>NC_072481.1:89506299-89809329 GCF_027574615.1 Eptesicus fuscus
TTAGAACTGGAGAGTATCTTAATGAGCCCAATTTCTTGGTTTCCCCAATGAGAAAAAAAGTGAGAGTGGAGAAAACCAGGTGCCCTACACAGATTCCTGTGTAAAGGCAAAGGAGGTCATTGGAGTCTTACAGAGTGATGTCCCAGCACACGCTCAGCAGCTGTGCATTCCGTGCACACTGTGTTCACAGCTGTGAGCACAAACCATGCAGCAGGCCGGGTCAGGGAAAGGGAAGGAAGGCAAGAGGCCATTGCCTTCCCCACCCAGCCTTCTCTCCCCGGGGCGCCATTAGAACTGCAAACGCATAGACAAAAATCGGTCTCTAGACTAGACTTTCTAAACTACAGTTGTAGTTAGCTTCACATTCAGTGATCATTTGCAGAGGGAATAGGCAAAGGCAGGAGGATATCTAATCTTTATCCAGTGCTATCATGTCTCAGATGAAAGGTATTACTGACAGTTATACTCTCAACACTAAGAAATCTGTAGATTTTTGGCATCAGACCAGGGTTTGCTTCCAGATTGGTTGATTAGTAGCTAGGGGAATGTGAGCCTTGTTTCTGAATGTGCAAAGTGGAAGCAATTATAAGCAATTATAAAGTGGAAGCATTTTTATAGAAATGTCAGTATCTTTTCTCCACACCTGTTCCCTTTCTTTCCTGACTCTGAGGGACAAGATCTACTTTAAGAATTACAAAAGGAGGGCTATTTGACCTTCTTGAAGTAAGAGAATAATTTGGGGTTAATACTCAACTTTGTCTTTGGAACATTTTTATAGGCTTTGTCAGATTTGATTCCTCCCCTTTTAAAGATAAGAAACTTGAGGTAGCTACTTCCTGCTTATCTCGAATTAGTGACACAGTGTGGCAGTAATCACCATGAGACGTTACCTGATATAAGAAAACCAGGGAATGTGAGGACTTCGACTTTAGTACTAGTTTCTCTGTATCTAGACCTATACCATAGGCACTGTCAGCACCGCTCTATCTGTCTCAAAACCAATGCTGTATGGTCTGGAATGAGATCAGAGTGTGAAAAAGCTTTTTAATTTTTTAAAATATATTTTATTTATTTTTTACATAGAGGAAGGGAGAGAGAGAGTTAGAAACATCGATGAGAGAGAAACATCCATCAACTGCCTCCTGCACACCCCCTACTGGGGATATGCCCGCAACCAAGGTACATGCCCCTGACCGAAATCGAACCCGGGACCCTTCAGTCCGCAGGCCAATGCTCTATCCACTGAGCCAAACTGGTTAGGGCTGAAAAAGCTTTTTAAAAATCCTCTTTGAAAGCAAAAATGTCACAAGACACTGACTCTCAAATCTACCAGCCCTCTGTATAGAGTTTTATCCAATAGACCTTCCTGCTTCAGTAAAAATGATCTTGTTTTTGAGGTTTACATCTAAACAAAGTTACAAAATGGTTTCTCTTGTTTTTGTTTTTGTGTTTTTTGTTTTTTTTTTTGTATGCATAGACTACCTTCATGTTACGACTGTTCACCTGTTCAAGGAGAGATGGGACACCAACAAATTGGATCACCACACTGACAAGTATAATAACAACAAGCTAATTGTGCGTAGAGGACAATCTTTCTCCATCCAGATCGAATTCAATCGTCCATACGATCCCAGAAAAGATTTCTTCAGGGTGGAATATGTCATTGGTGAGTGCCATGTGCAAGCCATAGTCATGATAGTCCATCTGTGTCATCATGTCATGTTAGTTATGACAGTATGAGTCACAAAATATAGGGTGAGAACAGGTTCGGTTGCATTTCTTTTTAGAATCATATTTTAACAGGTGGCTGAAGCTGAAAGTGTATTCAGCCCCTATTGACCCTATGCTTTAAGATGGGTCTGTACAATGCCAAACATCAATAATTAGGGCCTACCCAGGCAAAACTCTGGGTATAAGTAAAAGTGAGTATATTGGCATAAATGTTAGTTAAATTTAATTGGTCTCATATTTGCAAATCTTAGCATACAATCTCCATTTAAGCATTTCCCAAAATTTTGTTCTGCTTAACATAGTGCTATGAAATGGTCCATGAAAAGTGGATGGTCAAATAAAGTTCACTAAACATTTTGTACCCTAATCTCTTCTTGTAAGTTGCAATGCACATTAGCTGTAATGGTTCTGAGAAGTACCATCTAACTCTGTTTGATTTAGTGTTTCTCTAATTAATTTGATCATGAAACCCTTTATTAAATTATAGCTGTTAACATTTGAGACATTTGATAAATATTTCTCTAGGAATTTAAAAGAGTAGCAAGTAAACACTTGCACAAAAAAGCAAGGATGGCTCAATATCAGGAAATCTGTCCATATAATCCTAAACATAAGTCAATAAAAAGAAAAATCAGGCAATCAAATAGTCAGTAAAAAATAAATGATTAAATTCCACAGTAATTTTAAAAAAATCTTTAAATATAACAAAATAGAAGAAATAGCCTCAATTATACTAAAGATTATTTACCCAAAACCAACAACTTTTGGTATCTTAAGTTAAAACTTAATAATTTTAATAATAATCAGAAATTAGAGATGCCTGCTATCATAATTCCTTTTTTTAAAGCATTGCTCTAAAAGTGTTAGCTAATGAACAATATATAAGAAATGTCTATTGTAAACCCTAGAAAATAAGAAAAAAAGTATACTTTATTAATGGAATGCTTGTACATATAGAAAACCCAACAGATTAAAGGAAAAAGCACAGAACTAATAAAACTTTGAAATATGTCTAGATAGAAGTCAGTAGCTTTTCTCTACCACTAAAGACCTAGGAATAAAAAAAATATATTCTATGTATACTAGTAAAAATAAATAAAGTTATGAAATGTAGAAAAAAAATTGTAAAACAAAACCTATGTAAAGCATCTATAAAATCTTAATGAAAGACATGAGAAACCAATAAAAAGGCAAATATGTTCTTGGATGTGAAGTCTCAATATATTTTTTAAATGATCTCCCAAGATTAAAATGTAAATTTAATTCATTTCCAATTAGAGTTCCAATGGAAGGGTGTTTTTTAGAAATATTTTTTTTCCTAATTTCAGAGAGGAAGGGAGATGGAGAAAGATATAGAAACATCAGTGATGAGGGAGAATCATTGATCGGCTGCCTTCTGTAATCCCCCACACTGGGGATCAAGCCCACAACTCAGGCATTTGCCTGACTGAGAATTGAACTGTGATCTCCTAGTTCATAGGTCAACGCTCAACCACTGATTCATGCTGGCCGGGCTGGAAGGGTGTTTTTTGTTGTTGTTTGTTTTGGGCTGGATAAAATAACAGTTACTTTGAAAGAATAATTACCTGACAATAACCAAGGAAATTACACAAAGAAATAATAAGGAAATAGCATTTTCTATCAGAAGCAGCTATAAGGGCATATAATAAAAAATTATTTAGTAGAACAGAGAATCCAGAAATAGACTTCAGTACATAAGATTACTTAATATAGTTGTTTAAGGGAGTAAGAAAAGTATGTGTATATTTTTATATTTTGTCTTTTTGTTTATTGTTCTTTTAATAAATTAACTGATGAAGAAACAACTAGCATTTTGTATTCTAACATTTTAGTATACATATGAATGTGTATTTAATATATTATTATGTAACATGTAATATATATGTATATGTGTATTTATTAAATACATACCCTAATACCACAAGTGACCAGATATGTAACCAAAATATAAATACATGACCAAAAATAAGGTCAATGGTCCAGAAATCTGAAAGAATATTCAAAACATAAATTAGAGATAAAGGATAACATAGATACCAAAAAGCTCTTACAAATTGGCAATATAAAGACAAGCAATAGAAAAATATGTAAAATATATGAAGACACATTTCACACAAAAAAATTCCAAATGGCCTATAATCATATTAAAATGTGTTCAAATTCATTAGTACAGAGGGAAAGCAAATCAAAGAACTATCTATCAGCCTGGCAAAATTTTAGGAAAGGGTATAATATCTGTAATACCTGCTAGTATCTATGAAGAGAAAAGCATACATTACCAATGTAATGTTCAATTTCATAACCTTTTTAGAAAGCAATTTTCCATATCTATTAAGACTAATATATATGCCCTTTAACCCAGTAATTCCAATCTGAGGAACCTATATCAGACATATTAAAAATGCAGTTTATAAAGGTAGACATTATTTACTGCCGCATTGTTTATAGTGACAAAAAAAACCATAAAAATAAATGTCTCTCAATAGGCAAATGGTTAAAAATATTGTGATGTATTCACATAATGGATTGCCATTTTTAAAAAGGAATAAATGAGATCTATGCCTGAGAACTCTGAGAGAGGTAGTGAGTGACAAAACAAAATATAGAAGAGTGAGCATAAGATCTACATGTGTGGGTAACTGTGTGTGTGACTAGATCTGTATAGTATTGAGTGCAGAAATTAATATGAAGCACACGCTTGAGTTGGACTGGGTTCCTTGGTGGGGGTGTAGCCAAAACAGAGGAAGCAAAAAGAAAGGGGAGCCAAGCAAGAAAGTGATAAAAAGAAGCAAGAATGCAATGATTATTTTAAGGCATCTGTGGAAAATTATTGATCTGTGTGGGAGTGTATGTAAAGAAATGAAAAATAATTCAATTAAAACTGAAAACCCATTCCTAGAAAAAAATATGTGACCTTTACTATTTGAGTGATGTGGTTTATGCTTATTTGCATTTCCAGTTAAAAATATTGTGATGTATTCACATAAGGTATAATTCATAATGTGTATTAATGTGGGAAAATTGGTTGAAGCCACAGTAGAAGTGGGAGAGGATAAAAGAGACTCCTGAGTCCAAATAAACAGCATCAGGGTGATGCTTGGGTTCTGCACAGAATTGCTCATCATCCCAGTTGTGGAGGAAGAGAGGGAAAACTAAATTCCTGTCCCTGCTTTAGGGAAAATGAAATAACCATAATGTAATTACACTTAGGGGACAGACCATTATTGTTAATATTTTTAAATAATGGGTACTTTAGTTGATAAAGAAGTTCATAGCTAGTATTTTAAACAAAAAAAAAATCTGATGAAAGTTTATTTTTATTTCTTTCCCTAAGTTTATTTATCTGTCTTTTTTGTGTGTTTGTGCACATGGTTATTTGGATTAGATTTGATTAAAATGCCCTTGACACATTTATAATGGGACGATCATTTCATGAATGTCAAGAAATACCCAATTGTAATTCTGTCTACAATTTTGCTCCAACTTCACTGTAATTTTTATCTGTCTTTAGCCAAACAATTAGGGCAATGAGAACAGGGCAGGAAGCTTTGCCCTTGCATTGGCCTTGTCTGAGGCCTGAGACCTTCTCCCACTGAGCATTCAGACAAGAGGTATAATAGTGGAAGTCTTAGGAAGACTGAGAAGCTGGGGGTCTCAGATTGGGTTCTCAGTAAATGAGCCCTGAGAAGGCAGTTTGTGTGGAGAAAGTTTATGGGGAGTGCTCTCAGGATCGGCATCTCCGAGGAAGTCAGTGTTGGCCAGAGGGAGGAGTTGAACTACCATCAACAGAGGCATCCATGGACCACATGCTGAGTCCTAGGCCTGGACTGGATCTCCAGCACTGTCCAGTCTTGAGGCAAGGATGTGGGCCTTTCTACTCCAGCATGGACTGGACATTGGCCACAAGCTACCCGCAGAAAGAGGATCATGACCGTCATTGGCTATCCATGGCTGAGGGCAAACCTCGAAAGCAGCTCAGTGAGAGCTGTGAGCCACCAACTCTCAACATCAGGGCCATGATGCCTCCATCCTGCACGGGAGGCAGGGCCTGCACCTCAAGTCCTCTTTCTACAAAAGGCATGCTATTACTTTTGTTCCTTTAGTAAAAGGTGGGGGAAGGGAAGCGCAGCAAATTTATCTTTGAGATAAAAATTTATATATTATTTATATATTTAAAAACCCAACATGTGTTTTAAACCCTTCTTAGAGACCATAAAATGTACTTTCAGAGGTAAGCTATAGTCCAATATGGATAGCCAATTACAGGCATTATTACAGTAAGTCTCACTGAACGTTATCTATAGATTCTTGGAAATTGCCATTTTAAGCAAAATGATGTATAATGAAACCAAATTTTACCACAGGCTAATTAATATAAACAAGAGTTAAGTTACTATGGCATATTTCTAGTCATTAAAAAAATCACCAAACTTCTAAATAAAGACCCAAAGGACTTATAATATTAAACATTGAAATAAATGTAAACTATACATACATTTAAGAAAGATGAATAAAAACATGTAGTATCATTATTTTCCAACCCACTTATTCCAGTTCAGGGTCATGGTTGTCCAGAGCCTATCCTGGCAGCTCAGGGCACGAGGTGGGGCCACCCTGGACAGGCATCGCAGGGCACACACACACACACACACACGTGCGCTCAGACTAGGACAACATACACTCACCCATCTACTTGCAGGGAAACCAGAGTCCTTGGAGAAAACCCAGACAGACATAAGGGCAATGTGCATCCTCCATAGACAGTGGCTCTGGCTGGGAATCGATTTTTCTCTTTGATGTTATAACAAAATGTTATTATCTGAGCACCTGCTATGTATTTGAGAATTTTTTATTTCCAAATTTATTATGGAAACAAGAAAGGAAGATGACAAAATTCCACCTTCTACTATTTAGTGGATGAGAATCAAGCATATTCCTAAAAGCCTTAAGGACAAGTGAGGGAGGTTTTATCCCAATCAGTCTTTTCTGCATCGCACATCATTCAGGGGGCCGCACAGCCTCAGGCTTCTCAGCTCCGATAGGGCTAAGACCGAAAAAGAGAACAGTGTTGGACAGTCCCTGGGGCTCAGAAGTAATTCTCTTAAAATGCAGAACTTATTTCAGTAGGATTGGATAAAGCCATGGAAACTCAATTTTAAAAGTAACTGTTGTAATGAGAAGAGACAAGTATCGAATATGAACTAAAAATGAAATTAAGTGTAAACGTTTGTATATGCAGGAGTGCCTCAATTTCAGGAAACCTAGAATGTGAAAACAGTGACTTCAAACAAACAGAAAAGATAATACTGTGCAAAAAATAAAAGATACAGAAGAATCTCTTCAAATATTTCTATTAGAGTTTACATAACAAGATTAGATGTATCAACAAAGATCAATATAGGCACTACTCTTAAAGAAAATAACTATGCCATACAGCAATTCATTACTATATTAAAAATAAAGAAACAATAACTTTGCACTTAGTTGTTTTCAGTTCACAATCAGTTTGTTGTTATTGTATTTTTCTCTTTCCCTGTGACTTTAGGTTAGAAGAGGTGGCTTGTGTTAGTGCACTGCGGTTTCTCTATGTGGCTGTCCTCAGAACCTAGGTCATGGGATGTATTTATAAGCGACTCTGCCTTCAAATCAAGTTTCTTTCTCTGCTTTTAAATGTTTAATTGCCCCTCTCAGATGGTCCCAGATTAACCCACTTCGTGCTGGGTTCTCTGATCAAGAAAGGTGGGCAGGGAGCAGTGCTTCGGATGGCCGAGGGCTTTGAGAACTGCATTCATTAGTTGCTGGCAGAGCACAGCCATCTGTGTGAGGTAGATGAGAGTTGTTAATGAGTTCCAGGAGGTAGGTGTGGATGAAAAATATGCTAGTAGTCTGTGGGGTCTTTTGTCTCTCCAGTTCTGAGCCTGCAGCCCTGGCAAATTGTGAAAGGCATGGAGCAGAGCGTTAATTATAGGTTTTGTTGACCTGTACGTGGAGCTGTGAAAATTTAGGAACAGCTAGTGGTGTTAATTGCTATTACTTTAACATGGCTTCCTATTTCTTTTGATACCCTGTTGAGAGAGGGTCATTGTAAGGAAAGAATGCTCAACTGTATGTCTTCCTAGCTCTCCCCCTCAAAATAGTGGATGCCACCCTACCCAGTGAGCCCTCTAACGTTAATGACACAGTCCATGCGCAAGTTTCTTTCGCCCTGGAGTCTAACACAAGATCCCAAGGGAGTCAAGGCCAGCACCTGGGAGGCTGTCTCTACCCACAGCTGCAGGCTTCATATTTTTGTCATGGCAGAAAGGAGAAGGGAAGGATGACATCAGCAAAGCCTGCTCCGCTTGTCAGAGCAGAAGGTTCCCAGAAGCTCTCCGCACGCCATTCATGTCTCATTTGCTACCTTATTTGTAAGAGAAGCATTTCATTTTTCCAGTCTCTTAAGAGAAGAGGGACAGGCAGACCATGGATGCCAGCAGACACCAGTGGTGTGTGCCAGAGTGCCTTCCAGCTTTGCAGTCCTGTGAGTCAGAAAGTGCAGCCCTTCCATATTTGCATACCGAGGAACGCTGTTCATGAGGGCAGTTGTCATGTGCCCAAGCACTTACAGGACCATGTCAATTGCACATGTCCTGCATTATTAAACCCTTAAGCATTGAAATATCCTCAACACTTCAATGTTTTTATTTCCCTTATTACTTGAATAGCATTTATCGAAAACTGGCTAGGGAAGCAGATTCTGATGGGTCTTAGGACGGGAGTGACTTGACCATTCTCAGGTAGTGTTCAGGCTGGAGAGGATGTGTTAAAAGGAGTGAGGATGAGAGCCTGGATGAGGGCAGTAGTACTAGAGATGGGGAGGAGGGGCTGGATATGAGAAATATTTAGGAGGCACAATCTACAGGATTGTAGTCTGCATTGAGTGAGAGGGAAGAAAGAGTGGCTGGCTTGTGTGACTATGACGATAGTTGCTAGCACTTCCAAATGAAAGAAAGATTGTAGGGAATTTAGAAGAAAAAAATTGAGTTTGAGGAATGATGGTTCCCATTGATAACTTACTCACTGACCCTGGGGACTCATTTAATTCTTTAACCCTTACCCCCCTCCCCCCCCCCCCGCCCCCACACGCCCGCTGGGGCACAGGACTCTGGTTATCTCCCTTTTTATCAGATGAGATTAGAGTTGAAGTGGTTAAGTACTTTACCCAAAGTTACACAAAGAAAGTGCTGAAGCTGCCATTTGAACTCAGGCATTCTCACCTAATCACAATGTATATCACCTCCACCAATAAAACAGTGGGATGTACAAACATGACTACTTGAGCCTGCTGAAATTTGAGAGACTTGGGGGATTTCCAGGTAAGTTTGTCCAATAGATGGTTGCATAGATAAGTCTGAAGCTTAGGAAAGAGGTTTGGGTTGGATATGTGAAAATGTAAATATCATACACAGAACCGTGGGCAAGATCAAGTAAGAAACAGGCTCTGGCACTAGGAAAAAACAAATTTTAAAGTGTCAGTCCAGGAGCCTGAGCTCCTGAAAGAGACAAAAACCACGATCAAATGGGAGAGAAATCAGGGAAGGGCAGTATCACTAAATCCAAAGAGTGACCAGTTTCATGTAATACTTAAGGAGATTCAGTGAGGAACTTTCCACTGGATTCAACAGTTAGGGAGACACTGGCTACTTGAGGAGAAACAAAATTTTAAAGGTCTGAAAATAAATGAGATGTGAACAAATGGACATAGCAAACGTGGGTTAATCTTTTTAGAGGACATGAAAAAAGGGAGGGGTGTTTTAGTTTGAGTGCTTGTTTTAGGATTGGAGGTACCTGAACATGTAGGTAGTCAGAGGGAAAGGAGCCAGTAGAGGAAGAATCCTGAAGGTTCAGGAGAAACATTGAGTAGCTGAGGAGAATGCTGGAGGAAGTAGAAGCACAGAGTGAAGTGGCAGAGATGAGGGACTGACCAGGAAGAAGAAGCCCTTGTCCTAGGAGGTATTGGGAAAGACTAAGGGGCAATGTGGCTATGTCAGGTAAAGAGATAGGGAACTGATCATCATGCCTGGTGGCCTCAAGTTTCTCAAAGATATAGGAGGTGAGCAGATGCTGCAAGAGCTTACAAGGTGAAAGGACCATTTCCTATACCCGAGGGCATCACCCAAGTCCTTTAAGAGTACATGTCCCTATAGATTTTTGGTTCAGAAAGTCCAGTTAAAATCACCATTTGTGATTTTCAAGGACATAGCACATTTTTTCTGCAGAGAAATTTCTTGCCCCAAATCATGCAGCTGGTAAGATACGAAGAAACATTTAGCCTATGCTAGTTCCGCTATATTATGCTGTGTTTTGATGAGAATAGACTACCTGTGTCATCATTTTGAAGCAACATTTATGTAGGCTGTCTTTTAAATGTTTGCTTCTGTGTGTTTTGGCAGTGGGCTCATGTTTAAGTGCCACTTGAAGTGACTAATAATAGCATCTGAGAAACTAGGGCAGTGTTTCCTAGAGTTAGAGCATGTTATCTGTGAACATCTGAGATGTGAGATGCTCCTTAAAACAAGTTCAGTGGACTAACACTTTGGGATATTGCTGTGTTTCATGCCCCTTCACAGAGTCCCAATCCAATACACATTAGTATATTAAAATCTCAGAGGAGGCAGAAAGTAAAAAATATATATATTCTCTAGCTTAACATTTCCCAAAATCACTTTATTATAAACACTACTCTATCATATTTTTATTTTATAACACCCTTTAGTAAAATGCAGAACTCACCCTAGAAAATGCCTAACTACAGTTGCAAATTACCTTTATTCTGTAGAATATGAAGGAGGGTGGGTGACAGAACCTAAATGGATTTGTAGTCTATAAGTTATGGTAACTTAATATAATATCCATTTCTTCTTTTTGACACTTAAGATTTTGTGCCAACATTAAAATAACTCTATAAATCTGGCATTTGTATCAAGTAACTTTTCTTTTAAAAAATGATTACTTTACATTTTTTATATTTATATATTTACTAGAGGCCTTGTGCATGAAATTTGTGCACTTGGTTGGGCGGCAGGGATGGGTGGGGTTGTCCCTCAGCCTGGTCTGTGCCCTCTCACAGTCTGGGAGCTCTACAATCCATGGTCCCAAAGAAGTAGGCCCTGCCCACCCTGCCAGGGCTCCGTGATGGATCGCCCTCACAGATGGAGGCCCAGGCTACCCACTGCAGCGCCGCCGCCAGGTAGCCTGGACCTCCCTCTGTGGGGGCAATCCATCATGGAGCCCCCCAATTGATCGAGTGCCCTGCCGGCCGGTGGCCTGGGCCTCCCTCTGCAGGACAATTATGGGGCTATGGCTGGGCCCCTGACCAATCACATTGCACCCACCTTGGCTGGCCTGGCGCCAGTGGGTGTCATAGCATAGTTGTTGGGAAGGTCGTCTGGACCATTGTTCTACTGTTCAGTCGGTCAGTCGATTTGCATATTACACTTTTATTATTATAGATTTTCCAGGTTTTTATTTGGCTTATTTTATGATAAAGCCAATTTACTTTCCTCCTGAATGTGTTATTGAACACCTTTCATGTGCACAGCACTGTATTGGAATTAGAGTAGGAATACATAAATGTTTATCCTCTGCCCTCAAAGAGTCTGGACGGTTCAGCCTGAACAGTAGCAGTTGGGTTCAATGCCAGCCTCTTAGACAAAATACTTGGAAAGCACCTTGGAGAGAGACATTGTGACGCTATTGGAGGAGTCTCTATGTGCTGGGTCTCAAAGGATGGGTAAGAGTTTACCCAACTGAATGGGAAAAGTACATATTATAGAAAAAAAGTGAATTTCAGTGGAGAAAAAGCACTTGGAAACCTATTGATGCTCTTGTACACCCAGATAAGACATATAGATCTTAGACTACAAACAGATAGGAGCTTTTATGGAGGAGTTTTAAGTGGAGTCTTAAAAAGATCTATGTTTTTACTATTTAGATTATTGTTCTATTGTTCAGTGTATTAATTCATAAATTCTGTCTAATGTCCCTGACTGTCACCTGTAAATGGAAACTTTTGCTGAGGCACCAGCCTAACCTGACTCTGTATACATGTGACTCTTCTAGCAGTTTTCTATGGGATCGACTTCTCCATTATTAAGTATCCACTCAGTAATGCCCACCCCACTCTGGGTCTGAAACCATGGGGGTGAAAGAGAAGATTCCCACCCCTCCCCCTATGGTGACCCCTTAGACTATATAGTCAGCACCAGTGGTGCTGGATGAAGTTCTCCAATGAAAGACTAGCACTAAATGAGAAAACACTGTCAAAAAGGCAAATAGGAGGCCATTGCTTTCTGTTTTCTCTTTCTGGTACCAAGCAAAGACAACAATCACCAAACCTCCAAACAAAAATATCCAGTGTCTTCATGCTGACAGCTAAATCAGTCAACTCTGACAACCCACAGGCCAAGTTCTGCCAGGAATTCTTTGCCCACAGTTCTAGCTGAAGTGACAGAGATTTTTTTAGTGTCAATGTAGGAGGGATTGGCATCTGTATTCTAGTGCCAGAGACCTACAGGGAGCCCCCTCAGCCCTGCCTTGTGACCCACATCTCATCCTGCAGAGCTCGAGTTTCTAAGCAAAGCTCAGTGTCCTGAGGGTAATAGAGTGGCCAATGTGTTTCATAACATCAAGTGCAGTGCATGGAGCACTTGTAAAGGACCATGGAGAATTCCCACACTGATGCCTGACTTCCCCCTTCTTTCCCCCCTCTCTTTTTTATCTCCCTAATTTGCCTTCATCTTCACTCCTCTCTCTGCTTCTATCTTCCTGCTTGTGTCTTATACTTATGAGAATTCATAACCGTGGCTAATTAGCACCCACATAATTGAAACTGTCCTCTACTGGACACTCATGATCTGAACTTGGGGATTATATAGTATAGGCATTCCCTGCCTTTTCCATATAAATTCTAAGAAATTCTTGCAGGATGTGAAGTGAGGGGTAGGAAAAGTGGGGGGAAACTGTTTAATGAAAACTAATGTCCCCATTGTTATATCTTGCTCTAAGTCTCCAATCTGTGAAAAGAGAGATGGCATCCAAGAGAAATTAAAACCCATTGAAGAAAGAATAAAAGTGGACTACTTATTCATAATCCGTGCCCTTTCATTACGCCATGAGTGTGCTGTGAGGATTGATGAGGCACTAACTGGAAAGCTCTTGGAACTCCTGGTGATAGTTGCTTGCTGATAAGATGACCCAATTACCAGCCTTATTTTGAATATTACAACTGTATAGGAAAGCTAAATCCTTATAGTATTCCTTAAGGAGGAATAACCTTCATTACAGCAGTCAGAGCCAGACAGGTACTAGAGGAGCATAAAATAAGCTATAAATAGCTCTACCTTCCTTTTGTTATCCTTTTCACCCTTTCTTCTCAACATCTCAGCCCTTCTGCTCTTTTCTACCCTTTTTTTATAATTTTCTTTTTCCATCTCTATTTTTCTCCTGCTCTCATTCTCTCCTGTTCTCTCTCTTGTACACACACTGTCCTATGCATGAATGTTTTATTATTTACCCATTAGTTAGGGAACTTACAGGTGTTACCTTCAGGAGGTGGGTATAGAAACTTATGTATCTATTCACAAGTGTTTCCTCAGCTTTCAGGAGGCCCAGCCAGATGTGCTAAAGGCCCTGGGTTTGGGGCAGCACTCACTCTCAAGGCTCCAGAGTTTTGAGGAACTTGCAGTGATATGGGGGCCCATTCTGGCAGGCCCATCGGGGACGTGCTCACTTATAGAATCAGTCTCCAGTGGGTGTTTTCTGTGTGACTGCACTTTGGGACAGTGAAATTCGGAGCTCATTGTTTTCTACTTGTGTAGAGGTGAGCTGTGGCATCTGGTGTTTCCATATAGCAGAATCATTATCCTTCCTAAACCATCCATTTCCTCATATCTGATTAAAACATGGACCCTGAAAAACTACCCTTTATCAGAAATTGGAATCTCATTAACGTGATCAAATGCAATTAAGTTACCATTACTTTTCAAGAACATTTTAAAAGGGGCTCAATAAATGGTATAGGTCTCTGTGCACATGGGAGTGAAGAGAGACTTGAATGATATCCACCCCCTTTTCTTATTCACCTTCTTTACTTACATGCCTATGGAAGAGTAGAGAGGGGACATATATATAATCCATACTTTTCTGCTAATCTGGAGATGATCAGATTCCCATACTTTAAACTGCGAAAGCAAATATATATTTTAAAAATTAAAGGTTTCTGGGAGGAATGTGTAGAGTAACAATAAGATGGGTTATAATAAAGAGATTTATTTTCAATCTCATTCATTCATTTACACAGTAGGTTCACCAATCATATGTTGATGAACATAAGATTGCCACCTGCCAGATCTGTAGCAGATGGAGAGACAGGGAAGGTGTTCCAGCAACAGCATGTTGAATTCCTTCATACTAGTTACTCCTTTGAATTAATACATACTTCTGAACCTCCCCTTACAAAGTGAAAATGCTTTGTAAGAATAGATAATACTATACAACTGGCTGCTATTTCTAAATTTGCAGAAATTGGCTTTGCATGATAACTAGTTGACATTCTGCAGAGAGCAGTGTCCTAAGGAAATAAGGTATTCTAAGAGTCTGTTTTGAGAAAAGATAAAGATCATGGGCAGTCAGGCATGGACAGATGAAGGAGAGTAAGGTACCATGAGTTAAAAGGGAGTGGAATGAGGCTGCTGAGGGCTGCGTTTGTATTCAAGGAAGAAACAGGAAGCTAAAAGAGGAGGAGAACTGCCTGGGCATAATTGTCCATTGAGTAATTAGGATTGGTTGCTCCCAAAAAATCATGCCTCACTAGATGTTTTAGTGTATGCATGTGCTCTCTGTTAAAGATAAAGCAATCCAAAGCTTGGTGTGTTTCATAGAATCACAGAATCAGAAATGTTAGGGCTAGAAGGAATCACAGCAGTCACTTTTACCACCCACTTTGTTTACAGGTCTAAAAAATATCCATACCCAGTAAAAGGTTCAAATATATTCGTGCACAAGGTCAGCCCAGGGATGGATGAAGATCAGTTGGTCACAGCCAGGGTAATGCTATAATTTATCCTCCAAACCAGGACACTTTTTGAGAGAAAAAGAAGGGCTAAATAGATGGGATGCTAGAAAAAAAGGCATAAGCAGGAGCTTAGCAAACCTTGCATATATGGTTGTCAAATCAAAGCTGAAGAGAAAGCTACTAGAAAGCTAGAGGAATGTAGAGGCCAAAGTGGAGCTATTGCATGGTACTAACAATGGGAACAGCTGTCCAAATAGGACACAGGAAATGTGTGCCAGCAAGGAGAGACATCAGGAGCCTAGGGCATTGGATTGGGTGGGGTTTAGTATTGATTTGGCTTTGAAGTGCCAAATCAATGGAGGTGGTGAGTTCATTGAGAATAGGTGAGGTCAAAGAGAGACATTCACTCAAGATAAGGCAAGACAAAGGGAAGAAGATCCAGCCACATGAAAGGGTAAACAGACACAGAGCTGAAAGCTGTCCCCAATGAGCCATCTAAGGCATAGTGCAGGCTCTTTGCACCTTCTCACTATAGGAGCAAAGAAACCTGAGGGGTTGAGCAAGAAGCCAGTTACCTGTGCACCCTAGCATACAGAGTTAAGCCTCATTTCACATCTCTCTTTGGGGGGCTGTGCAGGGCATTGATACAGAACTCTATAACCCCTCAGGGTTTCAGGTGAAGGTGACAGCCTTGAATTAGTTGGATGTTCAGTAAGATCACCTGGGAGAGGACTAGATCTTGAAAGGGCAGGAACTGACAGAAACTTGGAACAAATGGCAAATAAATGGGCCAAAGTCACATGGCTGTGGCTCAACCAGTGTGGAAACCCAGGTCTACAGCCATTCTCTGTGCGTGTGATCTAGCTATAGAAGGTAGTTATGATTGTGATTCACCTTTTGCACATGAGGAAACTGAGTCAGTAGCCTTCCAAATATACCAAGAATTTTTCACTGCCACTTGCCTGATCAGAAATCATTATGCTGGGACTTCCTCTGGACCTGCTTTCCCTGGAAGCACCTGATCACCAAACATCTCCACACTGTACCCCATAACACAGTCTTTGGCAACTCCTTCTAGAGCAGTGGTTCTCAACCTTCCTAATGCCGCGACCCTTTAATACAGTTCCTCATGTTGTGGTGACCCCCAACCATAAAATTATTTTCGTTGCTACTTCATAACTGTAATTTTGCTACTGTTAATGAATCGTAATGTAAATACCTGTGTTTTCTGATGGTCTTAGGCTCTACAGGGTCGCCTAAGACCACTGTTCTAGAGGAAACTGATTTCAGCCAACAGCTAGTGGCAAATTCTAGAGAATCCCTTCTTACTAAAATTTTAATTGATAAGACTAATTGCACTTCTTCCACCTCCATATTTACTCTTTATGAAATTAATTCCCTAATATCTTAAATGGATAAACTGTCATAGTTGAATTCCATTAATCACATAAGATTTGGAGAGGGGGGTGGGTTCCTGTCTTCACTTCCCATTCGGGAAACTCCATATTTTTCCAAGACCTTTCCAGATCCCTGCCCAACATCAGGTGAGGAATACTAGGAATAACCAGTAATCTGGATCTCAATTGTATTGATTCCTCCTTGAGGAGAGAGTTTAGGTATAAAAACTTGGTTAAGGTACTGTGTGGGCAGGACAACCTGAAGGCCTTGGTGAGAGACAGGGGATGAGGAAGAGAGGTGAGACATTGCTGTGAAGTGAATGTTTGTGTTCCTCCACTCCTCCCAGCAAAGTCCTATGTTGAAGCTCTACCCTTCAATGTGATGGTATTTAGAGGTGGGGATTTGGGGAGTAATTAGGTTTAGATTAAGTCAAGGGAGTGGTGCCTCATTGAGGGATTCATATACTTTTAAGAAGAAAAAGAGAAACCAGAGAGGACATAGGAAAAAAAGGGTCATCTGAAAGCCAAGAAGAGGGATCTCACCAGGAACCAAATCTGCCAGTACCCAGTACCTTGATTTTGGACTTCCCAGCCTCCAGAACTGAGAGATGTAAATGTCTGCTATTTAAACAACCCAGTCTATGGTATTGTTTTAGCAGCCTCGTACTTCCTGAAGTCCAGAGCTAAATGAAGTGTGTGAAACACTCCACACTGTAGTGTTACCTGAGGAGAAATATATGGGCAGGGTTTTGTTTTGTTTTTAATAAATCAGTCATCAACATAATGCTATCAACTCTTCCAAGTATCAAGCTTTCCATTTGAACATATAACCTAAGAATTAACATTATTTCTAGTCCTGTTTCCTTAACTAGGAAAATACAAAGGCAAAATACCTTTTCCTCTCAATCCATAACTGGCTCCCAAAGAGAGAGGCCACATTAGATGTTCAACGTCTCAAAATTAGGTTGACATGTATGCTGTAAGTACTCTGGAAAACTGGTGCACCGGATAGACAAGAGCCTTTAGTATTTTGAAGCAATTACTTTCACAAAAAGAGACAAAATTTATGATTCTATGACTAAAATGATGGACATGAAGTAGTGAAGACAGCTAGGGTGGTGTTTTTCATCAAACAACTTTTTTATTTGTATAACAAATTTCTAAGTGATGGAAAATGACACACTGTCTCCATTACTTCATTTCCATCATTTCAATCTTTTTCTAACTTTCACGTTTGTGAAACAAATTGCTTTAAACATGTCAAAGTCACTTGAGTGGAGTGTTAGCCAGATTTTAAAAATAAAAATGATTCATAAAGACAGCACTTGTGTTTATAACTATCAAGATAAATTTTCCAAAAAAAAAAAATCACAGTCTTGATTATGTAGGGCACCTGTACTGGTATAAGATAATCATCTTCAGAAAGTAGAAAGAAATTTGCTCTTTGCCTTCTTTCCCCTAGATTTATATGGCACGGTAAACCTGGTCTTGTGGGTGCTAAATCATCCCTGTTTCAATGATTTACTAAGTCCCCCTAAAGCATATCGATTTCTTCAGCCTTGGATTTTGGATTGCATTTGCATTATTATGCAACAGGCTGTGCTCCTCACTGATGTCCTGCTTCTCACCAGTTAGTTCTATATTCTTTCAGTGCTGATACTTCTTGAGAGGGAATGCCCTTTTTTGAGATAGGAGGTTCCCTAATACAGGGCAACTGAAGATACCTTTAGGCACATACTTTTGAAGAATTGATATTGGTGTTCCAATGAGAGAAAGCTCAAAATATATTGCTCATCTTAAGAAACTTGGTTAAGGTACTGTGTGGGCAGGACAACCTGAAGGCCCTTGGTAAGAGACAGAGGATGAAGAAGAGAGATGAGACATTGCTGTGAACTGAATGATTGTGTTCCTTCCTCCTCCTACCAAAGACCTACATCATTGATAGTTTAAAAAAAAAAAAAAAAGGAGGACATGAATATACAAGATAATTTTACAAACAGTGGCTACACATGTTATTCTGTTGTTGATGTCACTGTTGGAAAGATTTTAAATTTTGAAACAAACTCCACTTTACAGAAAATTCACAAGAGTGCAAAGAACTTGCTTCCCCCTCACCCCAGAATCATTAGAGAGGGTCAATGTGATGTCCCATTATCCCTGAATACTTTAGTGCAAAGACACTCTCCTATATAACCATCAAAATCAGGATATTAACATTTATATGTTACTAGAAGCCTGGTACATGGATTTGTGCATGGATGGGGTCCCTCAGCGTGGCCTGGGGGGATTGTGCCAAAACCGGCAGTCCAATGCTGCCTGCTGCTCCTGCCTGCCTCTCCTGTTCATCCCGGCCCCACTGTGCCTGCCCCTGGCTCGTGCCCAGTCAGTCCTGATCAGGAGAGGCTCATGCCACCACAGTGGTGCTCGCCAGCTATGAGCCCTGCATCTGGCACCCATCAGTCAGCTGAGTGACACTCCTGCTGTGGGAGTGCACTGACCACCTGGGGCAGCTCTTGCATTGAGCGTCTGCCCCCTGGTGGTCAGTGCGCGTCATGGCAACCAGTCGTTTGGTTGCTTAGGCATATATATATATATATATATATATATATATATATATATATATATATCTAATAATAGACAAATATGCAAATTGACCATACCTCCGACACACCCACAAGCCACACCCACCACCCAATCAGAGTGAGTATGCAAATTAACCCAAACCAAGATGGCTACAGCCACAGAGAGCAAGGTTTCCTAGGTAACAGAGGAAGCCAAGCTTTCTGCCAGCCGTTGCAGGCCTAAGCCTCCACTCAAGCTACAAAGTTTCAATTATAGAAGGTAAACAAATTCAAACAAATGGCGGCAGAATGGAGCTTGAGAGAGCAGGCCAGGGTTGCCGCCGGCAACAGGGGAAGCAAAGCTTTCCACACACCCTGGCCAGGCCCACCCGCTTAAGGCAACAAAGTTTCAATTATAACCCCAACACAAATGGCTTCGGGCCTCGGAGGGAGCCCCAGGCTTGGCTCTGCTCCACGTTTCAATTGTAGAAGGAAAATAAATTCCAGATACCAGGGCCTCCGCTTTCGTTGCCAGGGGGCGTGGCCGGCCTGCAAACCACCACAGGACCCTCGCTCAGGCTGCCCCATGCCCCCAGGGTACCTCACCCTGATCCAGGACACCCTTCAGGGCAAACCAGCTGGCCCCCACCCATGCACCAGGCCTCTATCCTATCTAATAAAAGAGTACTATGCAGATTGATCATCACTGCAACACACAATATAGCTGCCCCCATGTGGTCAAAGATCCTGCCCCCATGTGGACACAAGATGGTCACCACAAGATGGCCAGCAGGAGAGGGCAGTTGGAAGGCACCCGGCCTGCAAGGGAGGGCAGTTGAGAAGGACCAGGCCTGCAAGGGAGGGCAGTTGGAGGTGATCAACCCTGCAGGAGAGGGCAGTTAGGGGTGACCAGGCTGGCAGAGGAGGGAAGTTGGGGGCAAACAGGCTGGCAGCAGAGTGGTTAGGGGGTGATCAGGCTGGCAGGCAGAAGCGGTTAGGGGCAATCAGGAAGGCAGGCAGGCAAGCAGTTGGGAGCCAGCAGTCCTGGATTGTGAGAGGGATGTCCGACTGCCCATTTAGGCCCGATCCCAGGGCAGTCGGACATCCCTTGAGGGGTCCCAGATTGGAGAGGTTACAGGCTGGGCTGAGGGACAACCCCCCTCCGTGCATGAATTTCGTGCACCGGGCCTCTAGTATATATATATATATATATATATATATATATATATATATATATATATATATGATCATCTGATCTCCAGACCCCATTTGAGTTTCAAAAGTTCTTCCAATATTGTCCTTGATAGCAAGAGGATCCAGTCCAGCATCCATGTGGCATTTTGTTGTTATGTCTCATCTCTTTAGTTTTTGTGTTTGTGTGTGTGTGTGTGTGTGTGTTTGTTTCTTTTTTTTTTTTTTTCAGTTTGGGACAGTTTAATAGTCTTTTATTTTGGCTTTCATTATTTGACACCTTTGAAGTTTATAAGGCAGAATGCCCCTCAGTTTGGGTTTTTCTGTTTCCTCATGATTAAAATCAGGTTATGTATCTTTGGCAGTAATAACGCAGAAGTGATGCTGTGTTCTTCTCATTGAATCCTATCTGGTTACACATAATTTTTACAGGTTTCATTACTGGTGATGGTAACTTTGATCATTTGATCAAGCAGTGTTACAGGTTGGTGTCTTAGTCTGTTTGGGCTGCTCTAACAGAATATAATATACTAGGTGGCTTGTAAACAAAACCACTTCTTTCTCACAGTTCTGGAGGCTGGAAAGTCTAAGATCAAGGTGCCAACAGATTTGGTGTCTGGTGAGAGCCTACTTTCTGGTTCATAGATGGCATAGATAGCTGTCCTCTCGTTATGTCCGCACATGGCAGAAGGAGGAAGGGAGCTTTCTGGAGTCTGTTTTGTCGTAAGGGCACTAACTCATTCAAGACCTAATCACATTAAACCAAAGGCCCCCACCTCAAAATGCCATTATATTGGGGGTTATATGAATATAGCAATTGGGTTCCCCAGGAAATAGGCTTTGAAATTAGCATGCAAGAAGATGATTAGGGAGTGCTCTTAGGATAAACCCCTGTGGAAGAAAGCAAAATTGGCAAGGGGAGAAGTCGAGCTATGATGAAGTCCCAACAAAGACCACAGAAAGGGCTATGGAGCAGGGATGGCTCTTCAGAATTCTCCTGTGTGGGAGCTAGAGGACTGGCTTTTGTACCCCCATGGTGTTCATCCATTGGATGTGAGATGCCCCTAGAATGAGGTGGAGTCTTGGATGAAGCAGTTTACCTTAGCTAAGGCAATTCCCAAAGAGGGCTGACCCACTGAGGACCATATTCTGACATCACTTCCAGCATCTTGGTGTAAGTCTGTCTTTCTTCAAGGAGGCTTTGTAGCACATCACAGAACCCAACACAGTGATGTCTGTCAGGATTCTGCACTGAAGAATTACTCTCTGTTCCCTTTGTAGTTGACAAGTGATTTATAAGAAAGTACCTTGAGACTATGAGATTATGTTATTCATCATCAAATTTTTATGATAGGATAATAGATTGATATCAGCATGAATTCATAATTTTTCTTTAATTAAATGGCTTACTTAAATCTGTTACTATAATTAATTTGATGTTCAAATTATCCTAGATTTTGCCAGTTGGAAATTCTTCCAATTGGCTTCAGTATATTTATTTCCTTATTTTCTGGAACAACAAGATGTTTCAGGCTCATTTTATGTTTTCCCCACCCCAGTCCTGAAAACAAATTCTCCAAGGAGCTCTGCTCCTTTTTAATAGAAAGTGACATTTAGAAATCAATATCTGGGCTCGAGGTATAGTCATTGCTATTTTTACCTTCTTTCAGTATTGCCAAATCTAATGTAGGTTTATCTCCCTTACCATTGTTTTTGCCTCCTTGATATGCCTGTGATGACCCCTGACCAAGACCCCTGAACTTCATAACATTTTTCATCCTTGAAGTTTTTCTTAATTTATACCTGAGGAGATTTGAGTGAGTATGAGTGTAAGATCCACAGTAACAGCATTCATAAAATGACTTGTAGGGAATCTTCACAACATGCCAAAATGTGCCTTGTGTTTGGGTTAGTTTTCTATTGCTACTGTAACAAATGATCATAATCTTAGTGGCTTAAATCAACAAATATTCATTATTTTGACATTAGACATAATGACAATGACTTGCACAAGTATAATGATACCTTCACTGAGCTCCTCATACCTAATCTCTTCCCTCAAGGAGGAATCAGTGGAATTCAAATCCTCATTACTAGTATTTCTGGCCTGACACCTTCCCTGGAATCTGGAAAGGATTTGGAAGGAAATAGGGTCCACTGAATGGAACCCATATCCCTCTCCAAATTGTACGCGATGAATGGATTTAAACTATAGTAGTCATTCATTTAAGATGTTAAGGAATTATTTTTTATAGGGGGTAAATATGGATGTGAGAGAAAGTACAGTTCATCTTATCAGATATTAAAATTTTAGCAATAATGGATTTACTGGATTCTTGTCATTAGCTGTTAACTGAGACTAGTTCCCTTAGAATGAGTTGCCAAATGGCTGTTTTTATGTGGTGCAATGTGGAGATGTTGGGTAACCAGAAGCTTCCGGGGAAGGCAGGCCTAGAGGAAGTCCCAAAGTAAGGATTATTTGGCCACTCAGCAGGTAATGTGAAACTTCAGAATACATGTTTCAAGCCTGGAGTTAAACTTTGGAGTTTAAGAGCAGTGACAGAAGTTTCAGACAAAATTCTCTAACTGTGTCATTTTCCAAAGGACTGGACTTGGGTGTCATTAATGGAAGGCTGAATTAGACCCATTTAGTCTATAAATAAGATATTCAGCAATGACCTTTATTTAAAAAAAAGAAATCAGTAGGTGACAAGTAACTGGAGGGAACAAGGGAAGATTGAAATATAAGCCAAGGCCTTGGGGAGATATGATGAATAGTCACCTTCTCCTACAAGATGTCCCTAGTCGGGATTCATGGTCCAGCCTAGGATGTGGTCCCTTTACATCTTTATGTTTAAACAAGGTCTTCATATTCACTTATGAAATTGAGGTATGTCACTTATGGAAACCAGGTTTGAGTATAGTTCTTTTCACAATGCTTTCAAATCAGCTCATGAAGCAACTATGAACATCCTATATAATAAAAGGCTAATATGCAAATTGACGGAACGGCAGAATGACCACTCGCTATGATGTGTACTGACCACCAGGGGGCAGATGCTCAATGCAGGAGTCGCCCCCTGGTGGTCAGTGTGCTCCCACAGGGGGAGGGCCACTCAGCCAGAAGCCAGGCTCACAGTTGGCAAGCGCAGCAGCGGTGGCAGGAGCCTCTTCTGCCTCCGAGGCAGGGCTAAGGATGTCCGACTGTCAATCGGACATCCTCCGAGGGCTACTGGACTGTGAGAGGGTGCAGGCTGGGCTGAGGGACCCCCAAAGTGCATGAATTTTTTTGCATTGGCCCTCTCATCTATAATAAGCAAATGAACATCCACACATCAACATATATACAAGCTAATAAAATACAATATACATGTCCTTCTTTCTGCCCATCCTTCAGGTTCTATCTTTGTTATGTCTTAGTAAAGTTGCTCTTTTTTTCCTTAAAATATATTTTATTGATTTCAGAGAGGAAGGGAGAGGAAGAGAGAGAGAAACATCAATGATGAGAGAGAATCATTGGTCAGCTGCCTTCTGTACACCCCACACTGGGAATCAAGCTCGCAACCCAGGCATGTGCCCTTGACTGGAATCAAACCTGGGATCCTTCAGTCCACAGGCCAACGCTCTATCCACTGAGCCAAACCAGCTAGGGCTAAAGTTGTTCTTAACTCCGCCACCAATGCACTGCTTTTGGCCTGTTACTGTCACCTGACAGTAGTCTTCTAACTTCACTTATAGACCAAACTTGGATGTTTGATTGTAAACTCGCTGAGCACAGAAAGTATATCACATACTAGTACATCTCTTATATCTACACCTGTCACCTCAAGGTTAAGTTAAAATACTTTGCTCATAGTAAGCACTAGTAAATACTGGTTTAAAGAAATGTTTATTGAGCATGTATTGTCAACATCCACATGCAGACTAATACCAAGTGGACTGCATCCTAATGCCACGCTGGTTTTTGCTTTACCAGCATTTGGTTTAATCTCTGGCAATGCAAACTCATTTAACAAATTATGTTATTATATTCATATATAATGCATTTAAAAGACAGGCACATATTTTGTTAGAATTACCAATGATTTGTCCTTTTGGTGTTGCCATTAAATTATTAATAAGAATTAACTGTTTTAGTGAAAAATTCATCAGAGGCCTGTTTTGTTTGGAAGACATTCAACCAAACTTTTGATCTTATCCTTGTTGGCTAACAATAATATTTTTTAAATTAGTTGCCATGATTTTAACTAAATAAATATTTCTCTTAATACCCACAAGCCTCAGTTTACTTACATGATGGATACAACATACACAAGTGAAGCTTTGGCTCCACAGAATTGCCATTTGCTGACAAAATGTAATTCTTGTACCAGTAAGAAAGGATTCCTTATGGAATGCTTCCTGAAGCTGCCTAAGATCATGAAACAGGTGGGCCCCAAAGCTGCTGGCTGTTGTACCTGGTCAGTGATCCCTACTTTCAGTCTGAAGTATTTCCCACCCCTTCCAAACCTGCCTGGGGCTTCCAGAGCCCTGCTTGAGGGTGTGGCAGAACCCCAAGATATGTGGAAACATCCTTTGCCAGTTGAAAGTGTTGCATAACTAGTTGGAGTGAGGAAGGACAAAAAACTGGTATGCAGTTTGGTTTACAATCATAAAATCCATCAAAGGACACTAAACTAGACATGTGACACCAACATCCTATCACTTTCCTCCATATCCCTAGTTCCGAGTAGGGTTCACCCTCAGTGGACTGATAGAACAACAGAGCCTCATTTAAACTCATGCTGGAAAAGGGCTAGAGATTGCCCTAGAAACCATTGTGATGTAGATAACCTTTGTACTTCAAGTGGCCACATTTTTATACCATCCCCTGTGAGCAAGTTTCCCTATTCACAATGTCCAGTTCTCTCCCACTTGCTAACACCAGCTTTTAGAAAAGGTTTCATATCACAGAGTAACAAATTTAAGCAAACATATTGCCTTTTCCAGGGATAAAAGCATTTTAGCATTATCTCTAATTCATTCTCTATTGGAGGGATTTTCATGATCAACAATCAAAATGAGAATATTATGGGAAGTCAAGAGATCTTTATAGCAATCAAATTGCTCTTCTACAGTCTTCAAACAGCAATCAAAGTGGTTTTTAAAATAACTTAATGTAGTCCAGGTCTCT
This sequence comes from Eptesicus fuscus, assembly GCF_027574615.1. Lineage (NCBI taxonomy): Eukaryota > Metazoa > Chordata > Mammalia > Chiroptera > Vespertilionidae > Eptesicus > Eptesicus fuscus. The sequence continues at coordinate 89,531,428 of NC_072481.1, forward strand.
TTTCTAGTGATTACTTTAATCAATCACAATAAATTCCAAAGTCCTGACAGCTGCCTACAGTCCTCAAGGCCTGACTTGATATCCTGGTTCTCCTTGACCTTATCCCCTATGGGTCTCCTTTCAGTTCCCTCTGCTCGGGCACATCGATCTCCTTGAGTATGCCAAGTATCGCCTTCCTCAGGACCTTTGCACTTACGGCAGTGCTCTTCCCCCCTGTTTACAGGGCTCATTTCCTCACTTCCCTTACATCACTGTTCAAATGTCACTTTAACAGAGTATCCTGCTCTGGCCACTCTCTCCCCATGAGCACACCCACCCTCATCAATCTCTGTCCCCTTAAGCTACTTTATTTTTTCATAGCACTCGTCTCCATTTCGCATAGTATATATGTATTTGTTTAGTAACTTTTTACCTCCACAAGAGGTAAACAGATCATATCAGCTCACATTTATGCTCTATGAACATACTGTGCTCTATGAACATATCTGTGTTGACATTGCTGTGTTCTCAGTATCTAGAACTGTGGCTGGCAGCTACATGGTGCTCAATAATTTTTTTGTTTCTGTTTTGGGTTAACTTTTTTTTTATTTATATTTTTATTAAAAATTTTTAATGTTGACACTATTGCAGATGACCTCTCTCCTACTCCCCGCTCATGATCCCCTCCACCCAGGCCCCACCTCCCCCTCCCTTGGCCTTCACCACACTATTGTCTGTGTCCATTGGGTATGCAAATATGTTCTTTGGCTAATCCCTTCACTGCCATTATCCAGTCACCACCATCCCCTCCTCTCTGGTACCCATAGTAAGCACTAGTAAATACCGGTTTAAAGAAATGTTTATTGAGCATGTATTGTCAATATCTGATGAACAATACATACCATAGTGAGCAAACAAGAAGAATAAATAAAGGCATCCAAATTGGAAAGGAGGATGTAAAACTCATTATTCACAGATGACATGATATTGTACATAGAAAACCTAAAGACTCCACCAAAAATACTACTAGATCTAATAAATGAATTCAGCAAAGTGGCATTATAGGCCTACTAAAAAAAAAAAAAAGAAAGAAAAATCTCTAATAAACTACCTAATGACATGATATTGTACATAGAAAACCTAAAGACTCCACCAAAAAACCTACTAGATCTGTGTTTCCAGATGTTTGGTTCCATTTTGTTCATCAGTTTATTTTGTTTATTAGATTCCACGTATAAGTGAAACCATATGGTATTTATCTCTTTCTGACTGACTTATTTCACTCAGCACAATATTCTCCAGGTCCATCCATGCTTTCACAACGGGTAAGAGATCCTTCTTTTTTGCAGCAGCATAATATTCCATTGTGTAAATGTATCACAGCTATTTTATCCACTCAGCTGCTATTAGGCACTTGGGCTCTTTCCAGATCTTGGCTATTGTAAATAACACTGCTATGAACACAGGGGTGCATATCTTCTTTCTGATTGGTGTTTCTGGAGTTTTAGGTGATGTTCCCAGAAGTGGGATCACTGGATCAAAAGTCAGTTCCATTTTTTTTTATTTTTTGAGGAAACTCCATACTGCTTCCCATAGTGGCTACATCAGTCTGAATTCCCACCAGCGGTGTATTAGGGTTCCCTTTTCTCCACATCCTAGCCAGCACTCATTGTTTGTTAATTTATTAATAGTAGTCATTGTAACAGGTGTGAGGTGATACTTCATTGTAGTTTTAATTTGCATCTCTCTGATGATTAGTGACCTTGAGCATTTTTTCATAAGTCTATTGGCTATCTGTATGTCCTCTTTGGAGAAGTGTCTATTTAGGTCCTTTGCTCATTCTTTAATTGTTTGAGTTGTATAAGTTATTTATATATTTTGGAAATCAACCCCTTACCAGATGTATCATTGCCAAATATGTTCTCCCATACAGTGGGTTCTATTTTCATTTTGTTGATGGTTTCTTTTGTTGTGCAGAAACTTTTTAGTTTGTAATGGTCCCATTTGTTTACCTTTTCCTGAATTTCCTTTTCCCTTGGAGATATCAGCAAAAATATTGCTTTGAGAAATGTCTGAAATTTTACTGCTTGTGTTTTCTTCTAGAATTTTTATGGTTGCATGACTTACATTTAAGTCTTTTATCCATTTTGAGTCTCTTCTTGTACATGGTGCAAGTTAGTGATCTAGCTTCATTTTTCTTGCATGTACTTGTGCAATTTTCCCAACACCATTTATTGAAAGAGACAGTCTTTACTCCATTGTATGTTATTGCCTCCTTTGTCAAATATTAATTGACCATAAAAGCGTGGATTGATTTCTGGGCTCTCTGTTCTATTCCATTGGTCTATATGCCTGTCGTTATGCCAGTTTTGATTATAATTGCACTGTAGTATAGTTTGGTATCTGGTATTGAGATCCCTCCAACTTTTCTTTCTCCTTACTGCAACTATTCAGGGTTTGTTTGTTTTTTTGTTCCATATAAATTTTTGGAATTTTTTTTTCTAGATCTCTGAAAGATGCATTGGTATTTTAATAGGAATTGTGTTGAATCTATAGCTTGCTATGGGTAGTATGGACATTTTAATTATGTTGATTCTTCAAATCCATGAACATGGTATGTGCTTCCACTTAATTGTATTTTCCTTAATTTATTTCTTCAATGTCCTATAGTTTTATGAGTATAGGTCTTTTACCTCCTTGAATAAAATTTATTCCTAAGTTCCTTATTTTGTTGTTGTTGCAAGAGTAAATGAGGTCGTATGCTTAGTTTCTCTTTCTGAGAGTTCATTATTAGTGTATAAGAATGCCATCAAATTCTGGATATTGATTTTTGTATCCCACAACTTTGCTGAATTCATTTATTAGATCTAGTAGTTTTTTTGATGGAGTCTTTAGGTTTTCTATGTACAATATCATGTTATCTGTGAATAATGACAGTTTTACATCCTCCTTTCCAATTTGGATGCCTTTATTTATTCTTCTTGTCTGCTCACTATGGCTAGAACTTCCAGTACTATGTTGAATAAGAGTGATGAAAGAGGACATCCATCTTATATCTGATCTTAAGGAAAATGCTTTTAGTTTTTGCCCTTTGAATATGATGTTGGCTGTAGGTTTGTCATATGATCCCACTATACCCACTTTGCTGAGAGTTTTTATCATAAATGGGTGCTGGATTTTGTCAAATGCCTTTTCTGATTCTATTGATATGATCATATAATTTTTATCCTTAATTTTGCTTATGTGGTATATCACGTTTATTGATTTTCAAATATTGAACCATCCTTGCATCCCTGGAATAAATCCCACTTGGTCATGATGTATGAATTTTTTAATGTATTGCTGGATCCTATTTGTTAATATTACATTGAGGATTTTAGCATCTATATGCATCAGGAATATTGGCCTGTACGTCTCTTTATTGATCTTTTGTTTGTTTGTTTTTTTATTTTTTATGTCATTTATTTCCACTCTGATCTTTATTATTCCCTTCCTTTTACTTACTCTGGGATTTTCCTGTTGTTTTCTTTCTATTCTTTTAGTTGTAGAATTAGGTAGTTTATTAGAGATTTTTTTTTATTTATTTATTTTAGTAGGCCTATAATGCCATGAACTTTCTTCTCAGGACTGCTTTCACTGTGCCCCATAGATCTTGGGTTGTTGTGTGTTCCTTTTCGTTTGTCTCCTCCAGGTAATTTTTTATTTCTTCCTTGATCTCATACATTTCATTTTCTAATAACATGTTATTATCCTTCATGTGTTTGAATAACTTTGAGCTTTTTATTATGGATGATTTCTATGCCATTATGATCTGAGAAAATGTTTGATATGATTTCAATTTTCTTCAATTTGTTAAGTCTTATTTTGTGTCCTAATTTGTGGTCTATCTTTTATAATATCCCATGTGCACTTGAGAAGAATGTGTATTCTGCTGCTTTGGGAAGAAATGTTCTATAAATACTGATCAAATAATCTGATCTAGTGTGTTGTTAAAGGTTGCTGTTTCCTTGTTGATTTTTTCTCTTGAAGAGCTATCCATTGATGGCAGTGGGGTGTTAAAATCCCCTACTATGACTACATTGCTGTCAATCTCTCTCATAATGTCCACTAAGAGATTTTTACATATTTAGGTGCTCCTATATTGGGTGCATATATGTTAAACATGGTATATCCTCTTGTTGGAATGATCCCTTTAGAATTATGTAGTGAGCTTCTGTGCCTTCTGTTATGACCATTGTTTTGAAGTCTATTTTGTCAGATATAAGTATTGCTACCTCCACTTTTGTTTTGTTTCCATTTGCATGGAAAATTTTTTTATCCCTTCACTTTCATCCTGTGTGAGTCTTTTGTTCTGAGGTGGGTCTCTTGTAGACAGCATATATATTTGTCATATTTTATTATCCATTCATCTACTTATATCTTTTGATTGGAACATTTAATCCATTTATATGTAAGATTATTATTGATAGGTCTTTATTATTGCAATGTATTTTCTTTATGCCTATGTTCCTCTCTGTCTCTCTCGCTCTCTCTCTTTCTTTATTCTTATTTTTATAGCAGTCACTTTAGCAATTATTGCAATGATGCTCTGGTGTTAATGAACTTATTTATTCTTCTTTTGTCTGGGAAGCACTTTATTTTGCCTTATATTTTAAATGATAGCCTTGCTGGATAGAGCAGTCTTGGTTGCAGGTTCTTGCTTTTCATTACTTTGAATACTTCATGCCAATCCCTTCTGGCCTGAAGTGTTTCTGTTGATAAATCAGGTGACAGCCTTATGGGAACTCCCTTGTAAATAAGTGACTGTTTTTATCTTGCAGCTTTTAAGATTCTTTCTTTGTCTTTAATCTTGACCATTTTCATTATGATGTGTCTTGGTGTGGGTTTCTTTGGGTTTAGGACTCTCTGTGCTTCCTGAACTTGTGTGACTTTTTCCTTCACCAAGCTAGGCAAGTTATTTGTCATTTCTTCAAACAGGTTCTCTATCTCTTGCTTGTTTTCTTCTCTTTCTGGAACCCCTATGATGCAGATATTGTTGTGTTTTATATTGTCCTTAAACTATCCTCCTGTTTGTTTTTAATTTTTAATTGATTTTAGAGAAAGAGGAAGGAACAGGGATAGAGAGCTAGAAAGATTAATGAGAGAGAAACATAGATAGGCTATCTCCTGCATGCCCCCTACTGGGGATTGAACCTGCAACCTGGGCATGTGTCCTGACTGGGAATCAATCTCATGACCTCTTGGTTCATGGGTTGATGCTCAACCCTAGCCCTAACCCTAACCCTCCCATGAACACAAAAGTTTAGCAGACATAGACACAAACAGTGAACAGAGTGGTAACTATACACAGGCAGTCCAAGGCCAGTTACAAATAACATCTATCAGCTACTTTTAGCTTAGAGCTGGGGGAAGATCTGTGGTTGGACTGAGGCTCCCTGAGGTCTGCTCCCACCTATAAGCTAGCCTACCTCACCCTGAGTCTTCCACCTGGGCCTTCCAAAGAGACTTTAGGATAAACTCAGGCTAGCCTAGCTCTGCCCAGTGGGCCCCCTACTTAGAGATTACATAGTCAGGCACTCAATGAGGGGAAATTAGTCTCTGCTTCAGAGCCAAACTCCTTAGTCTCTACCAGAGACTCTAACTCTACTTCTTCTTCAGGGGACTTGCTGTAGGTTCAGGTTGGGTACAGCCTGCAGTCTCCTCTGCAGGAGCAGGTTCAGCTGCCCTGGGCTCAAGGGAATAGATCAAAAGAGTCTCTGATTCAGAATGTTGCCTGCCCAACCCGCAGGAGGGGTAAAAACTTCCTCCTGGTTCCAGACAAAAGCCTCTGAGGGTCTCATACTTTGAATGTCCTGGTCTGAGTTCCTCTCTAATCCTGCACAGAACTGCACCCAGTGAGGGTATTCAGGACTTCACAGAGCTGAACCAAACAGTCTCCTGTTGGGGATGGTGTTTACAGCCTGCAGGGGGTGGGGACTGGTTCTACTTCTCCTTCCAGAGGCTGCCTGGCAGAACTCACAGGAAGCTCAGAACAGCCTTCCTGCGGTACACACAGAGTTCAGCACTTTCCCATCTGTCTCCCCGACAGAAGCCTTCTGGGGGACAGAATCCAAAAATCCCAGCTCAGAGTGGTACCAGTGCTCTCTTGCCACCAAACCAAGCAGGAGAGGGTAGAAAATCAACCCCTTACAGGACTCTGATCTCTCTCCTCAGCTGGTCTCAGCAAAGTGGGGACCAAAATTCCCTGCTCCACCTGGGCTCCAAACTCTTCAGGGTAGTCCAAAAATTCCAGACCTGTGTCACTGCCCCATGCCACCGACCCAGCCGGACAGGGCAGGCTGGGCAGCTCCACAGGTGGGGGGAGGGGTTCCGACCTTGTGCTCCAGGTGGGACAGACTTTTCTCCTTTCCCCAAGCCAAACAGTTTAATCACTAAGTAGGACTCTGCACGTTGCCTTTCAAGAAAGTAGAGGGTCCCTCAATGTCACTGCTAGGTGTGACTGCAGACCATTCCCCTAGGCCCAAACATGGCAGTGCAGCCTCTCCAGCAGTGGGAGCCCAGAGCAAACTTATTAAGCTGGGTCTGCTAACATCAGGAGTGCTCCTTCACTGGGAAGGTGCGATCCAAGTCTCTCAGGCAGACAGAATCGCCCTGGTTCCCTCTGCCCCATGCTAAGCAGGCTCTCCTTCTAGTCTCTGCTGTTCTGGGTTTGGGATCCCTGCAAGGGGTTGAGACCCTACACTCCCGGGGGGAGGGAAGTTTGCAGCCATGATATCCGCCAGCCTCTTAACCATCGCACCTGCTCAAGGGGGGCTCTTCCTTTCCTCGACTACGCTTCTCTGACCAGTCTCCATGTGGACTCTTCAGTGCTCCTTACATAGAACATTTCTGATCAGCTACGCTTCAGTTGGTTTTTCAAGTAGATTGCTCTGTAGTTGAGAAGTAAATCCGCCCGTGGCTGGGAGCACCTGACACAGGCTGCAGCTGCTCTGCAGCCATCTTCGATTTGGGTTTGGTGCTCAATAATTGCCTGTAGCACAAACCCAGCCCCTTCTTTACTACTCACGTGGTCATGCTCAGAAATAAAAACAAAATAGGTGTAGTAAGTCTTCTTTGCTGTTGTCACCACAGACACCACATAAAAATGAGAGTAATAATAATTTGTTCAGTTCATGACATGGCCTTCAAATACATTTATATTTAATTCTCACCTTTTATAATTGCCATTTTACATATGGAAAATAGACTTCCCTAATAATGACTGCTGGCCCAAACAGACTTGGGTTCAATTCATTCTTTGGCAACTTGAGAGCTATGTAACCTGAAGCCAGTTACTAAGTTCTCTGAGTCCCAGTGTCCCCAGATATAAAATGGATATAACTTTTAAAGCCAAAATAGAGTGTTAGTACAATATCTGACACATTGCAGGGTCCAGACAATAAAATAAAAATTTCTCTAGTTTTATAATCAACAGAAGTTTATTCAAAGAAATTGCTTATGCTGGTGAGAGAACAACTAAGAAGTCAAACAGGTGACACAGTGAAACAACCCGGAAATTAGTAACAGAAAATAACTGCCACCACACCTGGAACGGGAGGAACATGGAGGAGGAGGTCCCACCAAAACGCAGAAGCCAGCTAAGAGCTGGAGCCACAGCAGGGGAGCACCGAGGAGACCTGGGTTCTCAGGAAGCAGAGAGAAAAGGGGACTCACCTTGGTGTCTCCCCACCCCTCACCCTCTGCCTCCAAAGCCTCTCACTGGCTAAACTAAGTAAAAGCCAGAGGGTAAAGGAGCCTGGGAATGGCGCTTCTTGTGGAACCAAAAAGAGGGTTCTGGAAGATGTGGGCATTGGGTCAGAGAGCAACCAGGCAGTCAGTTGGCACAGTAGATAAACACAGACAACAGTTACCGGTCCACAGTGTACAATCTGGAACTCAAGTTAAAATTCTCTAACTCCTGTTCCTCCTTTTCCCTAGGAATTGGATCAGTACTATGAACAAATTCACAGTGTTATGTTTATAACCAAGTTTGTCTAAATAGTAAAGATTTTACATTAATTATTTTTTCTTAAAGACTAAAGCTATTCTGTCTTCTCTAAATTAGGTTACATGCACATGTGGTTAAGGGAATTTCCAGAACACCAGCTTCATTGAGTAAATCAGCATAGTGGTTAACCACATCAGTCCCTAATTTTTGGAGCAAACTCTTCAAAACAGCATGCTCATCCAGGCTTTCGGCTTACTAGTAGTCATGATTCCTAAGGTTAGAAGAGATTGCTTTTTCTCGTGGCTGTATGCCCGACACCTCAAACGGTGCCTGGCAGCTAGTCGGCACTCACAACCACTTTAGTGAAGAATGAACCAAACCTGAGGTTATCTTTGGCTCAGCTCCTCTCACTCAGAGCCAGCATCTCATTTCTGACCCAGCTCCCTGCTTCTACCCTGTACGCCTCCACTTACCGCCCAGCAGAGCCAATCATTATCCCTCTGGGGCACTGTCAGGTCTCCCCTGAAAACTTCAGCAGCCTCTGACTGGTTTCCTGCCTCTGCTCTTGCCCCCTCCTGATCACTCTCCATCCTGCAGCCAGAATGATCTTCTGAAATAAGTGCACATCTCATAGGCCACTTAGAGTGTCTCAGTGGCTCCTGCCTCATTTCCAGCCCCTCCTGGGATGCAGCCGGAACACCTCTGCACAGCATCAAAGGTCCCTTGGGCTTTCCTGTCCAAGTCAGCTGCTTCTCTTGCCACAGGTGTCCTGAGGGTCTCCTCGCTCCCTTAGGCTCCAGGCTTGCATTATTCCCTCTGTTGGGAAGGCTCTCCACCTTGTCCACCTTTAAGATCATATCTCAAAGCCACATTCTCTGAGGGGTCTTTCCGACTTTTGTAGGCAGTTTCTGGGTTTCCACTACACCCACCAGTTGTGACAATTTATGTTTCGGAAGCCCCCACCACACCTTGCTCCTCAGGCCAATAATCCCAGCTATAGCCTGACATACTGTGGGCACATTTCAAATGTGAGCCAAATTTGTCAGAGGAGCACTACAGTTTTATTTCACAGATGAAGAAACTCTCTTATCTCAGTGCTGTTGACATTTTTAGCTCCTGTTCTTTCCTTCCTCTCCATGCTGTTGGCAGCCACCTGAGCCAGGGTCTCGTCTCTTCATACCCAGATTATGGCCTTGGTTGGCCATCGAAGGCATGCGCTTTTCATGAGGATGGTCAGCATCAGGCGGTCACCTTATTATTTTTTCTGAATCATTCAAAGAGTCTAGCACAGTGCTGGTTTCATATATATTCCACAAAATTATACCCTACTCCGAAAAGGTTTTAAGAGAATGAGGTAGCCCTCGCCAATTTGGCTTAGTGGATAGAATTCTTTTATAAGAATGAATGAATTCTTTTATAAGAATTCACTATTAAAGAAAGTTGGCCCATGGATTGAAGGGTCCTAGTCCCATTCCAGTCAAGGGCACATACCTTGGTTGCAGGCTCAATTCCCAGCCCTGGTTGGGGCGTATGTGGGAGGCAACCAATCGATGTGTCTCTTTCACATCGATGTTTCTCTCTCTGTGTCCCTCCCCGTCCCTTCCACTCTCTCTAAGAATCAATGGAAAAATATTCTCGGGTGAGGATTAACAAAACAAAACAAAACAAAACAGAAAACCCAGAAATTGACACAAGCCATTATGCTCAATTAATATTTGACAAAGGAGGCAAGAGTATACAATGGAGTCAAGACATTCTCTTCAATAAATAGTGTTGAAAAAATTGGACAGATACATACCAAAAAAAAATGAGGTAAGATTGAAAGAAAAGTGAAATAAAATCAAGGTTAGGCAAGACACCTTAAAAATATCTACTTTCAATTTACCAATTACCAGGTATTTATTAAGCACCTACTATGTTCCAAGCATCCTGCAAGCCACTGGAATATACCAAGTTAAAGCTCAGTCCCTTCCTCAAGAAGCTTCCTCTTCCTTCCCCAGTTTGCTGGAGCCACAGAAGAGCACCAGGCAGCTTTCTTCCTTTAGGAAATATCGTTTATGTTTACCCATATATCCATGTATCTATGTCTATACATCTACATCAGACAAAATAAGGGGTGAAGTAGAAAGGGCGGGTTCCTGGAGGTCCTCACTAAATTACTTGCTTAACCATTTTTGTTTCTCTCCTCTTTGTTGCTGTCATCTGAGATTTCTGTGCCTTTTTGATTGTTTCTTTTTTTGGTGTTGTTCGTCTTTGTCGTTAGTAACCTGATGTTTCTAAAAACTATTCAGGGACTTCTTCCATCCTGGTCTCTGCATCTGCATTCCATCCTGGGGCTGGTGAAACAAGGTTGTTTCCCTTCACAAGGCACTGCCTCATGCTTCCAGCTCTGCCCAATGCATCACGCTGTCACAGAAACCCTTCCAGGGCCCATTTGGAAATAGATTGATTACTTTGAACATGAATGGTGCGTCTTGGGAAAAAAACAAATGAATCAAATGGAAAAATGAATGAACATCATAAAATTTACCTTACCAGCTGGAGACATGACATATTCATGAGTTCCTTGGAGACAATCCTTTTATAAGAATTCACTATTAAAGGAAGTCTGCAGTTAGGTGGAGTCAGAGTTCAGCTTAAAAGTATTTATATCTGAATGGAAAACACCCTCTGAAAGAAAAAGTCTAGAACTAGAATTTTTTATTTTGTGTGAAGGGCAGTTGGAGTGATGGTGGGCTTGCTGCAGGCATCTCCTCTCAGGCCTTCTAAAGTCTCTGGGATGTGTCTAATGGGACTGGACATCCACAAAAGGTTCTGTTCAGTCCCATTGACATTTATTGGGCACCCATTTGGTGTAAGGCATTGTGACATCCTGTGGGGCTATAAGGACAAACAAGATAATATCTTTAATTAATTCAATGAGAAAAATAGATGTCTAAGTAAATAAAGGGAAAGGTTTTGTTTGGGGTTTTCTGGTGATTCATTAAGACTTGCACAACCGGAAGTGTTACTATCACTAAGTATAGTAGGGGGACCTCAGATCATGACCACTTGATTTACAGTTGTGTTGCCCATGAGATGAGGGAAATCAGGGTGCCCTGATGTAGGAGCTTCTTCATGTCAGAGCATCAGAAGAAAGTGACTGACAGGTGTGTGTTTGTCAGCTGCTGGGACCTACTTCTCCATGTTGAGTATGTCCTTCTAGGTTCTAGACACGAGTGAAGGGAAGTCACTCCATTAGCAACAATATTCAGCAGTACTGACCATCCTATATTCTAATTAGTGGACATCCTGGTAACCTCATCTCCACATAGGATGTTGTGTTTTTAATGTGAAAATATTGCAAAGCCATCAACTGAATAAAAAATTAATTTGTAAAATGCAACAGATTCCTCTGTGGGTTACTACCTATGTAAAGCTTTGGATTCTCAGGTATGAAATGAATGTTTGAGAGTGGATTTTCCCCAAAGTCACATAGAGCTGAGTGTGAGCTGGAGGTAGATTTCTCCTACCAACTTGGAGGAAATGTGAAGAACCCATGAAAAAGCTTGGGCCCATTGAGCCAAGGTTGATATAGAATAAAATATTAAAGGAATAAAATATTTTCACCATCTTTTGTCTGATTCCAGGCTAAGGGGGGCAAGGAAGGGGATAAGGAGCTAAAGTAGTTACATTTCTCTGTATTCATTTATGTGTAAGGAGAGAGTGCGATTAAAGAAAGCATGAAGGTATTCCAATATATTAAAGAAAGCATGAGGGTATTACAGATTTTGCCTTACAAATAAATACTAGTAGTATTTCTGTGGCCTCAAAAATAATTTACAGATTAAAACCAGCATTTAGACTAAAATACCTAATAATAATTGCCCTGGCCCATGTTCGTTCTCTCTCTCTCTCTCTCTCTCTCTCTCTCTCTCTCTCTCTCTCTCTCCTCTCTCGCCACCACACACTCTCTTTCTAAAAATCAATGGGAAAAATGTCTTTGGGTGAGGATTATAAAAATAAAAAACACAATAAAAAAATCTAGTAATACATTTACCCTTGCTTCCTCACAGCATCCAATGTAGAGAAAAGAAAAAAAAAGAAAAAAATCAGCATTTAAACTAAAAGTGTGTTAATTTCTAGATCACTTGGGGAAATGGCACCAATTTTAGATAAGCATGAAAAAAAAGGCAATTGCTAATTATATTTTTTCATGTTTAGTAGTCTATATTATTAAAAATTAAATGAGGATCTTTTGGAGATATTAAATTTCCTGCTTCTATTTTTCTTGCTCAGATTTTTTAAACACCAAAATTACACAATTTGGGGTTGGAGAAAACAAAACCTCTCTCTAGGCATTATACACCTCAGCAACTGTGTGCACATGGTCACCTGAGTACAGCAGGCTTCGCCCAAGCTGGGTCAGGACAGGTGATAGGCAGTCATGGACGTTGATAGATGGGTGTTCCGGAGTGCAGCCCGACTGTGGTTTCTTAAACATGCCACGTCCTGGGGGTGAGAAGGGCTCTTTAGTGAAATGAAATACTACTCTGTCACCATTTCCTTACTCACAATTCAATCATGGCAAATCCTTCCTCAGTGCTGCCACTGAAATCATTATATTCAGAATTAAACATGGTGTAACAGAGCAGGCGACAATACCCTGAGGTGCTATTGACATGTCAGGTCTCACATCAATAATCAGCTTTCCCATACAGTGAATATGAAAAGGCCTGCAGATGTGAATTCTTTTTTCTCCCTTTGGAATGAGTGTAATCACCGCCTGTTCCTGATTCGCTTCCATGTGCCGGTCTGGTGCCACGTGGCCTGACCTGTCATCGGCGCTGCTCCCCCTTCTCCCTCCAGTCACTGACATCACTCTAGAAACCTTCCCAGCTCAGCTCCCTTGGAGCCCTGAGAGCCTCTGTGCAGGGTCTGCTTTCTCGCCACGAGTCGGTAAGCCCTTGGATCCAAACTTCTTTCTGACGTACACATCTACTACCCACCATCGTGTATCCCCTCACTCTCCTCTTGCCTCATATCCCTTCAGATTTTCCCACTTTCTTTTCCTCTTGGCTTCCTTCACCTTCCTAGTCCCTCCAGCACCCTCCCCCTCACCTTTGTGGAAGTAGCTGGATGCTGAGGAAGGAGAACAGCTTTCACAGCGCAGAGATCTTGGTCCAAGTCCTGCCTCCACTCTCCCTGTTACATGATGTCCTGCATGTGACAACCTCATGGAGCTTCAGTTTCTCACCTGTGAAAACTCCCACACAGGGTTGCTGTAGGGACCCAAGGAAACAACCCTTTATTCCTGTCCCTTTATTTCCATCTCCATGTGAAAGGCCTTGGCAGTTTTTACACTAATTACATTGAATATTTTAGCTATGTATAGTGGAACAAGACTGAGGAATTTAACTCACAGGCTTTAAGGAAACTAAATGTTGACCTAATAATAGTGCAGATGTTTGTTGTTGGTTTAATAACAAATTTTTCTATGGAAGGAAAAACTAGGTGATGGTATTTTCTTCTGAGTCTTAGACTTCTGTGTCTATAATAAGTCATCCCAGTAAACTGTAAAATTCTCTAAGGCAAAGTGGGCAAAGTTTTATGGTAAGGGCCACATACTAAATATACTAAATACAAATAAGCATTGCAGCCCATATGGTCTCTGTGACAGCTACTCAACTCTGCTGCTGTAGCACAATAATACAAAAATGAACGAGCTGACTATGTCCCAATAAAACTTTATTCACACAAATAGGTGGGAAGCTACTTTTGGCCCCTGGACTCTGGTTAGCCAGCTCCTGCTCTGGGGCATGAATGGAGATTACAGTGACCATAAATGATTAACGAAGTCAGAAATTATGAGTGAGGTACAGGTCTCAGGTGATTCTTTTGTGATAATCCTGGAATCATTAAGGTTTTTTGGTTAATAATGAACATCATCGTGTGTGTGTGTGTGTGTGTGTGTGTGTGTGTGTGTGTACATGTGTGTGGCCTGTATAAGTTCTCCTGACAGAAATATTAGTCAGCTCCAGATTTTGGGATGTAGAGTAAACAGGCCTTTGAAAGCAGATTTGGGTTCTATAGATTTGTTGGAAGTTGGTGAACCCATCCTGGCTTCCTGGATCTCCTGGAGCAGAGAAATCAGAAAGCCAGAGAGAACGGGGATAGCAGTGATAACTGCCATTCATTGAGCTCCCTTCTCATCACAAACTATCACCATGATTCTCCGCATTTTAAGTGAAGGTTCAATTGAGAGAGGACGAGTGCTTAGCCCACACCCACACTTAGGTCAGAGGCAGCTTTCCCCATGGCCACAACAGTCCCCTCAACAAAAGTGACTGCCTTTTCCTGAGACTTCCACCTTTCTCCAGATTTAAAACCAGAGCAGGTAAAATGGTCTCTTCTTCCTTCTATTTTTACTTTCCAGGAGCTGTTTCAAACACCAAACAATAAATATATCCTGAGTCACCCCATACTGTGTGCCAGGCATAAAGCTTCCATTATATTATACTAGAGGCCCAGTGTATGAAATTTGTGCACTGGAGGGGGAGTCCCTCAGCCCAGCCTGCATCATCTCCAATCTGGGAGCCTTCAGGGGATATCTGACTGCTGGTAAGCAGTAAGACATCCCTCTCACAATCCAGGACTGCTGGCTCCCAAGCACTCACCTGCCTGCCTGCCTGATTGCCCCTCACTGCTTCTGTCTGCCAGCCTGGTCACCCCCTAACCACTCCCCTGCCAGCCTGATGGACGCCTAACTGCTCCCCTGCCGGCCCGATTGCCCACAACTGCCCTCCCCTGCCAGCTCAGTTGCCCCCAATGGCCCTCTCCTGCAAGCCTGGTCACCCCTAACTGCCCTCTCCTGCAAGCCTGGTCCCCCCCAACTGCCCACCCCTGCTGGCCATCTTGTGACCACATGGGGATGGCCATCTTGTGTGAGGGCCTGGTGGTCAATTTGCATATTACCTCTTTATTATATAGGATTTTATTTTTTTTAATGTATTTTTATTGATTTCAGAGAGGAAGGGAGTGGGGGAGAGAGATAGAAACATCAATGATGAGAGAGAATCATCGATTGGCTGCCTCCTGCATGCCCCACACTAGGTATGGAGCCCACAACCTGGGCATGTGCCTTGACCAGGAATCAAACCCAGAACCCTTCAGTCAGCAGGCCGATGCTCTATCCACTGAACCACGCCAGTCAGGCCTTCCATTATATTTTAAAATTTCTTTTATTTCCATTTCCAGAACTAAACTGCAAAGAGACAAGAAAATGAAAGCTCAGACAATTAAGAAATCTGCCTAAAGCATCACCAATAACTAACTGTGAAGTGATAACTTGAACACAGTTCTCACCAACTGCAAAGCGTTCTCTACGCATACCACTGTTGTGGAGCAATGGCTAACATCGCAGGCTCTCAAGCCATACTGACTGGGTTCAAATCTCAATTCCATTACTTACTAGCTGCATCACCTTGAACAACCCTGTGTCTTAGTTTTCTATTTTATCAAACTAGAATGATACTGATCCCCCCACATACACAGTTTGTCGTAAGTAATGAAGCAGTAACGGGCACATAATAAACAGCCCAGGGATTGGCTCTTTCTATGATCACAGGAGTCTCTCATTCACTGCTGTGTCCCTAGCACTTAGAATAACTTCTAGCACATACCAGTAGTAGGCAATATTGTTGTATAAATGAAAAATGTTCAAACAAACTAGTTTTTGAATTAGGTCATGTCTGGGTTTCAAAGCCAAATTTTTTTTGTATCGGTTGAATTTGGTAGGTCAAATTTAATATGAGTCTTTGAAATCATAATTTGAAATGTAATAATGGAAACTAGTAATTGTCTTAGTTATTTCAATGCTCCCAACAAAAGTGGATGTTAGTACAAAGGTAATGCTGAAGATCATAGTACACAGCACACGGCACATTCACATATATTCTAGTTCTTTGCTATTCCCGAAGGAGAGTCCTTATGTAATTCATTCTAAAATTTCCTTCATCCTTTTTTTTTAAATCTAAGTCTGTCATTATCACATAGATTTTATCTCTGAAAGTTTATTTGTACTAAACTTGTGTCCTGTTTAATACTGTATATTTTAAATCCAAGCTAGTATTTCGTGACAACAGCTGCTGGGAGCTGCTGTAATAAATGAATTATGGTCCTATTCAGCTGGCAAGATTGCCTTTGATGCCTGCACTTCAACAATGATGGGGATCCAGAGGGCAACAGTGCCTCCAGAGGGAAGGGGGCCCTCAGCCCCCAGTGGACCATACACAGAGAGGGGCACACTCAGGAAATATGGGGATGGAAGTGCATTTGGAACAATCAGCTTTTTCAGGTAGAATTTCATGCAGGCTTCTCAGAAGCTGAGACCTGGAGCCCCAAAAACACCATCTAGACACTGTCGCTTCTTGGCAGAAAACCATTTTTAAAGCTTTATCAGATTTATAATAACATTCATTCTGAGTGGTGATTAACTGATATCCCTAACACAGCAAAGCACTGGGGTTCTAATCTTTCTCCCTGTCTTACACTGTGTAAATTATTTTCATTAAGATTAAGCATCTCACTAGAGTAACTTATGCAACCACTGCCTCAGAAGGCTCTATCCCAACAGTACATGGACCAAAGAATACTTTAAAGACCTCAGCAATTGCAGATGCTAACACGAAGCATCATTTTTGTTTGTTTTAATGTAGTATCCTCTACATGTTTTGTTTAAAACAAAGTGAATACGTTTTGCTCTTGATGTTTCTTCTGTTTACAATCAAAATGATGTACACACTTAGTCTGATATGTATTTTCTTCAAGTAAAGAAGAATCAAATGTGGAATATATTTTGGAAATAAGTATAACTGAAAAGTTTGTCTCAGTTTAAATTATTGATGCATTTGATTACCTTATAAACTAAACTGTAAATTAAACTGTAAGTTAAAGAATGTTGAATTTCTACATACAATGAAACTTTGATTTTTCAGGAGCCCATTGGTAAAATATAGTTATGAGATTAACATATGAAATAAGAATTTGGTCCTACATGGAGTAATAAAGAGAAATAAGATTTACCCTGAGATAGCTTATATGTAAAGTATGATGAGTCTGGAAACATGGTAAAATATAACAACATTTAATCTTCTATTGAAATAACAGCTAAAAAGTTGTTATGCATGAGGAATGATGTACTATGAATCTTACTTGTATTATTTTATTTCATTCTTAGATAGTATTATTACCCTCATTTGCTGATGAAGAGAAAGAATAAAAGAGGGATTTTTAAAGGTCAAGTAATTTGCCAGAGGTTGCAAGGCTAGGGAAATTGCAGAGCCAAGACTCAAAACTAGATAATTTGCCTCAGAAGCCTGAATTCTAGCCTATGACACAAGCTTACATCGTTAATAAGACTGGCAATAAACACATGTTTTGGTTGTGTATGAAATGGTTGCATATGACAACCTATACATATAATTCTATTATAGGTAATATAACAAATAATACAATTACATACAGAATAGAAATAAAAATAAAACATTTGCCTTATGTCCTTAAAAAAGCAATTCTAACTTTTTAGAGGGCAGAATTTCAGGGCATGATAACTTCACAGTACTCTATAAACTCCATTTTTGTTTTTGCATTCCAGATTAGTATTTCTATATCTTATTAATCAACCAATTAAAATTCCTATACATATTATTTTTTTTTAGCTAGACATGACAAATCTGAGCCTCAAAGAAGTTAAGAAAATGGACTACCATCATATAGCTAGTTGGGAGTATTAATGATATTCAACCCAATTCTTACGATTTCAAGTGTAATACAGCAAATCATTTTCCACCTTCTTCTGTAAGGTGGCAGAGGGAGGACAAAATTGGTTTGTGAAATATACTCAACACTACATTCGTTCTTTCTTCGCATAGGGCGCTACCCTCAGGAGAACAAGGGAACCTACATCCCAGTTCCTGTCGTTCCTGAGCTGCGAAGTGACAAATGGGGGGCCAAAGTCATCAGCAGAGATGACAGATCTGTCCGGCTGTCCATCCAGTCTTCCCCTGAGTGCATTGTGGGGAAATTCCGCATGTACGTTGCTGTCTGGACCCCCTATGGTATACTCCGCACCAGCCGGAACCCAGAAACCGACACCTACATTCTCTTCAATCCTTGGTGTGAAGGTAAAGGGCAGGCATCTATTTTTCTAAAAACAATTCATATAGTTACGATGTTTCTCTTTTTTGAAGTTATAGCAGAGTTATTGTGGAAGACATGTTTCTTCTCTATATACACTCCCCCCCACCACCACCATGATTAAAAGACAGAAAAAAATGAGAATTTTGTCCTTAAAGTATATGAGAACAAAACCTGTATACATAACATTAATACTGCTATACATTTATTCCAGGAAAAAAGAAAGATTGCCTAAAGTTGCACAATTAGTTAATTGTCGAATTATATTTTTATGGCATGGCCTCTGTGTTTGTGATTGCTCTGTGAACAAAATAGACTTATGAAACTTGACTTTCAAAACTATTAAGATCCATAATCTGGCTTCAGAAAAATACAATAAAATTGTTCCTGTCCATAGTGGAACTAATTTTACTATCTAATTCAATAGTAGAAAGCCTTAAGGTCTAAGTGATCCTATAAATTTGTTTATATGCATAGTGGATGCAAATTTCATAAGTCATAAGTCTGGATGTGCAAACATATAACTTTATTTTAATGGAATACAACTTAATCTCTGCTGCTTTTTTGATTCTTCTTTCTGTCTGCTGCCGTTTAACCTAGTTTTACTTAAATAAACTGAACCAAGTCCAAGAATTTCTCTATCAATTCAGTTTAAAAACTCAGTCCTACACAATATGTTCTCCCCATCCCCATGTCTATCCTTCTGCCTCCACACTGCCATGGACCGATTTTAATTCCAGAGGCAGCAGCATTGATGGAAAGGAACCACTTTTAGATCTTGAGAAATAAGTAATGAAACATGTAAAATCTGACATAGCGTGGGAGACTTCTCACATCATCTACCCCACATGCATTTCTCTCTAAAATCTTCCAAAATGACTCAAAGGTATTGCTAATTTTGAGTGGCTCTTGTTTGTGAGAGGTGCATTTGAATCAGGGTTAATCTGGACATAGACATTAAGTGAAGAACAATGTTTTCTACTTCTATGTAACATTAACCTGGATCCTACTGACCTTTTCTTTGAATTATCTATTTCACAAATGTTGGCAGATGACACTGAGCTAATTCTACTAGTATACCCCCTACCCACCACCCCTATTGTCTTGTAGCAAATAGCCTTATCTGTGTGACAGATGGTCAAGGTTGATGGTAACGTGTTAACTGGGACATGTGCAGTTCAAAGGTGCACTCCTGCTTACAGTCATCTTGTTAACCAGATAGAAGGCGTTCTGCAACTGAGTGAATGCAATGTTACTTACAGGGATGGAAAAGACTGAGGCATAGAGACAAACTAAGATTTTGAAAATATTAAGTTAGGGATAACTTTAGATACCAAACAGAAACTACATTGGTAGCACTGGAGTGGAGGAGAAGATGGATTGGAGATCTACTTTGGACTTAGAACAGAAAGTGCAGAGAGATTAAACATGGGAAGTGAAGAAGAGGTGGAGTAATACTGCCATATTACTCTATGTAATACAGCTGGCATGGCTCAGTGGTTGAGCATTGACCTATAAACCCAGAGGTCATGGTTAGATTGCCGGTCAGGGCACATGCCCGGGTTGTAGGCTTGATCCCCAGTATGGGGCGTGCAGGAGGCAGCTGATCAGTGATTCTCTCTCATCTTTGATGTTTCCATCTCTCTCTCTCCCTCTTCCCTTCTCTATGAAATCCATAAAATCTAGTATTTAAAAAAAAAGAATTACTCTATGTATCTGGTTTAACCAACTAGCTTGCCATTTTCAGAGCTGCAATCAGAAGAACATGCTGTCACAGAGGCAGATACATTGGTTGATTCAAGAAGGCAGCAATCAGCTCCTTGGAGTGCTGCTGATGAGTTGAATGATAAGGAAAGACAGTGGTCATGAGTTTGGAAAATACACAAGAAACTAGGGAACAAAAAAAGGATTGTTTTATTATAGAAAGAAGCCAGAGAAGTGGGCTTGGGCTACAGTGTAATGCAAGGTGAGGAAGTGGAGATAACAGGCATTGCCATTTCAGTCAGGAAGACTTTCTGTGATACCAAGATGGTGATATGAGCATCAAAGGAGAATGTTTTAAAACAGGAGAGAGTAGGCATAATTTTACAGTGATGGAGACAAACCTAGAAAAGGGCTCGCTGCCCAGAGAGAGGGTAATGGCTCAAATCCTTGGATGCACATTGGAATGACCTGGGCAGCTTTGAAAATTACTGATGCCTCAGTCTCCCATTCAAACATCCTGAGGTAACTTGTCTGGAGTGCAGCATTGGCCTTGGGGACCTTAAAAAGCTTTTCAGGGGATCCTTGGAGCCAAGGTTGAGAAGCCCTGACTTCCAGAGTGGAATCCTTAAGGGGGAAGGATGCAGGGAACAGAGATCTGAAGAAGGGCTTGACAGATGGAGCTGTCCACCCTCCATTGTGACAGGAATAAAACAGGAGGTGGGCGAAAGCATGGGTTTCTAGAATCAAGGAGGAGGATGATGCTGTTGCCACTTTGTGATTCTCTTTTGCTCAGTGAAGTGTAAAGCAAAGTCATCTGTGGAGAATAAGAAGCAAGGAAAGAGTATTAGAGGCTTAAACATGAGCCGGGAGTGGGAAGTGGGCTTCTTACCTACCGAAACAACGCAGGTGGGTCCTCCCTACTCCCCAGAACACAGGGACGCTACTGCAATCCCCTCCGGCCCCGAATCCCTTGGCCTGTGAAAGTCCAAACATTTCTGCCAATCCCTTAGGGGTTCCTGTCCTTGATTCCATCTCCGCCTCCAGGAATCCTATTCCTCCCAGTGCTGACACCAATGCTGCCTCAAAAACAACAATGCTCCTCCAAACAACATTCCACGAAGCATCCAGAATGTCTAGAAATTAATTGCAATTTGATGTGGAGGGTGAGGGATGGGAAGATTTACTCTGGTTCTGAAACTTGACACTTATCAGAATCACCTGAAGGGCTTGTTAAAACCGATTTCTGAGCAGCATCCGAAAGTTAAGCAGGTCTGGGGTGGGGCCTGAGAATTTGCATTTGTAACCAGTTCCCAGGAGATGCTAATGCTGCTAGTCAGGGAACCACTGGCTCATGTAATAATCATCAATCAATAAATACAAAATGCAGGAGAGTATTTTTTTACTCTTAAAATTGTGTTGACTCCTCCCTACACCTAACCCCAGGCTCTCCCTATCTCACTGCCTCTTTGTTTGCCCATTCTGTTCTTCCTAGTTCTCCGAAAGTCTCTCCCATCCTCTCTTCGAAGAAAACTCTTTTTCTTTTCTCATGCAGAGCAGTTCAGCAACCTTTTTTTTTATTTTCTTGTTTGTGCTCCTTCAATAGTCAGGCTTTTAGGGACTCCACACTTTTTGAAGACAATTCCATCTTTCCAGAAAAATTCTGGTGTCGGCTTTTAAGATAATAACTTTTTATGTTCCAATGTCAATATTCACTGATATCTCCCAGGGAATGTTAATGAAATGAGAGAAAGAAGCCATCTCCTCATTTCACTTATTGTGTGATTTCCCCAGCCTACAAGCTAAGGCATAAGCCAAAAAAGGGGATCTGTGTCATGAACCCCAGACACACTCAAATACATGGTTGCCTGACAATCACCCAGTTTGTGCTTACATATGCTAATTTATAACAAGGGACTCTTGAAGATATGGTCTGACAATTGGAAAGTAGATAAAAAGAGAGGGGTTTGGCCATTGCCCCGGTGGGAAAGATAAGAGAAAATCAGAAATTGTCAAAAGAGAACAACGTGAGCAAGATGCTGAAAACAGCACACTCAATGTGGAAGTGGCATCCAAGGTGGCTTAGGACACTGGGTTGAAATTATAGGGGCATGTACAGTACTTATTGATAAAGGCATGCTCAGTTGTCTTCCAAGGGGCCCTTCAGCTTGCTTTGCATTCATAGGCAATCTATCCTTAATCACTAAATCATTAATGGGGATCAATAGCAATCCCACACTAGTGAGGGCAGGAGGGATGCAAGGAGAATTATTGGCTAGATTTTTTAATTTAATAGCACCAAATGGGCTTCAGATCAATTCCAGGAGGGAGCCCTTCTCCAAGAGGTTGGAAAGAGAACTGTACCCACAAAGGCAGCAGGAATGAGTCGGACTGTTTTGTGAATTCTGATTACTCAGAAACTCTGTATTATTGAATGTATTTTACTACTTAAATTCAGAATGTTCCAGATTGGTAGTTTAGCCTTAGTGCCAGATAGTATGTTCTGAAAGATTTAGATGCCCCATACCTGTGCTCTGTCCTTCATCCAGGTCAGTATTTCATTGGTTGAGCATCATTTATTATTATGGAATATTTCTTTCTTGGTGACTTGTTTCCGCCCATATTCTCCATCATTGATTTTCTTTACCTCAATCAGCCTTGTATATATCTCCTAGCACAGTACCTAGTACATGCTTAATGTTTAATGTGAATATTTGCCTCATTGATTTAATAATCCAAATAAATGCTTTTTAGGTTCACACCACCTACCATCACAGGTAAGTTGTAAATATAATCTCACAATGAACAATCTTGAAAAATGTCAAAAAAAAACTATATGGTGTATGTGGGAGTGTGTTTGTGGGAACATGTGTGTGTGGATTTTTCTCTCTGAGCATCTGACACCAAATTAGCACCTGGTATTTCTACCCATGGATTCCATGTGACTTTTTTGTATTTTCCTTGAAACCAATAAATCAATTACATTTAATGTAAATAAATCAATAAATTTCTAAGTATCTGGGTGCTTTTAATAGGTAGTAAGTAAATATGACCAGTTTGTATTTTATTATGAAATTCATCCTTATACTATTTTCTTTGTAACTATACATATCTTTTATATCCTTCAGTACAGAATGGAGTAATCACCAGGACTGGTATTTCTCAGGGTAACAATGACCAACACTTTTTATCTTGGAAACCCTTGTACCCAGATCAAAATTCATACCCTCAGACTAGAGCCATTCATCCATTCAATCCATACATATTGAGAGTATGTCTTGCCCACTCCTCCAGGCCCATGACAACATAATTGCCCATGGGTAGTACAACAGTATTATTTATTTACTCACAAATATGAAGGGTTAATGCTATATTAGGCACTGGCATATGGCAGTGAAATAGACAATCTTTGCCCTCAGAAAGCTTCAACAAAGGTTTCACAAATGGGAAAAGCACTAAAATAAATCATGGCACAATAAGAACATATAATAAGGGCATCTGGTTTAGTTGGGGAGAGATGAGACCTCTCTAGCCCCTGGAATAGTGCTTGCATGCAATAGCAATCAAATAGTTGTTTAAGTGAAT
The DNA here is from genome assembly GCF_027574615.1 of Eptesicus fuscus. Classification (NCBI taxonomy): domain Eukaryota; kingdom Metazoa; phylum Chordata; class Mammalia; order Chiroptera; family Vespertilionidae; genus Eptesicus; species Eptesicus fuscus. The sequence goes on from NC_072481.1 coordinate 89,554,856, forward strand.
TTTTGTGAAGTTTTAATAAAGCTTATATAAAACTTTAAGCCCTTGCTTATTCAAATCTTCTACTGAATAAAAGTTCATATATCACTCTTCCCAGTGTCAGAATCATTAGAGGCTCATTCATCATTTTTTTACACTAAGTGAGTATCATTCATTGTGGTATTGCAATCCACAGGGACCCCAGAAAACATAAAGTAAACATTCTTTTAAATGGCATACAGGTGATCCCAGAATCAAGGTCAAATCAAATTAATCTGCCAATTCATGTGTTTTACAATTCTTTATATGTGTAATTATTGGTGGCCCTGGGTGGGCGTCCATTAATACCGGGGTTCTTATCCCAGCATTATAAAGAGTTCAGCAATCTGGAGAAAGGAGCTGCATGTAGATTAAGAAAGAGTCCAAGGATGAAAGATAGTTTTGAAAGGCATTGGGGGTCAGAGAAGCTTCAGCTAAAGGAGCTAAAGACTACCCCTTGGCTCAGGATCCCTTGCTATTTATTAACACAAATTGTCCTAAGGCAAGGTGGAGATAATACACTTCAAAGGGTAGGGCTTCAAGAGGTAGGGTTTACAGAAGCATTGTCAGATTGGGGAATAGCTTAACTGTTCAGGTGTTTGGCCAATTGGAAGCAATAAGATGCCCTGAGCTGTCTGGCAGCAAACAATCCTATTCAGGTTTGGGGGAGATGCATTTGTTCCAACAGGTAATTACATTATGTGACTCAGCCCTTGTTGACTCCAAGTTTCATCAACCTTTTGATGCAACTCTTATAATTATGACATGCTGAAATTGGCTCCCGGCATGTAATATTTTTATACTCCTCAAAGAATGCTCCTAGCCAGGAGCTCCCTGCATTGTGTGTTTTGGAAAGCAGGATCCTTCTCTCATTCAGCTTAGCATGGTGCTAGGCACAGAGTGAATGCTCAATAAATGTTTACTTAATTGAATTGATGACCATTACTCTGACAGGCAGGGAGAGGATTATTAGCCTCATATTTCAAGAGAAAAAACAGACTCATGGTGTTATATAAATTTCTCAAGAAACAAGCTACGGTTGAAACTTGAATTCCTGGTTTGGTAAGGATAAGCTCTTTTTTTTTAAACCAGAACATTAGTATTCTGTCTTGTGTAATATGATAAACAAGAAGTAAATGCCTGCCAGGAAGCTTCTATAATGTTCGGATCAACATTGGAAAGGCCTGCCATTAAAAATAAAGAAAAATAAAGCCAGGTTGATAACTATAAAAGCAAACAAAAGTTTTCTTTAAAAAAAATGTAAGCGTGCCAACAAGGGCACAGGCTCCCTTTGAGTCCACATGCTAAGGGAAGAATCTCTGACACTGTTCTCTGTGGAGTTGCTTCATGAATAATAGTCTGTCTTCAGAAGATATTGGAGTATACGGAAAAGTCCTTAAACAGCAAAACAAACAAATCAAATAAACTTCTCAAGCTGATCTGAGCTGTAACGTAATGCAACATATTTGCCTGTGTTTTATGGATTTATGTCATTTGAGTTAATAGGAACAAAGGCAGGCCTCTAGAATGTATTGAACCATTTTAGAAAGACAGTGGCTTTGGAACCTTCCAGAAAGAAAGGAAGCACAACCAGTAGGTGTGGCTCAGTGATTGAGTACCAATCTATGAACCAGGAGGTCACAGTTTGATTCCTGGTCAGGGCACATGCCCAGGTCGCAGGCACAATCCCCAATGTGGGGCATGCAGGAGGCAGCTAATCAATGATTCTCTCATCATTGAAGTGTCTATCTCACTCTCACTCTCCTTTCCTCTCTCTGAAATCAATAAAAACATATATATAGCACAGACTCTGAAAATGCCATTTCTTATATGCTCTGTGGACAATAATTTATTCCTAACATGCCTACAGAACACAGCCTGCTGGAGTCCCCAGTCCTTCTGATTTACTTTGAGATGGACAAACATATCACGATGACATCAATCTGGGATCACATTTGCTCTGCAGATGGAGTCACTCCCTCAGAGTGATTGCATTCGCCCAGCATAAATCTTCCCTCTGTCTCTAGTGATGTTCAGCTTTTATACCAAAGGAAGGGGAGTAGAAGTTATTCCTAATACCCTCACTCAAAATTTCTCCCTTCACTAAAATGATGACACATTTTGCCTTTTTGAAGGGTCCAAACCATCATTCCTTCCAAAGGATGAGATACAAATCCAGACTCGGATGTAAACCATCAGGCAGCCTTTGCAGAAATAACTTGCATGGTGGCATTTCTGGCCACTATAGTTTCCTTTGATCCCTGAGTTCACTCTTCTAAGCTTGACTTCATTGACTTTGAGATGAGACTTACTTTAAATTTAAATGTAAATAAGCAAAAAAAATTTTTTTTTCAACCCAGGTGATGATGAATAACCCTTTCTCCCAAAGACCTTATACAGATACTAAAATCAATATGCTTGGCATTCATTTTTACATATTTGTTATAAATTCTTACTTTCTCTAGGTGGAGAGGCAAGTGGTAATTTCCAAGGTTACCTGAAATCAATCCTACTGAGTCATAAAATTTCTCAGCCCATAATGCTTTTTTCAAAACTACCTCATATTCCCACCAGAGGAGCAGTAAAATGAATGAGATCATTCTTGTTTACTATTTGCCTCCTTAGTCACCTGGAAGAGTGGGTATTTACAAGGAATATTGAAGGTCTGCTCTGTCTGGTGGCAGAGCTGCTGGGCACAGTTGATGGAGGCATCGTGCCACATTCACCAAAGACGCCAGGCACATGCCCAGGGGCCTCTTTTCCTGTTGAGTTTTATGCTGGTGATTGTTTACGAGGGGTCACTGAGGATTAAGAAGTTGTCCGTAGGTCAAGGTGCTGCCACTCCAACTCCATGAGCTATCTAGACCTAGCTTCTCCTATCAGTTCTCAATCACTGCATGATATATACGCACATGTACACACACACACACACACACACACACACACACACACACACACACCCCTGCCTCCTAACACTTCAAAGTTCTGGGTTCTACAACACTGAGCTCTTGGTCAGTTTGTTTTTACTCTTAGTAGTACCCTCCATTTTACTAAGTGAAGAAAAAACTGCCCCCTGGAACTATAAAACCCCACCACGCCTCTAATACTAACCAATTTTTTTTAAAAAAAAACAACACCAAAACAAAAAGCCAACAACTAAAGTCTCTGGAGGCAGATGATTAAGTTTTCCTATTTTTGCTAGCCTATCAAACATGGGGGGGGGGGGGTGGAGTTTCTATAGTGATGTGTTTGTTTGTTTTTATCCAAGCTTTGGACAACTATATTTTAAAGTGACAGATCTGAGTAAAAACATGAAATAAAGCAGTACTTTCCACTCTCAATCTTCTTTTAAAGTCATAAATAAATTTAAAATTAAAATCAAGGCTTCCCGTTTGACTTCCTTGCCTTGGTGAGGATTCATGATTATGCCGCCCATTCTCCGGGAAGATTTACCTCAGCTGCTAGAAGGGAAGGAGTTGCCTGGTCCTGAGCTACACAACTCCCCGCGGCTCCTAGAGCACCACCTGGATTTATGACTCCCCATCAACAGTAACCGAAACCCAAAGGCAAATCCTTCATTTTCTTGGACTTGTCTCTCTTACGCTCCAAACTCCAGACATTCATCCCCCTCTCTTTTTCTCAGTAGGAGCTCTCTGCTGGGTGGTGGGGATACACTGAACTGATCCCTGGGACTCAAGAGTCATAGTCCACATGTATTAGTGTCAAAGCCTGGCTTCATGTTTTACTAGCACTGTGGCCTTGGGAAAGTTACTCTACTTTTCTCTTCCTCAGTTTCCTCATCTGTAAAACGGGGATTAGATAATATCTTCCTCTCAGGGCTGTTGTGTGTTTCAATGAGTTTATTTGTTTTTGTACTGCTCTTAGAAAGTTCTTGGCACATAGCAAATACTGAATACATGCTTTTTCAATAAATAATTAAATTTTGCCGAGCAACCTCCTTCTAGTGGGATGGATGCTACCACAGCATCCATAGGACACTAAGGGAACAAGGCTTAATGCAGCCTGTGTTGGTAAGAAACAGGCACAGGGAGACTTAAAAAAGGAGGAAAAATTATGATTATACTAGAGGCCCAGTGCATGAAATTCGTGCACTCAAGGGAGTCCTTCAGCCTGGCCTGTGCCCTATCATAGTGTGGGAGCCCTTGGGGGATGTCCAATTGATGGCTTAGGCCTGCTCCCCATGGGAAGCGGGCCTAAGCCATCAGTCGGACATCGTTAGCACTGCCGGGGAGGCAGGAGAGGCTCCTACCACAGCTGCTGCGTTCGCCAGCTATGAGCCCGGCTTCTGGCTGAATGGTGCTCTCCCTGTGGGAGTGCACTGACCACCAACGGGCAGTTTCTGCATTGAGTGTCTGCCCCCTGGTGGTCAGTGCACGTCATAGCGACCGGTTGTTCCACCATTCAGTCGATTTGCATTATTAGCCTTTCATTATATAGGATGATGATACTTAATAAGGACATTGATAATAAAAGAGTACAACCATACTGCTCTTGAAGAAAAATTAATACATAAAAGTTGAACTTGGTTACCTCTTATTAAATTGGTAGTTTCAGTTAAATGCAACTACATTTTAAAAACCGCTTTTTCTGATGATGAAAGTCTTATTATAGAAATAAAAATAATGAAAGCATAAAAAGAACTCAGAGATCTATAAGTCAGAGACACTATTAAATTTTGGTGTGTTTTCATCTACCTAATGTAGTTTTGAGTGTTTTCATTTTTAATTGACGATTAATTGAATGCATTGTCCTTTTCAAATATACACAGGCACTCATGTATATGGCAAAAAGCAGACTTTCCCTTTTTACCATCCAATCCTAGAGAATCTCCAGAAAAAACAACTTTAACTGTGTATAGTTCTGGATACTTTGCTATAATTTTACCTACTAGTGTTTATATATACATTGATAAAATTTTGAATTTTTAGCAACAAATCAGATTGTGTTATGCATGTTACTCTACACCTTCCTTTCTTGCACAATACATTTTGGAACATTTTCTATATCAGTACATAATATTCTTTTTAATAACTGCTTGATATGGTTGTATCACTATTGATATGGTCTTTTATTTACAAACTAGAGGCCTGGTGCACGGATTCATGCACCGGTGGGGTGCCTTGGCTTGGTCTGTGCCCTCTTGCAATCTGGGACCCCTCGGGGGATATCGGAGGCCCGGTGCACAGATTCAGCCCAATCCCTGCAGGCCAGGCCGAGGGACCTGCACCAAGCCTCTAGTATGCATATAAGATCTTTGGTTAATCTCTTCCCACCCTCCCCTCTACCCCTTCCCTCTGAGATTCACCAGTCTGTTTCATGTTTCCATGCCTGTGCATTGAGTGTCTGCCCCCTGTTGGTCAGTGCGCATCATAGCTACTGATGGAACAGTAGCTTAGGTTTTTATATATGTACTAGAAGCCCGGTGCACGAAATTCGTGCACGGCGGGGGGTTGTCCCTCAGCCCAGCCTGTACCCTCTCCAATATGGGACTCCTGGAGGGATGTCTGACTGCCCATTTAGGCCCGATCCTGGTGGACATCCAGGCAGTCGGACATCCCTCTCACAATCCAGGACTGCTGGCTCCCAACTGCTTGCTGCCTGCCTTCCTGATTGCTCCTAACTGCTTCTGCCTGCCAGTCTGATCACCCCCTAACCACTCCGCTGCCAGCCTGGCTGATGCTTAACTGCTCCCCTGCCAGCCTGTTTGCCCCCAACTTCCCTCCTCTGCCAGCCTGGTCACCCCTAACTGCCCTCTCCTGCAGGGTTGATCACCTCCAACTGCCCTCCCTTGCAAGCCTGGTCCCTCTCAACTGCCCTCCCTTGCAGGCCTGGTCCCTCACAACTGCCCTCCCTTGCAGGCCGGGTGCCTCCCAACTGCCCTCTCCTGCTGGCCATCTTGTAGTGGCCATCTTGTGTCCACATGGGGGCAGGATCTTTGACCACAAGGGGGCAGACATATTGTGTGTTGGAGTGATGGTCAATCTGCATATTACTCTTTTATTAGATAGGATAGATACTTAAATTGCTTCATTTTCAATATAGCATCCCATGCTGTATTAAATGTCTCAAATACCCTTCATGCAAACATATTTCTGTAAATATATACCTGAAATAGCATTGCTGGGTCAAAGTGAATTCACATTTTAGATTTGCATAGATAACTGTCAAATTACCCTATAGAAAGGCTGCAGCATTTTATAATACAGTCACAGCACATGAGAGTATCCATTTCTTCATGCCCTCATTGACACTAAGTGTTACCATTTGTTTTACAATTTGCCAGTATAATACTCATGATATGATATTTCATGGTTATTTTAGTTTATATGTCTCTATTAGTAAACTTGAGCATTTTTACATTTGTATTTCTCTACTATTCTGGGACAATTTATGTGAATTAAGGATTGGAAGGAAGAGATACACATGTACTTTTTAAGTCTATCACTAAACTTTGTACATAGTGAGGGAAAGAGATCTTACTGAAAAAATTTTTTTCTCACATGAATGGCTAGTTGTCAAAACATCATTTATTGATCAGATCTGTCATTATCTATTACTTTTAAATGCCATCTATACATATATTAAGACTAAATGTACATTTGGCTCTATCCTTATATTTACTTATTACTGTCCCAAAATCAATTTTAATTAGAGCTTTGTTTTATTTAGCTATAATCACAGTAATACTCCATAAGAAAAAAACAAAAAAACACAAAAAACAGGAAACCTTATTGGTATACAAAAATAAGCATTTAATCTCATGGTTCTGGGACTTGGCTGTGGTTGGGCTAGAGCAGTGGTCGGCAAACTCATTAGTCAACAGAGCCAAATATCAACAGTACAACGATTGAAATTTCTTTTGAGAACCAAATTTTTTAAACTTCTTCTAACACCACTTCTTCAAAATAGACTCGCCCAGGCCATGGTATTTTGTGGAAGAGCCACACTCAAGGGGCCAAAGAGCTGCATGTGGCTTGCAAGCCGCAGTTTACCAACCACGGGGCTAGAGTAGACCGAGCTTGATTGGCCAGCCCTGCTTCAGGTGCAGGTAGATTCTACCCTCACTGCATTGTTGTAGGGAAGCTCTGCCCCAGGTATGACTCATTCTCTTGTGACTAATGGGCTTGCTGGGGTATGTTTTTCTCATGGTGCTGGCAAAATCCAAGAGAAATACTTAATTGCTCGAGCACATTTAAAACCCCTACTTGCATCACTTCTAACATCCCTGTAGACAAAGTAAGCCCAAAGTCAAGAAGGGGATATTCCACCGTTAGAGAGAAAAACAGCTAGTTACAAAGCAAAGAGCATGGTTACAGGAACGGGGTGAATTGGTATCAAAAGTTCAATTTACCATGAAGCAAGCTTCCAAATTTTCTTTTTCTTTCTTTTTTTAAAAGATATTTTTATTGATTTCAAAGAGAAAGGGAGAGAGAGAGAGATAGAGATAGAAACATCAATGATGAGAAGGAATCATTGATTGGCTGCCTCCTGCATGCCCCCTACTGGGGATCGAGCCCCCACCCTGAGCATGTGCCCTTGACTGGAATTGAACCCGGAACCTTCAGTCCACAGGCTGTCACTATCCACTGAGCCAAATCGGCTAGGGCCCAAATTTTCTTTTTCAACATTTTCTTTTTTGGCTATTTTTTCACATTGTCTTTTCAGATAAACTCTTTTTTTTTCAATTGCAGTTAAAATTTAATATTATTTTATATTAGTTGCAGGTATATAGCAGAGTGGTTAGACATTTATATAATTTACAAAGTCATCACCCCATAAGTCTAGTGCTAACCAGGCACTTTACATAGTTGTTACAATATTATTGACTATATTCTCTACCTGTACTTACATCCCTATAACTGCTTCACAACTACCAATTTGTACTTCTTAATTCCTTCACCTTTTTAACCCAGCCCCCAGTACCCCTCCTATCTAGCAACCATCAGTTTGTTCTCTATTTATGAGTCTATTTCTGAACTCATTTTTTGTTCTTTAGATTCCACCTATAACTGAAGTCATATGGTATTGCCTTTCTCTGTCTGACTTATTTCACTTAGCATAATACCCTCTAGTCCACCTATGCCATCACAAATGGAGAAATGTCTATTCAGGTCTTCTGCCCACTTTTTGTTTGGATTGGTTTGTTGGTTTGTTTGTTTCTTTCTTTCTTTTTTGTTTTTTTTTTTTGTTTTGTTTTTTGTGTTTTTTGTGTGTGTTAAGCTGTATGAGTTCTTTAAAGATTTTGAATATTAACTCCTTATAGGGTCTACCACTGGTGAATATGTTCTCCCAATAAGTAGGCTGTCTTTTCGTCTTGTTGATGGTTTCCTTTGCTGTGCCAAACTTTTTAGATTGATGTAGTCCCATTTGTTTATTCTTTCTTTTGTTTCCCTTGCCTTAGGATATGTATCAGAAAAAAATATTACTAAGAGTAATGTCAGAGATTTTATTGCCTATGTTTTCTTTTTGAAGTTATATGGTTTCAGGTTTCTATTTAAGTCTTTAATCTATTTTTAGCTTATTTGTGTATTGGGGTCAGAAGGTGGTCTAGTTTCATTTTTTCAGGTATCTATACAGTTTTCCCAGCAGCATTTATTTAATGACTGTCTTTACCCCACTGTATATTCTTGCCTTCTTTATTACAAATTATTGATCCTATAGGCCTGGATTTTTTTCTGGGGTCTCTATTCCGTTCCATTGATCTATGTATCTTTTTTAGCCAAGTACCGTGCTGTTTTGATTGCTATAACCTTGCAGTATTGTAGAGGGCCGCCTGGGAAGACACATGGGCATTTTCTTTAATTATCGTCAGCTGAACTCTGGGCGTAGGCAAAGCCACGCCCTGGGAACATGCTTCCCCAATAAGGCTGGACATGTTAATCAGTCCTGACTTCATAGCAGCCCAGGTGTCAGCAGGGGCAGGACTAGATATGTAAATCTAGGCCTATAAAAATAAACGCGCTGCGTGGCTTGGGTTGTCGTCATTGCAGCCTCTCCATCAGAGAGGAAGGATGGTGTCCCACCCAGCTCCCAGCTTTAAATCTATTTCTGCATCTTCTTTCTTTCTATTATTTCTCAATCCCTGGCTGCCTCCACTTAGAACTGGTTCATTCATCTCTCTTTCCGCGCTGGATGCAGAAAAGGGAGATCCCCGCCATGTTTGGCCCCTGCTGCATCAGGCCCCTGCATAGTATAGTTTGATATCAAGTAGTATGATACCTCCAACTTAATTCTTTCTCAAGATCGCTGTGGTTATTTGAAGTATTTTGTGGGGTTGTTTTTTTAAATTTCTCTTTCTAATAGTTCATCATTAATGCATAAAAATGCACTGATTTATGAATATTAATTTTGTATCATGCTATTTTAATGAATTCATTAATCAGTTTTAATAGTTTTTGGTAGAACCTTCAGGGTTCTCTCTATAGATTATTATGTAATCTGCATTTGATTTTTTTTTTTACTTCTTCCTTTCCAATTTGGGTGCCTTTTACTTATTTTTCTTGTCTGATTGCTATGGCTAGGACTTCCAATTCTATGTTGAATAAAAGTGGTTAAAGTGCTCATTCTTGTCTTGTTTCTCATATTAAGGAAAATGCTTTTAGCTCTTCCTTGTTGATTATGATGTTAGTTGTAGGTTTGTCATATATGACCTTTATTATGTTGAGGTCTGTTCCTTCTATTCTCACTTTGATGAGAATTTTTCTCATAAATGAATGCTGGCTTTTGTCAAATGCTTTTTCTGCATTTATTGATATGATCATATAATTTTTACCATTCATTTCTTAATGTAGTGTATCACATTAATTGATTTGTGGATATTGAACCAATCTTGCATCTCATGAATAAATCCCACTTGGTCATAGTGTATGATCAATTTAATGTATTACTGATTCAGTTTGCTAATTTTTAAATATATATATATATATATATATATATATATATATATATATATATATTTATTGATTGATTTCAGAGAGGAAGGGAGAGGGAGAGAGAAGTAGAAACATCAATGATGAGAGAGAATCATTGATCGGCTGCCTCCTGATCACCCCACACAGGGGATTGAGCCCAAAACCTGTGCATGTGACCTAACCAGGAATCAAACTGTGACCTTCTGATTCATAGGTTGACTCTCAACCACTGAGCCATGCCAGTTGGGCGGTTTGGTAATTTTTTTTTGAGGATTTTGCATTTATGTTCATCAGGGATACTATAGTTTTCTTTTTTTATATTGTCTTTGTCTGGTTTTGGATTCAGGGCAAAGATGGCAACATAAAATGAGCTTGGGAGCCTTCCCTCCTCTTGAATATTTTGCAATAGTATAAAAATAAGTGTTAACTCTTCTTTGAATGTTTGGTAAAATTACTTTGTGAAGTTATCCAGTCCAGAACTTTGGTATGTTGATAGTATTATTATTATTATTGCTTTTATTTTATTAGTAGTGATCAGTCTGTTCATATTTTCTGTTTCTTCCTCATTTGACCCTAGTAAGATTATATGTTTCTAGGAATGTATCCATTTCTTCCAGATTTTCCAATTTGTTGTCATGTAATTGTTATTAGTATTTTCTTATAATCCTTTGTATGTCTGTCATGTGAGTTGTCACTTCTCCTCTTTCAATTTTATTTATTTGGAACTTTTCTCTTTTTGCTTGGTGAGTCTGAATAAAGGCTTATCATTTCAACTAACCAACACTTGGTTTCATTAATCTTTTGTATTGTTTTCATAATCTCTATTTTGTTTACTTCCACTCTAATCTTTATTATTTCCTTTCTTCTACTCACTTTGAGTTTGTTTGTTGTTCCTTTTTTTTTTTTTAGTTTTGTTAGCTGTAACATTAGAATGTTTATTTGAGATTTTTCTTGTTTCTTGAGATAAGCCTTTATGCTATGAATTTCCCTCTTAAAACTGCTTTTGCTCTGTCCCATCAATTTTGTGTCATTGTGTTTTCATTTTCATATGTCTTGAGGGATATTTGGATTTCTTCCTTAATCTCCTTCTTAACCATTAATTGTTTAGTTGCATGTTATTTGGCCTCGTGTGCTTGTGTGTTTGTCCGTTTTTATTTTTTGTAATTAATTTCTAGTTTCATACCATTAAGGTTAGAGAAGATGTTTGATATAATTTCAATCTCTTTAAATTTATTAAGAGGTGTTTTGTGTCCTAGCATGCAGTCTACCCTGAAAAAAATGTTCTGTGTAAACTTAAAAAGGATGTATATTCTGTTGCTTTGGGATAAAATGTTCTGAAGATATAAATTAAACACATATGATTTAGGGTGTCATTTAAGGCTACTGTTTCTGTGTTGCTTTTCTGTCTGAAAGATATATCCATTGATGACAATGGGTTGTTAAAGTCCCCTACTTTGACTGCATTATTGTCAATCTCTCCTTTTATGTTTATCAATATTTAACTTCTATATTTAGGTGCTCCTATGTTGGGTGCATAAATGTTTACAAGGGTTATATCCTTTTGTTGGACTGATCCCTTTATCATTATGAAATGTCCTTCTTTATCTTTTATTTTAGCCTTTGTTTTAAAGCTACTTTTTCTGATATAAATATTGCTGTCTCAGATTTTATTCCTTCCCATTTGAATGAAATATCTTTCTTCATGCCTTTACTTTAAGCCTGTGTGTCTTTCAATCTGGAGTGGATCTCTTGTTGATAGCATATGTATGGGTCTTATTTTCTTGTACATTCAGCCACCCTATGTCTTTTGATCCATTTACATTTAAAGTGATTATTGATTGGTATGTGGTTATTGCCATTTTATTATTCATATTTATATTCTTTGTTTCCCTCTTCTTCAAAAAGAAGTCCCTTTAACCTTTCTTGTAATATTGATTTAGTGGTCATGAACTCCTTTAGTTTTTTCTTGTGTTGGAAGCTTTTTACTTCTCCTTCAATTTTGAATGATAGTCTTGTTGAATAGAGTAGTCTCAGTTCTTGATTTTTATCACTGTGAATATTTCATGCCAATCCCTTATGGACTGAAATGTTTCTGTTGAGAAATCAGTTGACAGTCTTATGGGAGCTCACTTGTAGGGAGTTAACTGCCTTTCTCTTGCCACTTTCAAGCTTCTCTCTTTGTCATTTGCCATTTTAATTATGATGTGTCTTAATGTGGACCTCTTTGGGTTCACCTTGTTTGGGATCTCTGCACTTCCTGGACTTGTGTGTATTTTTCTTCACCAAGTTAGGGAAAATTTCAGTCATTATTTCTTCAAATATGTTCTCACTCTCTTGTTCTTTCTCTTTTTATTCTGGTTCCCCTATGATGCCAATGTTGTTACACTTAGTGTTGTTCCAGAGATCCCTTAAACCAGTGATGGCGAACCTATGACACACGTGTCAGCACTGACACGCGTAGCCATTTCTGATGACACGCAACTGCTGCTCCTGAGGATGAAACATTTGCAAAATAATGTTTTTTCCTCAAAGTGACACACTACCCGAGTTATGCTCAGTTTTTTGGCGAAGTTTGACACACCAAGCTCAAAAGGTTGCCCATCACTGCCTTAAAATATACTCATTTTTAAATTATTTTTTCTATTTGCTGTTCTAATTCAGGGTTTTTCCTATTTTGTCTTTAAAAATTGCTGCTTTAAACCTCTGCTTTATCTAATCTGCTATTGTCTCCTTCTAGTATATTCTTCATTTCAGTTATTGTATTCTTCATTTCTGATAGGTTCTTTTTTATAATTTCTATACCTTTTTTTATGCTTGCTTTCTCTTTGTTGAATTTCTTTCTAAGTCCCTTGAGAATTTTTTATGACTAGTGTTTGAACTTTATATCAGGTAGATTTCTTGCCTCCGTTTCATTTAATTCTTGTTCTGGAGTTTTCTCCTATTCTTTCATTTGGAACTTTTTTTTTTTTTTTTTTTTTTTTTGTCTTTTCATTTTGGGTACCTCTTTGTGCTTGTTTCTGTGTATTAGGTAGATCTTCTATGTCTCCCAGTATTTGCAGTGTGGCCTCATGTAGTCAATGCTCTATGGAAATAGTGGCAAAGTCTCCATGATCACCTGAGCTAGGTACTCCAGTAGTGTCCTTTGTTTGTGTTGTGTGTTACCTCTTATTGTAGTTGAGCCTTGATTGCTGTTGGCATGTCATGAGTGGGGTTGACCCTCAAGCTGACTGGCTGAGACTATTGGCCACAACCACAACATAGCAGCTGCTGTGTGTGGGGCTGATCCCATGGAGTAGGATTTGCCCAGCAGGCTCTGTTGCCTGCCAAAACCATCCTTTGTATGTGCCACTTGAGGAGCTAATTAGGTTGTGCTCTGCTATGGTATGAAGCCATCCATTGTGTAGGTGGGTTCTGAGGACTCTTGAGAGGTGCAGGGTGGTGGCAACTTTCCCTCTAGTTCTTGCTCTAAAGCCTCACAACTCAGTTTCTCACTGTATGTATCTGGCACCCTCTCAGCCACTGTCCCTCTGCTAGAGCCCAGATTGAGTGCCTGCAAGTGAGTGAGTTTCTGTGTGGGAGCTTTAAGAGGACACCTGGGTTTCCAGCAGCCTTTTATCTTATCCAGATGGACAGAATTCATGCTTCGTACTTAACTATGAAGAAGTAAATGGGAGCTATAAGTCAATGGGTTTCCAGCTCCAGGTGCAGAGGGAATGATGGTGCACCAGGACAGAAACACCAATATTTTCATTTAAAAAGCTAATAGTGACTTTAACTTTGCACTTAATTACAGACCAACTACACCACAACCTTTTCAAATAGCAAAAGTACAAAAAGAGTGTTACAAAATATTTTAGGAACAGTGCATAGTGTAAATGCAGAGTAAATAAAAGCATTGAAAAATATCTTGCTAGAGGGAGTTCAACTTGAAAAAGTTATTACCAAAGCTAAATATTTCATGTAAATTTTATTTTATATGAACTATACTAAAAAATAGATTTATGAAACTAATTTATGGCTAAAAATATCAAACAATATATTAGTCCAGAAACAAACACTTTAACTGACATGAGTGGATAAAAAGAAACAAGGATGTTGCCTACCCCCAAAGTCCTTGCTCATTAAGATTTTTGCAGTATTACTGTCTGACATATATCCCTGATGACAGAATGTGATAAGCATTGAATTACAGTGGAACCTCGTTTCTCAAACTGAATTTGTTGTGGAAGGCTGTTCAAGAAACAATTTGTTCAAAAACCTAATCATTTTTCCCATTAGAAATAATATAAATTGAATTAATTCATTCCAGACCTCCAAATGATTCCCTATTTTAACCTTTCTTATATACAGTACATGACTAATGTACTGTTTAATCTATAAGCAAACATTTATTTTCTTAAATTATTTAATCACCCCTACGAGCTTTAAATGAATCACTTTCAGCACTCATTCCGGGGTGTCTTTCAGGAGGTTAGTGTGCAGCACCTTCGCTTTTCACATATTGCTGCCTCTGAAATGCTGTCACCAGCTAACTGCTTTTCCTTTATTCAAATGAACAACAGTTTTTCCACCTCTTCAGTGGCCTGTGTTCATTGTTTCTTTCACACCCTTGGAAACATTATCACTCTTGATGGCCTCTTTATGTCATAAAATTGAGCTAATCCTCCATTTTGCCAGCAACAGAAGCAAAAAAAGCACAAAAATATTCACAGCACAATTTCCTGAGATGTTAACAAGGCAAGGTTTAGCTGTAAACTGACCCACAGTGGTGCCTTCTCTCCTTTGTTTTTGGCATGAGAGATGCTTTTTGTGCTAGATCAGCATTAGAGGGCTATCAGTTCCAGAACCAAAGTTAACTAAGACTTTTTTCCATGAGCAACTTGGTTGAGAACTGAATTGTTCAAGATGGAAGGCATTCGAGAACCAAGATTTGACTAAAGTCATTTTCAAATGCAAAAGAAAAAGAAAACAAAACAAATTAAGCCTGATACAATCTGACCAAACACATATCAATTTAGTTTCAAGATTATTTTACAAAATACCTACATTTACACAATAGTCTCCAGACAGCATTTTAAAACAAAAGTTTTAATTTATCCTGATATGCTGTAAGTTAAAAAATTATACTATTTAAGCAATTATTTAGTGTTTTATTTATTAAGTTTGTTTATTCAATAAATTTTTCTTTCTCTTGACTCAGGAAGAGAAAAAGAAAAGAGCACACATGTAAGATGGTGAGAGGAAGTGCAAGCACACAGAGAATTTAAGGTGGTGGCTAGGGAGGATCAGCAATCATGTGAACCTCATGCAATGCAAAGCTCTCCAACAATAAAAATCAATCTTCTTAGAGTCAATTATCAAGGATTTTAAAGAAAAACTCCATTTTGTAGGCAAATCCTTTAACACTTTTATTCTGATTTAAAATCAGTCCAGCTGTTAGTCTGCAGTTGCAGTACTAAGTATCATATTGTGTATGAAAGTCATTAGAAAAAGAATGCCTTTCCCCTTCAGGTTAAAAAACGTTTTTAAATAAAAGAAGTAAGGAAAAGTAGTACTAAATCTAGGATGATTTGCAAAGGACCATTATATAACAAATGCCTTAAATTTAGTATACAAGGTTTAAATTTTCATTTCTTTGATTTCATTTATGCATATCTTTTATCCTGAAAATCTTGGTCCTTAATGTCATTAAGCTGGTTGCTTATGTTACATTAGTTTTAAAATATTAATATCAATATTATTACTAACTAGTGGCCTGGTGCACAAAATTCATGCACAGAAGGGGGGGTTCCCTCAGCCCAGTCTGCACTCTCTCCAATCAGGGACCCCTTGGGGGATGTCCCTGGGATTGGGCCTAAACTGGCAGTTGGACATCCCTCTCACAATCTGGGACTGCTGGCTCCTAACCACTCACCTGCCTGCCTGCCTGATCGCCCCTAACTGTTTCTGCCTGCCTGCCTGATTGCCCCTAACCTCTCTGCCTGCCTGCCTGATCGCCCCTAACTGCCCTTCCCTTGCCGGCCTTATCTCGCCCCAACTGCCCTCCCCTGCCAGCCTGATTGCTCCTAACTGCCTCTGTCTGCCTGATCACCCCTAACTGTCCTCTCCTGCTGGCCAATTTGGTTCTTATTGGTCAGTTTCTATGCCAGTCAGCATCAAAAACTCCGCTTCCTAGACAGCCACTGGCTCCTCACAGTTCACCCAGATTTGGTTCTGATTGGTTGGTTTCTATGCCAGTCAGCATCTCTGGGCCTATCTCCGGGCCTGATCAGAGAGGCGAGGCTGATCAGCAGCCCCCTCGGAGGCCTGGAGAGAAACAGAGGCACAGCTGCTGGCGAAGCCCAGAGAGAACGAGAGAGGCAACAGCTGATCAACAGCTGCCACAGAGGCTGCGGATCACACCCTGCCTCTCTCTTCGGGCCTCTCTCCAGGCCTGATCCTCAGCCCCCTCGGCAGTCAGTGCTGGGTCGCCGTGCCTGCACTGACTGCAGGACTGACTTCCGGTCAGTTGAGCCTTTGGTCGTTTTGGATATTATGGACCCTGGGTTTTTATATATTAGGATAATATGGTTACTAAAACCACTTGCCTTTTTTTATTTCTTTCGTTTGCTTATTTTGCAGTTTTTCTTGTCCTTTTGTTATATTCTACAGGGAGTGTACAGTGAAATTGCTCTGTTTTAAAATAACTTGAAGCAATTCTCTGTGGTTAAGCCACCAACCTATTACACAGTCATGTTCATATGTTTCATTTTGGTTTCATTTATTTAGAAAAGTTCTCATGGCATTAGGGTTTCCACCCCTAATGTATATCTAATTTTCTGTAATTTCAAGGAATCTGCAGAAATAACGGAGGTAGATGAATGCATCAGTTATCTTTACAAAATTATCTCAATTTTTAATTATTATTACATAATTATATATATTTTATACATAACTTTGTGTTTCAAATTTAAGTTTTCACTTGCTACCTGTGTAGTTCCATTGTCATTAAATATTTTTCCAAAGTATATTTTAATGGTTTATACTATCTATTTTGTGAACAAGTAATTTATTTGGGAGCATTTCAGATTTCCCCCCAATTTTTCACTATTATAAGTAGTGCTCTGATGAACAAACTTTATACATACATTTTTATGTATCATTTCTAAGAGTTAGATAAATTCATTACTCTGAATCAAAGACCACATATATATTTTCAAGGCTAAATTTTTAAAATTTAGAAAAAAATAAAACAAAAAATATTACAATCTCATCAGTAGATTGGTGATTCACCACACAATTAGTATTGAGTATTAAGCTCAAATGCATAAATAAATTAATATATATGCATATATTTATTTCCTTTTAAATTTTTGAGTTCTTCAAATACTGCTTAGTTAAAATTGTTCTCATGAATATATGGTCACATTTTCACTTCTGTGAAATGCTTTCCCTTTGCTTACTTTCTTTTAAACATTTTCAGATTTGTTGTTGTTGTTAATCCACACCCCAGGATATTTTTTCCACTGATTTTTTAGAGAGAGTGGAAGGAAGGGGGAGAGACAGACAGAGAGAAATAGAGATGTGAAAGAGACACATCGATTGGTTGCTTCCCACACGTGTCCTAACTGGGGCCAGGGATGGAGCCTGCAACTGAAGTGTGTGCCCTTGACTAGAATCAAACCCATGACCCTTCAATCCACTGGTTAATGCTCTGACCACTGAGCCAAACCAGCTAGGAAAACACTATGATTTTTTAACGATTTTTGTATTTGCATCTTTCTCAATCAGCACATTTATTAACTTATTGTAATTTTTTACATATAAGGAAATTTTACTAACATTTCCTGTTGCTGCAAATGTTTTCCTAATTTGCTATATACTTTAAATTTTACTCTATATGAAAATCAAGTTTTATATTTATATTAAATAAAATGCATTAATTTTTCTCTTTGATATTTTTCTGTTATTTTTGTTTAGCTAAAACTTTCTCATCTAGAGATCAAATAAATATTGACCTTTATTTTATTTGAGATTTCTTATGCTTTCTATTTTTAAATTTAGATTTAAATTAATTTTCAGTTTATTTTTATGTACAGAAAATTTACTTTTCCCAAGCAACCAATTTTCTCAGCTGAATTTAATACTCATTGCCTTTGATTTGCAATAGTGTCTTTATTATATATTAATTTCACAGGTATATATATATATATATATATATATATATATATATATAGTAACATCTCTTTCTAGGCTATCCATTTTGACTCATATATTTTTGTACCAATTTAAATGTTTGTAGTTCTATAATCCAATCTACCATATAATATCTTAAAGGACAAGTCCATAAACATCTCATATTATAAGGAAAACAGGTTACAAACTTTCCTAAATGGCATTTCTCAACCTCAGTTGTCTTATGAGGAAATTTTTATCTCAACAACAGGCATTTGAAACCCAATTGGCTAAAATGTTTATTATTACAGTAGTCCCGACAGTTAAATCACTTTTTCAAAAGAATAAAAACAAGAGTAGCCTTTTCTTGTCAAGACGCCTGATAGCATCTGGAGAGTGCCATATGCATGTGAATGGTCAATGCCATCTCTCTTACACCCTCATGTTATTTTCTTTTAAAATGAAAATCTTCTTTCATGCTTTTCCCCAGAAATACTGACCTCAAACTCAGTTGTCACTTCTTCATGTGCTATCCACTCGGAACGAAGCTGTCATTTCCCTTTAGAGTCCTAGATGTGCTGGTAAAACCATGGCCTGCAGCCTCTAGAATCCAGCAAGGGCAGCAGTTTGAGGCATCAAAGCGCAACTTGAAGGGCTCAGGGAAGGTTGACACATGCTTGTAACTGATTTTTCTAGAAAGACAAGATGACTCCGGATGAATAAACTATTGCTACACACTACAACAGGAATGAATCTCAAAATAATTAGCCTGAGCCCGGCCAGTGTGGCTCAGTGGTTGATTGTCAATCCATGAACCAAGAGGTCACCAGTTGGATTCTGATCAGGGCACATGGCGGGTTGTGGGCTCGATCCCCAGTGGGGGCCGTGCAAGAGGCTCAGCCGATCGATGTTTTTCTCTCATAGATGTTTCTATCTATCCCTCTCCTTTCCTTTCTCTAAAATCAATAAAAATATATAAATATAACAATAATTAACCTGAGTGAAAGAAGCAAGACCCCTCCAAACATGTATGATTCTATTTACATAAAATTATAGAAAATGCAAACTAATTTATAGTGACAAAAAGCAGATTAACAGTTCCCTGGCAGGGATTGGGGATCAAAGAGAGGCTCAGAATGTTGGTGCGATGAATATTTTTATTATTTTGATTATAAAATTGTTCAGTGTAAATGTATACAGTTTATTGGACATTAGAATATATGTAAGTGTGTGTGTGTGTGTGTGTGTGTGTGTGTGTGTGTGTGTGTTTACAGTTGCATGAAACCAGCTAAATGGTAGGCAAGAGGCTGAGAACAGAAAGAGGAAGGGACAGGAAAGTCTTGGAGAGCAGGCAAGACCAACGAATCTCCAAAGGATTCTTTCAAAGCTATAATACAGCCCAGTATGGGAATCGATCGAAGCTGGTTGGGCTGAGCAATACTTTGCAAATCTTAATTTGTACACACATCCCCTGGGGCTGCTATTCACATGCAAATTCTGGATTTGGTAGGTCTGAGCTGGGGCCTGGGATTCTGCATTTCTCATAAGCTTCCAGGTGGTGCTTGTCTTCAGTCTTTGAGTAGCAAGGGCTAGAGGATTTTTGTCAACTTTGGTTTCATATCAGAATCACTGGAGAGCTTAAAATAAATGAATAAATAAATGAATATTTTTAAAGCCCTATGCCTGGATCGCATCCCAATCCCAAAGATTCAGATTTAATCGATCTTGAGTTCAGTCCAGAAGTTTTTAAATCAGAAGTTTTTAAATCTCCCCAATGATTCTAATGTGCAGCCAAGATTGATAACTACTGTTCCAGAGAGATTGATAAAAGCCTTATTCAGGAATGAGGAGGAAAGAACCCTGAAAAGGTGGGAGGGATGGCAGGTATGAGCAGGGCCAGAGAAATGTAACGAACCAGGTCCCCAATCAAAATGCAAATTGACCCTGTTCCAAACATGAAAATTTACCTGAGTGTAATTCATACCTGCATGGTTCTGCCTTTGGTAAAGATGCTTTTGCTGCTTCCACACCTGCCCTGGGAAGAAGTTCCAGACTGATAGCTAAGTAGGCAGATGGGTAGCATAGCCTTCCTCAGATTAGAGCCACAGGGAAGAAAAGTCCTTGCAATGGAGGAAGCTGACCAGAGATGCTCGTTGGGCTCCTCCTTCCCGTCACCTTCACAATTATCCATTGAAAGGAAACAACCCCCAGCCTCCCTCTTCCCATCAGTGATGGGCCATAGACCAGGCCTGACAGACGATGGGTCTTCTAATATGCCCCAGACTTGTTTTAAAAATCACTTTCAAATAGGTTGAAAATTATTTTTTATCTGGTTACAGAATTGTATCTGCATCACAGACTTTTGATTCTGAAACTATGGATGCATCAGAATCCTAATTGTTTAATGAGACTTGTCAATTTCATTGTGCTGCTTGGAACTTAAAGAGCCAACATTTGTCGGCATTTTGCTGACAAATGTCATCATTTACAGACTGACCTTGTCTACTGATTAGGCTCACCATTGCTAAAATTACATATTGGCAAAGGGGTTACCTTTAGTGAAACAAAACACTTCTATTTTTCATTTAGTTGGTTAAGTTGCAGTTAAGGAGCAAAACAACCTTGAAACATATGACTGCAGCCTGGCTTGATAATGCTCATTATGTTTGCCTTCCGATGCAGAGGATGCTGTGTACCTGGAAGATGACAGAGAGAGAGAAGAGTATGTCCTGAATGACATCGGGGTTATTTTTTACGGAGACTTCAATAACATCAAGAGTAGAAGCTGGAGCTATGGTCAGGTGAGCCATTTAAAATGTGTCATTGTCAAGGACATTTTGCTTAATATTTTTGTCACATGTATCACTGCAGTGTGCCATATGTCAATATGAGACAAGCATAATTTCCTGCTTTGCAGGATCTGAGACTCCAAGACAGAGAAGCCAGGAGTAGAGACTTAGAAAGGCAACTGCATAATTCATCAGCTGAAGTCACATATCTTAGGTTATTGCGATGTTACAGAGTCTGTAGAAAGCGTGGCATTCTAGGGAGAAATGCTGAGGCATCTCAGTGCAGTGACGTCTCATAGCTCAGACCTGGCCCTGCAACCGGGAGGGCACTGAGCTTCCCTTTCCTTACAAGGAGCGGTGCCTTGATAACGACGCAAAGGGTACCGCAAGGTGTGTGCCCAACTCAAAGAAATAACTTTTTAAAGTGTTGGTATAAGATACAGCTAGAAGAAACGGGTGTTACCATTTGGTCAAAGGGCTTTTATTTAAGGACCTTTTCTCAGCTGCAACTTCAAGTGTCTGTCCAGATATAAAACATCGTACATGGATTTCATTTAAAATATTGAATAACACGCACTATTTCAGTTTGGTATCTTTAACGTAGGAGCAAATGGGTATTTTACCATATTTCCAGAAATTAATGCATATCCTGTGATTCAGAAGCAACTTTTCATCAGCAGCATGGGAGGGTGAGTGTGCCCTTTCTCAGGGAGTCTTGGCTGAGACGACTGGGACGGGCACCATGCTGGTGCCCAGGGCGGAGAGTGCACGGAGTCTGGTCTCACCAGGTTGCATGACGCTTTCTTGGCTTCTTGATGCTTCGCTTTGACTTCCATAGGGGCCCCCCCTTCATCCATCACCAGTGCTCCTGACTGACCAAGGGGACCCAGGTCATCACCAGCTCCTGTCCACTTGCTTTGTGTCCTGCTCCTTCCCCCTGACTCCTAGGAATCGCTGCCCACCTGTATTTCTGACATCCTGTCAAGCTAATGACCTATGTTTTCTTCCCCTGTTTTGGATAACTGCCTGACTCCCTGCTTATAAGCCCTCCCCTGCTCAAGTGGCACACAACTCTTGATTATTGCCTGTTGTCTGGTGCCCTAGCTCTGGGTCCCTGATTCCGAACCTCTAGTGTGATTCTCTCTCTGTTTCCCAATGTGACAATATAGAGAGATAATAAGAGACAAGTCACCAAGGTGGGAGCAAAGAGGACTGGAAAGGGTCCCCCTCAGCCAGAATCCCTTTGGTAGTCACCCTTGAACACAGCCACTGTCTGTCTCTACTCATTCGGAATTCATTAATTTGGTCCTTCGGCATAAAGAACCAACTAACCCAGTAGTTTGCAGTGATGCAGAGAAACAACCAGTTCTATGACTATTCTTTTACCTCTCCAGTTCTTTGATATTGTGTCCCACAGACACAGTTGAGAGATGCTGCTTAAGAAGCACCAGAATAATGAGTTCTTTTTATGCCTGGAGAACAAGGGCATTACCCATTACTGCATCCATCACATCTGTTTAGGGTACATGCAGAGTTGGTATTTTCACTGGATTTAATAAATTATTACATGGTAATTAGCCATTTAGATTGTGGTTTCTGTCACAGGTGCTTGCATGGATAACTGTAAGATACTGTATTCAGGAAAATCTGTACAGTGAGGTAAAATATAGGTGAAATTTTTCCATTTTGTCATTTTATTACTACTTTGTCTTCATTCCTTTCTTAGAAAATGCTAGTGTTGCAAATGGCTAGCTTCTCCCTCCAAGGAAATTGAACTGCCTATTAGGTTGTTCCCTGGATAATATAATCTACTTTGTCCTGCCCTCTCTTTGAGTCCACCTTGTCTCCAAAGAGGGAAAACCTTAGACAGACATTCACTGCACAAGGTCTCCTACTATTTGCCATGCAAGGTATGGTAAACCGACCTGAAGTGCCTTCTTGTGATATACCTGAGAGCCATTGATTTTCTGGACGCACAGGGACTCGTGTTACTTTTGAGGTCTCAAGACTTTGGCCTGACTTTGGTAAATCGTTTATTCCTTTGCCTTGGGCACTGGAGCCAATATGTTGGAGAGATCCTCTAAATTAACTGGTACAATTTTCTGAAGAACTTCAAGTCAGTCCACGATCCTTAAGTACATCAGTTCTTCAGTAGTTCTGTTTCTATTTCTAGCTTGCTTTTAAGTTCTTATTTATTTTACTGAGAAATAAAAGAGAATGTCTTCTTCATTCCACTTTAGTGTGAAATATTAAGTATAAAAGATTATGAGCAATTACTATATAGGAATACACATTTCTAAACATTAGGTTGTGGTTTCATTTTTTTTTTTTTTTTTTGCCAGAGAATATCTTGCTTACAGAGTGGACACTGAGTAGTTTCTCTTTTTTTTCTAAATAGTTTGAGGATGGCATCCTGGACGCTTGCCTGCACATGATGGACAAAGCACAGATGGACCTTTCAGGCCGAGGGAATCCCATCAAAGTCAGCCGCGTTGGGTCTGCAATGGTGAGCAACCACGACTGATTGCTAAAACTAAGTACATGTCATTTGCCTCAGTTTAGATGTCAGTTCATTATGAGCTATTGAAATGGTGACTTAAACTTAGTAAACTTTTATTTGTAATAGCCTGGAATTCCCTGAACTTGTCATGTGCTAAAAACAAAATTCTTACCTCAGTACTATATGTTTCTTTAGCTTCAGACAAATAGTGAAAGATGACATGATACCAAAGACCACTTAGTGTTAAGAATCTCTTGCCTAGGGCCTAAGGAGTGACCAGACAAAAGGTCAGTGACTATAATCAACAAACAAACAAACATCAAGGAGCACCAAAAAAATGTACAAGACACAGCTTCTCTCCATTTTCATACCCACAGTAAGAGTCAAGGAATAAATGACTGTCTAATCTCAGCTTCTATTACAATAATACATCACCATAGGGCTTTATTGTTTACTAGAGGCCTGATGCACTAAATTCGAGCAAGAGTAGGCCTTCCTTCCCCCAGCTGCCAGCACCAGCTTCCCTCTGACATCCAGGGCCCAGGCTTCCCTCTGGCTGCCAGCAGGTACCCGGGACCCAGCTTCATCTGGAAGATGGTCCAGAAGGACATCCGGTCTAATTAGCATATTAGGCTTTTATTATTATAGACTAGAGGCCCGGTGCACAAAGTTCGTGCACTGGGGGAGGGGGTCCCTCAGCCCAGCCTGCACCTTCTCCAATCTGGGACCCCTCAGGGATCGGGCCTAAACTGACATTCGGACATCCCTCCCACAATCCAGGACTGCTGGCTCCCAACCACTCGCCTCCCTGCCTGCCTGATTGCCCCTAACTGCTTCTGCCTGCCAGCCTGATCACCCCCTAACCACTCCCCTGTCAGCCTGATTGACACCTAACTGCTCCCCTGCCAGCCTGTTTGCCCCCAACTGCCCTCCCCTGCCAGCCTGGTCTCTCCTAACTGCCCTCCCCTGCTGGCCATCTTGTGACCACATGGGGTGGCCATCTTGTGTGAGGGTGTGATGGTCAATTTGCATACTACCTCTTTATTAGATAGGATAAAATGGGTTTTGTTTCTTCATAGTAATCACATGAGATAAGTAGGGTGGGTATTACTCATGCCACTTTACAAGTTAGGAAACAGTGTGATGACAGGCTGTCAGTGACAAAGCTCCCCCTGAAATCCAGGTCTGCTGACCCCAAATCTAGAGCTTCTCTGCCTCCCGTCTGCTCTCTGTAGGAGATCCAGAAGCACCATTGAGGGTGCAGAGATCCTGCACTGCAGCAGCTCCCTGAGAGAGGGAACAATTCCCATGAGTGAGGAGGTTGGGGTCAGGTACAGGAAATGAACTAAAGTGCTGCCCAGGTCCTGTGCAATCCTGGACTGGGTTGATATGCACAGCACATAGATCCTGCCTGTGGTGCATAACAGCACATTAAAGCTGATTCATGAGCAGAATATTCCTGAAGATACACTAAGCCATGTGCTATTTTATTCCATCAAAGACTGAGCAAAAATAATTCTTGTATCACCAAATTTTAAGGTTTTTTTATAAAAAATTCTATCTTTGGAAAACATAATGAGTTTTATTTGAGCTCAATAAAATCAATATTGTCCAATCAATCAATAAGAGACCGAGAATGATAGAAATTTAATTTCTGGTTAGCTCATAAGAAATGTTGTTTTTATTAATAACTAAGCTACATGTGAATTTATGAAATAGTGGAGCTTAAAAATAGGAGCTAAAAACTAACTTCTAAAGGCAGTTTTGCTTTCTGTTGTTAGTTTCATTGCAAAATGAAAGCAGTGAATTCTAAAGAAAGAATTTAGGATTTCTTTACAAGAAATATTTATAACCACATGCATTAAACCTGCAGTCAATCACTATTTTTCCTGTTTCTCAGACAAAATTTCCTTTTTTGTTCTCCCTTGAAGTCACCATGACAGGTTTGCAGGGAGAAGGGAAGCAATGGCTAGAGTGGCTGAAAATAAATGAATTCCCTCGTAAGCATTCTAAAAAATGGCCTGCTCATCAGCCTAAGCTTCCTCGCACGCTGTGTGTATCTTCACCAATCCAGAAGCCACTGCCAACCACAGCCAATGCACAAGGGAAGCAAATATGAAGCCGCCAACCCAACGCTTCCCTAATGGCAGCTGGCCAAGTGGAAGCTGTCCAATTTTGAATTAATCACATAATCCTAATACAAATTGCCTTGCATTTTATGAATCATAAAAAGCTATGGAGTTCTAATTTTGAAATCTATAACCTAATTACAAGATTTAGCACTAGACAGAATCTATCTGGGGGATGGTTTGCTTTGCTTTGCTTGTTTTGGGGAGGGGGAGGTTTTAGGTGTTGGGGCCAATATCTCCATTTTCACCAACACCATGCTTACATATACAAAATATACGTTTGATAATTTTCAAAATCTCTTCTCAACTATTATCTCTTTTCATCCTTAAAAGAGCTCTGTGAATGTTTCCAATATCTATTCAGTTATAATGATTTTAGAAAATAAATATTGAACCTCCCAAAATCAATTAAAAAGGTGACACTTTAAAATAAAATCAAGCCCTAACAGGTTTGGCTCAGTGGATAGAGCGTCGGCCTGTGGACTGAAGGGTCCCAGTTTTGATTCCAGTCAAGGGCATATACCTTGGTTGCGGACACATTCCCAGTAGGGAGTGTGCAGGAGGCAGCTGATTGATGTTTCTCTCTCATCGATGTTTCTAACTCTCTATCCCTCTCCCTTCCTCTCTGTAAAAAAAATCAATAAAATATATTTAAAAAAATAATATAGTCAACTGTTACCCTGACCAGTGTGGTTCAGTTGGATGAGCATTGTCTTGAAAAGTCACTGGTTCATCTCTGGGTCAGGGCACGTGTCCAGGTTGTGGGTTCAATCCTGGGGTCAGGGTGCATGCCGGAGGCAGCCGATCGATGTTTCTCTCTCAAATCGATGTCTCTCTCTCTCTCTCTCTCTCTCTCTCTCTCTCTCTCTCTCTCTCTTTCTCTCTCTCTCTCTCTCCCCTTCCCTCCCTCTTTCTCATACTCTCTCTCAAATCAATAAAAACATATTTTTATAAATAATGAAAAAAATAAACTTTTCTAATCATTCAGGCAGTTTCTCTCCTGTTAACAAATCCTGGAAATCTATCATGAAATGTCTGAGTGAAGTTAAGCAATGACTGAGAGAAAAGAAAACAACAAAAACTCTCAAATTCTCAGTTAGAGATTTGCTTCAAACTATGAGATGTATTTAGAAAGCTCAGAAGGAAAATGTTCTGAAGTTGCCAGTCTAGCCAGACCAAGGCGGACGGGCTATGTGGCTTCCCAGGGCTGGCCCAGTTCACTGCAAGAACAGAGGCTGTGGCAGGGTGTTTGGGGAGTTCTTCTTAAACATCCCCCAGCCTGGCCACTGAAGCTGGGAGTGCCTTTCACAGGATACAAGTACTGGAACAGAGATGCATCGTAACACAGAAATGTTCTGGGGAGGGTAATAGCCTGACTTCACTCCATGCCTTGATGAAAATGACAGGAGGCAGAAATTTTCTGGGATCAATTGTTGTCAGGGAGGAGTGGAGATGAGCAGCCTGGCATCAGCTGGGCACCTGGAAAGGTGAAGTGGGGACAAAAGGCAGGAGCAGAAGCCTGGGGCCCCAAAGACGAGTTGCTTAGGATGGTCACTGCAAAGTCTAGCACTGAATGTTGGCAAGGAATTTGAAGGGAATAGGTGGGTGCATGATGCTAAATGAGCACTGATAGTAACCCATGTTGTGAAAACTTTCTAATAATAATAATAATCTACACTAATAAAAGAGAAAAATGCTAATTGACCATACCTTCGCTACTCCCACAGCCAATCAGAGTGAGTATGCAAATTAACCCAACAAAGATGGTGGTTAATTTGCATATGCTGAGGGAGGGAGGAGTGAAGACTGAAGACAGCGTAGAAGGAAGAGGGAGGGAAAGCGGAAAGCAAGGTGGCTGCCAGAGGGAAAGCGCAGCAGGGTGGGCGGGGCAGCAGCGGCGGGCGGGATGGGGCAGGATGGGGCGGGGTGGCGTGCACGGCCTCGGCGGCCGCTTGCAGGAATCTTCCTGCAACGGGCTCCTAATAATAATAATAATAATAATAATAATAATAATATAAATCTGGATTTTACACACACAGTCCCCAGATAAATATCATTATTGTCCAGTGTCTACGGCCTTGATAGTGCTTTGTTGTGGGGGATGTCCTGTGCACTAGAGGATATCTGGCAGCATCCCTGGCTTCTATTAAAGAAATATCAGTAGCATCCCCACACCTTCTGCTGTCACAATAAAAAATGTCTTCAGATATTGCTAAACGCCCCCTTGGGATCAAAATCACCCCCGTGAGGGCCACAGCAATAGACCCCTCTGTGGCTCAGTTTCCCTGCCTCTGCAATGAATAAAACCCTCTCTTCTTGACTGCATAAGGTATCTGTCTTTTTACCTCACTCAAACCTGTTGGTTTTCATTCTGTCACAGAAAAGAAAGAGGAGGCAGCATTGATCTGATCTGCCCATGTCAGGGGATACCTCTCGCTTCTGACCAGGCCACCCTCTATGTGACCTAGGGCAAACCACTCAACCTCTCCAGGCCTCACTTCATCTTTAAAAGGAAATTTTGCCCCTGTACTCAAACCACATTTGTTATTCCCAGTGACAGCAAAATATCCTTTTATTCTTCAAAATGATGCTCTTCTTTCTTCTAGTATTTCCTCTATAAAGTCAGTATCTTATTTGGTTCTTCTTTTATGTTGCATTACTTCACTTAGATGTGAAAATAGGAAAAACTTATGATAATTTGGATAGCCCTGGGCTATTGGATTCTCCCAGGAGAAAGTCTAAAAAATTTATAATTTCATTGTCTGGGGTTTGGGCCGGAGATGTTATAACCTTATATAAGCTACCTTTTATGTAGGCTTTCCTAAATACTGAGTGGTCCATTTTACCACAGCTACATTGCAGATTGGTGAAAGAGAAAATTTTTAGAAAAAGAAAATTATAAAATAAGAAACTTGCCCAGAGTTATACTTTCTCCTTTAAACTACATTGCTTTGCTGCTGTTTCCTTTGCACCTCATATCTGATGTGGCTGTACCCACCAGGACAATTGCCAGGAAATGTGCCGGGGAAAAATTTAGAAAGATGCTTTGTGCCATCTGAAACATATTTTGCTCACAGGGCATTAATAAAGCATTCCATCGTTGACCCTGGGTTACTGTGAAGAAGCCACCATAGACTCTGAGGCCCAGTCAGACACCAAAACAGCTGTTCCCTGCCATGTTGTGACCAGGACAGCATGGTCCTGGGGAAAGGGAACACAGTGACAGTAGCTGGCATTCCCGCTGCATGGTTGCCTGTCTCTGTCAGTTTCTACCCCTTGACTGACTGGATCTGGCTCACATATGGGTAGAGTTCTCCAGGGAGGCGCACTGTTGCTGCAAATGGGTGCTGTTGCTTATCATAAGTTTATCTGCTTGTTAAGCAGATACCGCTTGTTTATTCACTGTGAAACCCCGAACTTCTCAGCTGAGTGCAGGTTTGCTCCTTTGGGTTGAGACTTTGTCAATGGAAGAGCTGTGTCCAAATGCAGAGAACATGTAGTTGAGATCTGGATGATGCTCCAGGGGTCTTCTGGTAAAGAACAGATGGCCTCAGAAATGATGTCACTCAAGGTCACACAGCAAAGAAGTGACTGAGCTAGAACTAGGTATGGTCCTTGCTCTCAGATCATATTACCTCAGAGGGCCATTACTAACACATTAGTACTAACAACATGATTACTATATCAAATTAAGTAGCTGTTTCCTAGGAGAGGGAAAGAACCCAAAGAAATGGGGTTCAGAGACAGGTGAATTTTGAAATAGGGGAATACTAGTATGTGAAGAAAGGTGTAAATCAGAGAATTCTTAATAGCCAGAGGTACTGGGACCTTGGAAGAAAAAGTTCTAAAGAGAATTAGGTACCAAATATGGTTTGATGGTGGTAGTGGTGGTGATGATGGTGGTGGTGGTGATGGTAGTGATGGTGGTGATGGTGATGATGGTGGTGGTGATGGTGATGGTGATGATGGTGGTAGTGATGGTGGTAGTGGTGGTGATGGTGATGATGGTGGTAGTGATGGTGGTAGTGGTGGTGATGGTGATGGTGGTGGTGGTGGTAGTGGTGGTGATGATGGTGGTGATGGTAGTGATGGTGGTAGTGATGGTGATGGTGATGATGGTGGTAGAGATGGTAGTGATAGTGGTAGTGGTGGTGATGGTGATGATGGTGGTGGTGGTGGTAGTGGTGGTGATGGTGGTGGTGTTGATAGTGGTGGTGGTGATGGTGGTGGTGGTGGTTGTGATTGCTGTAATGATGTTGATGGTAGAAAAACAATATTAACTCACTCATTTAACAAGTATTTATTGAGACTCTACCAGTCTAGATACTGGGAATAATTGAAAACAAAGCATAGCTTCTTCCTTCACAGAGTTTGCAGCCCAATAGAGAAGACAGAGAGGTAAATAGACATTTTCAACACAGAAAGGCAAAATCTCTGATGAAATAAACATATGGGAAAGCAAATCTCTTAAGCTTTGCTCAGAGTTTTCCCAGAAATAAATACTAGCTTACCAAGAGTTAGGATATTAGCTCACGGGGTAGAAGAGTAGTTGGCAAGGGCCCATAGCAATCATAAACCATGCTATTACTCATGGGAACCCTTTCTCCATGATGGAAATTATACCCAAAGATCCAGTCACCAAAAGCACTGAAAGAAAATGTAGGCCAGGGTAATTTGCTCCTCCGGGGCCTTGTTTGATTTAATTAAAATAATTTTTAAAAGGTGACATTATTGGGAAATTTTTGAAAGAAGGAAAAGAGAGGGGAAAAGGTCAATATAGTTATGTATTTTAAAATTCCAGTCCTGATACTGTTGCCAGCTTGAACTTTGCTATTTCCCTTGAGGTGCACACATTTATTTTTAACCCTGGGTCTTTTGCTAATATTGAACCACAATGCCATCATTAATCCCCATTAATACCTGTTCTGACTGTGCCTTTTGGAAACTAACTCAGATCGAACTTTTTTAAACCAATCGATGTTCAGTGTACTCTTTCGTGTTATAAAAAATCATCTGGAACTCCAGCTAGTAAATCAAACTGACCACACTGGAGGCAGGTCCTGAAGTTTCCTAGGGCCCAGGACAAGATGAATGACCATAGACCTTTGAGATAAAATGGACTTCAGGGCTCGCTGTCTAAGCACATGCGATCTCATAGACAAAATGAAAATAAAGTTATTTTTCACTTTGTCCATCTTTATTCCCCTTCTCATTGTCTCCGTATTTAGAAAGTTATTTTTTTTCTTTCCGTGCATGAAAAAATCAGTAATGCCTTCACTCCTTTGAAATTTTGTCATGCAGCTCCACAAGACACTTACTACAAAACCATGTTTTTATTTTTATCCAGTTGTTTATCTGGGCATCTTATAGGAAGCTTCACATTCAGCAAACCTCTTCATGCAACACACTATTATGACTATTAATATTGTGTTTGAAAATTCATTGAGCTAGAAATTCTACCTTTCAGTATTCCAAGTGAACTTCAGAGTCAGAAATAAATGCATGAGGTCTATTCCTGATCATAAAGACCAACCACAGCACAGCTCCCTGACCATTTTATTTTAAAAAATGAAATAAAAATTTTAAAAGCACTATCTAGTAGTTCCTTTGGTTCATAAACAGCTAAAGCCCCCTTCCTTGGAGTGAACTATCCTGAAAAATCATCACCCAGGTGCTCAGTGGCCATTGTGGGCAACCATTTCACCCCTGAGGAGCTTTTTCACACTTCCCCATGTGAATCTTAATTTTGGAAGAGTGAAATCTATCACAAAAGCTTGATTATCCTGTATATTAAGAGAGGAATATGCATATTACTCCATAACATAACAACCATTTAGCAGGCTACACGTGCAGCAGGCTCGGGTGGGCGGGCCGCGGCAGCCGGGGGACCTGAACCTGTGGTGCCTCCTCTGGAGTTGGGGAGCTAATGACGGACGGGCCCTGGTCCTCCTCCAACAGCCCTCTCCAGCAGGCATGGGGCTGCTGACACCCAGGCTAGGCCTCTGGCCACAGATACACAGGTTCACAGAGACCAACTCTACCAGGCCACCCAGAGGCCATGTGGCTGGGCTGCAGGGTGCCCAAACCGGTGCCCGTTCAAGACATGACACAGAGAGGAGGTGCGGGAGGAAATCCAGAGAATGGGATGTGGGGGTTCAAGACTCACTCCCTTTGGGCTTTGTCCTTCTTGGCCTGCCTGAGGGGTGGCTCCCAGGTGAGTGCTGTGGCTTTGGCGAAGCTGCTGGCCAGGAGGCGGTGGCCCAAGGGTTGCAGAGTGGCACAGAGGTGGGCCGGGGCAAGGGGCTGGTGGGCGGGGATCTGCCTCACCCGCAGAGAGTGAGGTTCTGCAATGGGTCGACCCGGTGGGAAACAAGAGGCAATGACTGCTGCCATGGAATGATGCCTGGGCAGAGGGGTGTGGACCCGTAGCCCTGAGGCAGGGGTTGAGGGGCGGCGCCACCTCAGTGGAGGGGTGCTGCACTGCTGAGTACCCCACTGCAGCTGTTTGGTGAAGCTCCCAGCGCTAACTGGGCCTTGCTCCGGAGGCCTGCTCACTTGAGAGGCAGCGACTCTTGCTCCCCCCGCAGCCCAAAAGTAAGCTCCTGCCTGCCCCACCCCCAGTTCCCGCCCCACCACGCCCCACAGCGGTGCACGCCTGCACAGTGAGTGCGAAGCCTACCACCTGCTCCCCAGAAGGGGGGGGGGGGCAGTAAAGAATGGGAGGGAGGGGGGAAGGAAGAGGAAAGAATGTGGAGCAGTCATGATGAAGAGGTGCTTAAGAACGAGGCTCAGAAGCCTGACAGGAGTTTGTTCTGTTTGCCCTGTGGCTGTGCCTTGGAAGGGTAGAGAGCGCGGCTGTGAGGTCTCCCTGCGTGCTGAGTCCACTTCCTCAGCCAACTGGAATTGGCCTCAGTTTCCTGGTCTGTAAAATGGATTAAGTGTGTCCCAGTGCCTTTGCTAAGCTTTGAGGACCAATTGAAATACTACATAAAGAAAATGAGGGAAGAATTGAGAAAGAAAAGGAAAGGAGATCAACACAAAAGAAAGATTGGAAGGAACCTGTAAACCTATTGTCACTTAAATAGGGAATATAGTCAATAGTGTTGTAATGATGGTATGATGCCAGGTGGGTACTAGAAATATCGGGGAACACTTTGTAAAGTATATGATTGTGTAACCACTATTCTGTAACTAATATAAAACCTGAAACTAATACAAAATAATATTGAATGTAAAGAAATGAAAATAAGAGTGAAATTTTATAAATTTCAAAGTTTAAATAAAGGCTGTAAAGGAAGGAAGGGGGAGAATAAAAGTAGTTTTTTGTGTTTTTTTTTTTTCATTTTACCCCTTTATTGTCTTTTCAGTACATGAAAAAGACAGTTGTCTTTATTTGGTGCTTTTATACTTTTCTAAGTCATTATCTCATTTGATGTTCAGGGCAACTTAAAGACAAGATAATTATTCCCTCCACTATTAAAATAAAGGAAATCTTGGTGTCTGATTCAATCGTCAAGCCCTTATTGTAAAGCAGGGTTAGTGAAATTTTCTGTGAAGGGTCATATCTATACTAATAAAAGCCTTGGGGGTGATCAGGCCAGCAGTGGAGGGCAGTTGGGGGTGATCAGACTGGCAGGAGAGTAGTTAGGTGTCAATCAGGCTGGCATGGGAGCAGTTAGGGGGCTATCAGGCTGGCAGGCAGAAACAGTTAGGGGCGATCAGGCAGGCAGGCAGGCAAGCAGTTAGGAGCCAGCTGTCCTGGATTGTAAGGGGGATGTCCAACTGCCGGTTTAGGCCCTATCCCTGTGGCCTAAACTGGCAGTCGGATATCCCCCGAGGGGTCCGAGATTGGAGAGGGTGCAGGCTGGGCTGAGGGACATCCTCCTGTGCACGAATTTTGTGCACCGGGCCACTAGTCCTATATAATAAAAGGCTAATATGCAAATCAACCAAATGTCAGAATGACCGGTCGCTATGATGTGCACTGACCACCAGGGGGCAGATGCTCAATGCAAGAGCTGCCCCTTGGTGGTCAGTGTGCTCCCACAGGGGGAGCACCACTTAGCCAGAAGCCGGGCTCACAGCTGGCGAGCGCAGCGGTGGTGGCAGGAGCCTCTTCCCGCTTCCATGGCAGTGCTAAGGATGTCCGACTGATGGCTTAGGCCAGCTCCCTGAGGGGTCCCAGACTATGAGAGGGCACAGGCCGGGGGCTGACTCACCCTTTCCCCAGTGCACGAATGTCATGCACCGGGCCTCTAGTGTAATAATAATTTGTTTCCAGATTTTTGTATCAAAGATTTATGTAATTGCCATCAGAATTTCCCATGGAGGGCAGTGGTGGCCAGCCCCAGATCATCAGTGCAGACACTGCATGGGCTCCAGTGCCGCCTTTGTGAAGGTGAAGACACAGCTTCCACTTGGTATTTTAGAAGAATGGCAATGACTCACACACCTGCATTCTAACTTTGCAAATGACTAGAAGCTCAAAATTCCTGGCTGGTGACCATTATCAGATGTGGGCTTCAAGATGGATTTAAGTCTCCATCCAGAGTCTGGGTTTCCAATCCTATGGGCTTTCTTATTTTATTTTATTTTAAAATATGTTTCTGTTTATTTTAGAGAGCAAGGAAGTGAGACAGACAGAAAGAGAAACATCAATGAGAGAGAACATCAATTGGCTGCCTCTTAAACACCCTACTGGAGATCGATCCAGCAACATGAGCATGTGTCCTGACCACTGGGAATCCAAAAGCAACCCTCTGGGTGCAGGAGATGATGCTCAACCAACTGAGCCAAACCAGCCAGGGCCTGGCTTTCTTATTTTAAACTAGAGGCCCAGTGCATGAAATTTGTTCACTCAGGTGGGGGGGGGGGTGGGGGTCCTCAGCCTGGTCTGCACCCTCTCACAGTCCGGGAGCCCCACAATCGATCACCCCACAGAGGGAGGCCCCACCCACCCAGCCAGGGCTCTGTGATCAATCGCCCCAAAGAGGGGGGCCCCACCCACTGCCACAGCCCGCTGGTCGTTGGTCTGAGCTTCCCTCTTTGGGGCGATCGTGGAGCCCCCATATTGATTGCCCCGTCAGCCGGTGGCCTGGGCCTCCTTCTGTGGGGCGATCATGGGGCAATGGCCAGGCCCCCAACCAATCGCATCGCACCTGCCTTGGCTGGCCTGGCGCCAGTGGGTGTCATAGCACGGTCATCCAGATGGTCATTCCTCTGTTTGGCCATTCAATCAATTTGCATATTATGCTTCTATTATTATAGATTGTTATTTTCTCTCTCCATGATTTATGCTCAGGAATATCAGGAATGCTGTTCCTCACTTTGGGATGGTCAAAAAAGATAGAGGCCTCTGGTGCTCTTCATAACCTTTTCAACGGTGACACAGCTCAATCGGTAGGGGCTCCCAGAGGTGGCAACTTGGAGAACCTATCAGTGAAGATTAAAAAATGTTATTGTGGTCCAGCAGAGTAAAATACTAAAATGCCAATTCTAAGAAGATTTTTTTTAACCCTTAAATTTGAAGCTTCAAGATATCCCTAAGCATGGGAATCCAGTGACGAATGGGAGATACAGTCAGGACAATCTCTAGGTCACCTTGCTCACTACAGATCTTTATTTCCATGTTTGTTTGTTTTTGAAGAATTTTTGAAATTTAATAAATATATTGTAAGCCAGTATGAAAATAGAATTTACCTAACAGAAAATTTTCCATAGCCACTTTTGAGAAATTACATTTATTCCATAAATAATCAAAGTGCAGATAAAAAGACTGAGGTCTCAGGAATTTAAATGACTTACACAAGGTCATTGGTAGAACTGGAAATGGACTTCATGTCGCCTGCCCAGACATTCCATTCTCAATGTTCTATTTCCCTGGCTTTTCTCTTTGTCTGTCCTCTCTTCACATCGGATGAGCTCCTTGGATACAAATATAATGTTTTCTACAAACTCTGTCTGATTTAATCCTTCTCTTTCAGAATGGGGAGCAGGAGGAGGGAACAATGAATTGTTCAGACATCATTTTTCTCTCTTATGGTAAAAGCCTGCAATGTAATAAAGTTTTCATTTGTGGGAAAACAGCTTGGTTTCTCCATTATTAAGGGTACATTTCTTATGCCTGTTCTCCCCATTTTTTGGGGGGGAGGAAAAAAAACAGACATTTATTACAAACCATCTCTCGAATGTGATCATCAGAGTCAATCTAAATGTCTGCTTTCCTTGAATTGCTTCCTGGAATGAGGTTTCAATGCTGCATTTATTTTGAAATTGCATGGGCTATTTCTTAAAGGTGGGGATGTTTTCAGCACTGAGCAGACATCCCCAGGACAGGTGGATAGAAATGCAGCAAAGCCAGAACAACTCGTTAGGATATGCCCTCACAGCTTTATGCATCTGGGATCCCCTTCTCACCCTCTTTCCTTCCTCTTTCTCCTCCCATGAAATTCTTCTTTCCTCTTCTCTCTCTGCTTTTTTCCCCTTTCAAAAAATTTTGGAGACCTGTTCTACACCTGCCCTGCACCATGCAGCAGTGGTATAGAAATTTTTTAAAAGCAGACATTAGAAAAGCTTAAAATATTGATATATCTCTCTCTCAGTCCACATTTGGTTATTTCTCTCTTGATGGTCAATTAGTAAAATATGTTTTGGCCAAATAAGGATCCTTAGTTACTAAGGGAAACAAGGTTAATAATTTCTAGTTGTGCCGAAACCGGTTTGGCTCAGTGGATAGAGCGTTGGCCTGCGGACTGAAAGGTCCCAGGTTCGATTCCGGTCAAGGGCATGTACCTTGGTTGCGGGCACATCCCCAGTAGGGGTTGTGCAAGAGGCAGCTGATCGATGTTTCTCTATCATCGATGTTTCTAACTCTCTACCCCTCTCTCTTCCTCTCTGTAAAATAATCAATAAAATATATTTTTTAAAAATAATAATTTCTAGTTGTAATGGTTTCCATGAAAATGAATCTAATGACTCACCCTTGCCAGAGCCTGTGTCAAGTGTGTATACTAAAGAACATTTGCACAATAGTGGTCAGCCATTCCAGGAACCAATATAGGTTAGGGTTAATCCATGTTTTTTTTAATTGAAGTAAAACTTGCATACAGTGAAAAGTATGGGTATTAAATGCAAAATTCAGCTAGTTTTGATTAATCACCACCCAACTAAAATATAAACATCAGTCCAGAAATTTCCCTGTGCTCCCTTCCTAATCAATCCACACCCCCATAGGCAACCACTGTTCTGATTTCTTGCAATAGATTAGATTTGCCATCTTAAACTCCCAAAAAGTGGGTACATATATTTTTGGGGGCTGGTTTCTTTTACTCAATCAGTTGTTTCACATGTCTTTAATTTTTTTTTTATTGCTGAGCAATATTTCATTGTATTTTCTATATCACAAACTGTTTATCCACTCATCTGCTGATGGACATTTGAGATTGTTTTCAATTTAGGGTTATTATAAATAAAGCTATTATGAACATTATTGTAAAAGTCTTTTTATGTACATATGTTTTCATATCTCTGGAGTAAGTGGCATGTCTAAATCATAGGGTATGTATATGTGTATCTTTATAAGAATCTCCAATGTTCCAAAGTGATTGGGCCATTTTACATTTCTGGCAGCAATACATGAGAATTTCAGTTTTTCCACAGCTTCATCTATTCTTGGTGTTTTCAGCTTTCTTAATTTTAACCTTTCTACTGGGTGTATAGTGGTATCTCATTGGGATTTTCATTTCTCTGATGACTAATGATACTGAGCACCTTTTTATGCATTTATTGACCAATTACACATCTTTTTTGATGTGGTATCATTTCAAGTTTTTGCCCATTTTGTTATTGGATTATTTATGTTTTTATTAATGAGTTGTAGCTGCTTTTTCTCTATTCCTAATATAATATATCTTATGTTGGATATGTATTTAAGATATTTCATTCCAGAATATGGCTTGCCAATAAATTTTTTAAATACTATATTTTAAGGAACAAGATTGTACATTTTATGAAATTCAATTTTTAAAAAAATTTTAAGAATTAGCCCTAGGAAATATGTTATTTCCACAAGATCATGAAGATATTTTCCTATATATATTTTTAAAGCTTTATAATTTTGGCTTTTATGTTTAGGTCTGTGATCCATCTTAAATTATCATCCTATGTGGTATGAGGTAGGGGTCTAGGTCCCCCTACTTCAGTTTACCCATTTGTTCTAGTACCATTTGTTAAAAAAAACTGTTGGAAACTAATTTTTTAAAAAGATTTTCAGTTTTTGAAAAGACTGTCAATTACCCCCCTATCCCCCCCCCCACCCCTCATTAAATTGCTTTGGTGACTTTGTTGAAAATCAAATGAGTATAAAAGTGTGGATCTATTTCTGGCCCCATTCTGTCCGATGGTCTATTTATCTATCCTTATATAGCATAGTGTCTCAATTACTGTAGTGTTATAGTAAATCTTCAAAGCACTTATTCCATAAACTTTGTTCTTCTT
Organism: Eptesicus fuscus; assembly: GCF_027574615.1. Taxonomy (NCBI): domain Eukaryota; kingdom Metazoa; phylum Chordata; class Mammalia; order Chiroptera; family Vespertilionidae; genus Eptesicus; species Eptesicus fuscus. Next base: position 89,592,870 of record NC_072481.1, read on the forward strand.
TCTCAACATTGTTTTGGTTGTTCTAGAACCTTTGCATTTCTCTATAAATTTTAGAAACAACTTGTCAATTTCAACAGAATGTCTGTTGGCATTCTGATTGACCCATTTGTCTTGATCTAGTAAAGAAATATTAAAAGATGGCTTACACCCACCTTCCACTGATACCATATCTATTCATTCAGCGAAACTTATTTAGTGCCCACTCTGTGCTAGCAATGGGAATTCAAAGTCAAAACAGCATGGTACCTTCCTTCCTTGTGGAAATGTACATCTGGTAATGGGAACAAGGGCAATCAATCAATGACACAAAGCAACATACTAAATAAGAGGGCAGTACTAAGCAAAGAATACTACATAAGCACAGAGAAAAGACATCCAAAAGAAAAAGATCAGTAAAGACTTCCAGAATGAGATTATCTGAGTTTTAAAAATCAGTAGGTAAAGAAAGGGTTTGAGTATGAAAGGGCATTCCAGAAAGACAGAATACCCCTTCCAATAGCACTGGGGTAGAAAGAAGCTTGTTGCTAAGCCCACCACAATGAAAAGCGAAGGAGATTGTAGATGGCTTTCCTTTTCTTTGTTATATGTGTTGTGAAAGTCCAAAGAGAATCAAAGATGAGGATCCAGGCAAGGGACAAAAGGGAATTTTTGCCACCCTTATTTTTCTCGTGTGTGTTTGCTGGGAGGCCCGCCCATGGAATAACCTGTCTAGGAGTACTTCATCTTCAGCTCGTTTCCCTTCCTATCCTTAGCACATAATTTGTAAAATGGCAGAGAAGACATAAGAAACATAACTCCAAATTTCCAGACCAATGGACTTTCCAATTTTACTTTTTGGAACTATTTTTTTAAAAACAAATATCAATTGAACCTGAATATATAGAAGAGAAAAGCAGAGCTGTTGCTATTGAAGAGTGATGGTGCCTGAAGACCCCACCATCCCCACCACTTGGTAATCTCATTCCCCAAACCCAAAACAGTGACTACTGAGGTTCTTTGTAGAACTTTCGAGTGTCATAGCCCAATTTGACATCTTTACGACTTCTACTTACAATTAAGATTGAGCCCTAGCCAGTTTTCTCAGTGGATAGAGCATCGACTGGCCACCTGAAGGGTCCCAGCTTTGATTCCAGTCAAGGGCACATACTTTGGTTGCAGGTTCCCCAGCCCTGGTCGGGGTGCATGCAGGAGGCAACCAATCAATGTGTCTCTCTCACATGAATGTTTCTCTCTGTCTCTCCCTCTCCCTTCCACTCTCTCTAAAACTCAATGGGAAAATATCCCCGAGTGAGGATTAACAACAACAACAAAAAAAGATTGATCACCACCAGATAGCTGGGGACTTGTGGTTCACGTATTTGGAAAGGATCTTATTCAAGAAATAACCTTTCTCTTTTCCAAATTTAACTCTCCACATTCGAAGCTAAATCATGTTACCCAAAATTTATAACCAACAGTCTTTGAGAAACTATTATAGATAAGATTAGATATACAACTGTATTATACAAGAGTTACAGAAATCCTAGCCTTTATGGGAACATAACTTTTAACAGTGAAATTTAGCAGGATACCAGTTTTAACAGAGAAAAATTTTATAATCATATAAAATGTGCACTCAGGATAAGAAAAATACATTTACCTTTTAAAAGAAGCAGAAAAAAGCAGTAATTTTTAAAAATGTAAAGGTATGTGCTATAGAAAATTAGAGAATCAAAAAATATCACTTTTTTTTTCCAGCATCAAGTTAAAATCCACTCAATCCCCTTTAACTGACATGGAGAAGTCCAGTATTGGTCATGCTTTAAGGCCTGCCCTGTCCTTTGAAATGTACAGCGATCCAGGGCTTACTCTGAGCTTAGGGTGAGAATTACTCAATGTGACTCCAATGCCAGGCCCTAAAGGCAGGTGGCTCCACTTTAGAACCAAGTACAGACCAGCCATCGTATTTAAGGGGCCTCCCCCCAAAGCATGGCATTTCCTGGCTGGTTTCCCCACTGTTCCTCAGTCCCTGTTGGCTCACCTCCTGAATGGATGGCCTCCCTTGTCAGCCCTCAAAGAGCCTTGCCTCTGTCCCTCCTCATATTTGAACAACCCCAGTTTAATCGTTCCCCGTGGACCTAAGCCTTGACTTCAGGGAGGCAGTCCACCCCTCTCAGAGCACAAACAAAATTTTATCTATTCTGTCCTCCATGGTAAGTACTTGGGGAAATTCTAAACATTTTTAAAAGTAGAAATAAAAAATAATAATTATATATTTGCACTATAGGAATTGAACGTAAGTGGTATCTTGGTGTTTCTGTTTCTAATCTTTTTATTTTTATGAAAGAAGGCAATGTTCTCTCTAAAAAGAATTTGAACATTCCAGAAACATTTTTAAATGAAACTTAAAAAATTTTTTTCTCTCTAAGAAATAGTCATTATTATCATTTTATGTACATTATACCAACTAGATATCTAAATTTATTTTTATCCTCAGAATGTTTTTTTCCATTGATTCTTAGACAAAGTGGAAGGAAGGGAGGAATAGGGGAGAGAAAGAGAGAGAAACATGCATGTGAGAGAGACACATCTATTGGTTGCCTCCCACAATCACCCGGACCTGGGCCAAGGATCAAATCCACAACTAAGATATGTACCCTTGACTGGGAATCAAACTTGTGACCCTTCAGTTCGTGGGCCAATGCTCTATCATTGAGCCAAACTGGCTAGGATTAGATAAATAGATACCTTAAGAGAGAAATATAATTTAAAATCATAAATGTGATTATACTAGAATGCTAGTTTAATTTTAAAGTATTATACTATTTTTTATGTTTTTTTTGAGATACTAGAGGCCCGATGCATGAAATTTGTGCAAGATTAGGCCTTCCCCCAGCTGCCAGCACTGGCTTCCCTCTGGCACCTGGGACCCAGGCTTCCCTCGCAGCCCCGGCTTCATCCGGAATGTCATCCGGAAGGATGTCCAGAAGGACGTCCAGTCTAATAAGCATATTACATTTTTATTATTATAGATATTTTATATACAATAAAATGTACAAATTAAAATGCACAATTTGATTATTTTGAACTCATGAAACCATCACCAAAATGAAAATAATGAACATGTCCATCACTGCCCAGAAGTCTCCTTTGTGATTTCTTCTTTTGATTACTCCCTGCTTTGTCTGCCATCCCCAGGTATCAGCACTCTGCTTTCTGTCATTAAACATAGATTTAATTTTCTAGAATTTTACATGAATGAACTAATGCAGTATGTGCTGTTCTTTGTCTGGCTTCTTTATGCTTCTTTATCCCCTTTGAGATTCATCTATGCTATCATTGTGTGCATCAATAGTTCGTTTCATTTTTTCTGAGTAGTGTTGCATTGTGTAGATGAACCACAATTAGTTTATCCATTTATTTGTTGGTGGACATTTGAGCTGTTTCCAGTTTTTAGAATAAAGCTAGGAATATTCATGTAGAAATCTTTGTATAAACATATCCTTTATTTCTTTTAGATAAATACCTAGGAGTATGGTGGCTGAGTCATATGGTCAGTGTATGTTTAATTTTTAAGAAACTGCCAAAGTGGTGTACCATTTTACATTCCCATCAGCAGTGTGTAAGAGTCCCAAGTGTTCAATCTTCCCCAACAGACTGTTATGATCAGTCTTTTTAATTTTAGACTTTCTAATATGTGTATTGTGTTATCCCATGGGAGTTTTCGTTTGCATTTCCTTATGACCGATAATGTTGAGCATCTTTTATTGTGCTTGTTATCCATGTATCTTCTTTGATGTATTATCTGTTCAAACAGATAGCCCATCTTTTATAATTATTTTTTCATTTTCTTATCATTGAGTTTCAATATTCTGGTTACAAGCCCTTTATCATATATGTGATTTACAAATATTTTTGCCCACTCTAAACTTATCTTTTCATTCTGTTAACAATGTCTTTCAAAGAGCATAAGTTCTTAATTCGATGAAGTCAAATTTGTAAATATATTCTTTATGGGTTATACTTTTGGTATTATATCTAAGGAATCCTTAACTAACAGAAGGGTACAAATTTTTTCCCAATGTTTCCTTCTTGAAGCTTTATAGTTTTAGGTTTTAAATTTAGGTCTATGATTCATTTTGAGATAATTTTTTGTCTATGGTGCAAGGTATAAATCAAAGTTTATATTTGCATATTAATATCTAATTGTTCCAGCAGCATTTGTTGAAAAGATTATTCTTTGTCCCTGAAATTGCCTTTACAACGTTGTCAAAAATTAGTTAACTATATTTCTGGAGTTTCTTTCCGTGTTTTCTGTTGTGTTCTATTGGTCTGTTTGTATTTATGTCAAACAGTGTTGTGCTATTTAATTTAAAATACTGCACTTAATTGTATTCAAATTCTATTAAATTTTAAGTTTTATTTAATTTTATTAAATTTCACTTTTCACAGAAGAGGAAAATTGAATTACCATAGAAGAAATTGTTAGCTTTAAATAAACGTTTCTTCACTACCAGAAATACTATTTTCTAACAGATCCCTCTAAGGTTATTAAAAATGTATGAAACCATTAAAAGAATAAAGTAATTATATTTTTAAATTATATTTTAATGTTAGATTATGTCAGTTAACTAAGAGAGATCAACACGTTAAAACATTAGCAATCCTATTCTTTCTTTCCTCCCTCATGTCTAATTTTTCTTAGGATCATTACTGTTTTTACATTATCAAGTTTTATATTATAGTTCATACTCATTCTATAACTACTTTAATTCCCAAAGGTTTTTATACTCAAATGAATTTTCTCACCACTGGATCCCTTCCACCACCCCCACCACCACCACCACCACCCCCCACCACCCCCACACACACACACACACACACACACAGTCTCTGCTTCTGGATTCTTTGTTTGATTCAGCCCTTAATTTTTTTGATGTCACTTTTCAAGTAGTTTGGTTTTGATGGATGCTATATTTCCTGAGATGCTTCATATTTGAAATCTGCACTGATTGTCTTTATATTTGCAGAACATCTTAGCTCTGCATAATATTCTTGGGTCAACCTTTCTTTCTCTCGGGACTATTGATTGACTGTGCTTTGATTGACTGTGTTTTGCCATTGAATGATGCTATGGAGAAGTCTGAAAGCAGTCTAATTTCCTCCCTAGTTGCTAATTTGCATTTTCTGTCTGTATTATTTCTTTATCCTTAAGTTCAAAAAGCTTAATTAGTTCAAGTTTCTAGGCAATGAGCATTCTGCATCAAGTTACCCTGAAGCACAGATTCTCTTTTAATGTATAAATGCAACACTTTCTCAATTGGTAAAATTTCCTTATATTATGTCATGAATATATCTTCTGTTTCATTTGTTGGGTTCTCTGTTTTAAGGATACTAATTATCCTTGTCTTTCATAACTATTAGCTTTTCTCTAAAGAACTTCATCTCTTCATCTTTTTCATTGGAATGTTCTTTATTTCAAGCTTTTCTTCTGTCATTAATTATATTTTTAGTAGTATCTATTCTGTTTCTTATAGTTTATCATTTTTTAGTTCCATGATGATGTAATTTGTCCCTCATTTTTTTCCTTTCTGTGATCTCCTAAGAGATTGTGTTCCTTAATTTTGTTTTCATATGAGTATTATTTTAATATTCTCCCTCTCCCACCCCTCTCTTCTTTCCTCACTGCTTCTTTTCTTTTTATTCATGTTCATGCTAGTATAGCTCTTCTTCACCTGGTCTATTTGCTCTAATATAATGTAGATAATATCTTTACTATCCCCAATCTAAGATTAGTTTGATTTCTCCTCTGCATATCAGCTTGAGGCCAATGTATTTTATTCTCTCTACTGGGAAAGACTGGAGCAGGGAAGGGAGTTTAGCTGAAGACATGGCCATCTCTTTTAGAATACTTGGGGTCTGCTTTTTGTTTTAAGATTCTGTCAAATTTCTCATTCCAGAATCCACTTCACCTGGTTGGAGGCATATCTCACTCCCATGGGTGAATAACGCTCAGGCTTTGTGTCATTTCTCACTGTCCCATAATCTCTATCTCTTCAGAGATTAGACTTTTTTTTTTTTTTTTTTTTTACCAATTTGTCCACAGCATTTGTGTCCACTATCCTTGTCAAAATAAGAAAAAGAACTGCATTTTCATTCAGTTTGTTTCTTTCAAGATTTTCAATTTCAAATGAGAAATCTCAGGATTGTGTTGAGTTGACAGTAAGGCTTCTGAAGAGCTGATGGTTAGGGTTAGGGTTAGGGTTAGGGTTAGGGTTGGGGTTAGGGTTAGGGTAGAGTTAGGGTTAGGTTTAGGGTAGGGTTAGGGTTAGGGTTAGGGTTAGGGTTAGGAGCTGAGCCATGTTATCTTTCTCCTCACTCCATAATCCTCATCTTTTCTGGGAACCAGATTTTAAAGTTTACTGAATTACTAGAGGCCCAGTGCATGAGAACTCATGCACTGGAGGGGGGGGTCCCTCAGCCTGGCCTGCCCCCTCTCACAGTCCTGGATCCCTTAGGGATGGGAGGTGACCCAGCGATCAGGGGAAGGCGACACCCCCATCACACCTCTGGGGCTGCCACTGCCGGCAGTGCAAGCCTCTGCCAGCCCTGGTTAGCTGAGCTCGGGTGACCCTGGGAGTCTGGGAAGCTTACATCCGAGACTTGCCTGCACCTCGAGTGTCAGCTGGGCAGCCACCATCTGAGGCTTGCCTTCTCCTTGGGCCAGCCCTAGGAGGCTGGGCAGCCGCCATCTGAGGCCTGTCTGCGCCTCGGGCATCGGCTGGGCTGCAGACATCCGAGGCTTGCCTGCACTTCAGGCTGGCCCTGGGTGGCTAAGGGGCTGATGGGACTGGGGGACTCTGGAGGCAGGTGCACAGAGCAGCCGGGCCCACCTGAGGGCAGGCCTGGCCATGCCACAGGCCTGCTGCCCTGGCGGGGCTAAGGGGACTGGGTGCCACCATCTTGTGGCTGTGGATGCCGCTATCTTTGAGGGTGTGGCAGTCAATTAGCATATTCCCTCCTTATTGGCTGTGGGTGCCGCCATCTTTGTGAGGGTGTGGTGGTCAATTAACATATTCCCTCTTTATTAGATAGGATGTTATGCACTTGAGTTGCTAACAATGACTTTTTTGCATGTTTTCATATTGTAGCTATTATGGGAGGACAATTTCATGCAAACCTTACTTAAGTTTAATAATGCTCCCTGTCCAAAGTCCTGGGCTCATGTTGTCTGCTTGACCATCTGTGATGCAAGACTGAGACATTTCATTCTGTTACTGGTCTATCTATGAGTTCATGATAGGGTGTTAAAACAGCCCAGTGTGGCATAAAAATTATGCCTTTGAAGTGTCCCAAACATATCTTGTTGTATATGGAGGAAGTTATTACTTTAACCCTTCCCATATGTAACTAAAGACTTATCTGTTTCTGTGTCTGGGCTCCCCAGAAATCAATGTTCTAATTAGAAAACAGTAGCTAATCTGGCCAAATGCTAATAAATGATAGTTGTGATTTGTCTAACAACAGGAGAAAAGCTCAGCATTAACAATTAAAAGGTCTGTAGAGGAGATGACTTTTTTTCTTACTCTTCCTCTTAGTTTATTGAGTTCAACCATAAGCTATAAATAGCTTCTAATTAATGGCTTTTTGTTTGAAAATCAGTCATCGAACCATAGTTTAGTAACTTTTACCTCTGAGATTCATAAGACCAATTCTATTTCTCAATGATAAGGATAAGGAAATGGTCATGTGAGTTAGAGCTGAATCTATCTGTCCACAAAGACCACACCTCATCATTGCCCTCGAAGGCACTCTTCAGGCTTCGTTATAATGGATGCAGAATTTTAAATAATCAACTGCAGTGAGAAGTAGTGATCATGAATAGAGCCAAAATGGCTGTTTAACCCCTGCTGCAACTCAGTCATTCCATGGTGTTACAGAATGAAGTCAAAGTTTACATCAAAGGCCTGAGTTTGCAATTAGTTGAAGAAGGTCTTTCAGAAATCTTCAAAGAATTACATTTTTTCTACATTAAACAAATGAACTGGGTAGTAACCTTCACTTTAACCTGGTTGGACAGAGTCGAAGGGGGAAAACAGTATGTCTAACTCAAATTGAATGGGGATCTTCTAGAGAACACTCCCAGAAGAACCCTCTTTGGGAAATGCCACTCAGTGGTAGAGTGAATTTCATATTTTAGTGGAGGGTTTGTCATTGAGAGTAGGAGGTATTTGTACGTCTTAATTGTTTTCTTCTAGAATTTTCTATTTCATCCAACATTGCCTTCTTACATGATACCCAGGCAGAGCTCCTAACAGGTCCCTGAGACTGCCATGTTGTTTCATGACACCAACCATTTATTGAAACTGTTTCCATTATATAGGTGGCCTTTTGTAGCCACCAGCCCCTCAAAACCTAGCTTTCATGTCATTTCCCATATTCAGCCCACCACCACCACCATCACCATCTTCCAGCCAGATAAAACAGATTACACCCTCCTTGGGCCCCCACTCCACTTATACACCTTTCTGTCTTAATACCAGTAACCTTTACCTGTACTTGATTGGTTTCTTATCTATCTCTCCCCAGGAAGATGGTCTTATTCTTATCCAGTGTTGAGTTTATGAGTGATTATTCAACTACTTGAGCACCTGTTCTTTGCCAATACTTGCTAGAAATCAGAAAGACAGATGTTTATATCTGTTCTCAATTAGCGCATGGCCTACTGGGAAAGATAGACTCTTATATAGCTAAACTCAGCAAGCCTACTAAGAGTCTGGGCAAGTGCTGATGCTGAGTCATTAGTGGGCAAGGTAGTGACCACATAAAAACTCACCATATTTTAATAAATCTTCTGTGGTTTTCACAATCCAAACAAATCTGTTTCAATTGCATGTTTCACTTTGCTTACTAATGTCTTCTCAGTCTAGTCTAAACCTATGCTTCCAAAACTAATATAGACACAAATAACCTGGGGATTTTGTTAAAATTCATACTCTGAGTGAGCAGACCCATGGAGGTGACTGAGATTCTGCATTTCCTGGTGTGGAGCTGGGACCCCCCACTCCTCAGGGGGAACCTCCATCAACTGAGATATTCCTTCTAAGTTTTATCAATGTTGGTGTGGGATAAGACCATTCTGCATCTCTGCCCCTCCTATCAGTATAGATATGGCTTTTTCTTTAATTCCCTTGTTGTAGGACTTCCATCAGCTCAATTTCAGGTGATTCTAAATGATAGATGTTCTGTAGTTCAGCTGTAATTTTGATGAGGTTGTGGAAGGAAGTGAGTACCATGTTTACTTATGCTGCCATCTTGACCAGAAGTCTCTTATTAACTTTAAATGGTTCCCATTCAGCATCTGTTTAATTTTTCCATTCATTAGAGTTTGCCACTCATCATCAAAGTCAAAATCCCTTAAACCATGAGACTTTGGCCCCTCACTCTAACTATACATCTTTTGCATTTGTCAGTTTTAAATTATCCTTCTACAAAATCCCTACTTGATCCCTACTTGAACTGTTTTCTTATGTAAACTTCTTCCTCTCTTCCTCTCTTTCTCACATCACTCTCCAGTACTATTTCAACCAGACCAAATACATTATGTGCATCTCCTCCTAAGCACATGGAGAAGACATTACAAGTCTTCCTATCTGCTATTCAACACCACCTTACTAAAATTATATGCTGTTTAAGAGGCAGTCTAGTTATTTGGTTTGCCCTTGCACACTTAGTCATTACATCACTTTCCCTGACAAAACAACAGTGGATTAAACAATAGTGAACAGTTTTCATCATGTAGGATATATGGAAGACACTGGAAGCCTTATCTTGCCTAATGTCAGAGTCTGGAGAAAACTTTTCTAAATGATCCTTCTTTCTTCTCACCACCTGTGGTCTCATTTAGGTTAATTCCAAAGATGATGAAGGTGTGCTGGTTGGATCCTGGGACAATGTCTATGCCTATGGCGTGCCCCCATCAGCCTGGACTGGAAGCATTGACATTCTGTTGGAATATCAGAGTTCTCAGAATCCAGTTCGGTATGGTCAGTGCTGGGTTTTTGCTGGTGTCTTTAACACATGTAAGTATCCAACTGAGTAATATGTTTTTAATGTAAAGGAAATTTCACTTCATGGCATTTTATCTATAACCTGGCAAAGAGACCTAGCAATCCCTGTTGGCTCTATAGAATTTATAGGTGACTGTTCTGGGATGTAGTCAATGTGTAATTAAATTATTCTGAGCCATATATGCTCATAGTTTCTCTTTGACTGCAGAGTCTTTATAGAAAGAATGATGGACTATTTCCTACATAATCCATCATTCTACTTCCAGAGAAATGGAGGGTCCCAGGGGCCAAGTAAGGATGTGGAGGTAATAATATGGCATTTTCTTTTCAGTAACCCCCCCAACATTTAAAAAAGGTTTCTTTTCAGTAACCTCCCCAACATTTAAATAAGTCAAATTTAAATTTAAAAAATAATAGCAAATGTTTACTTGTTATCGAGAAGTTTTATAAATATGCTTAGTTGCTTATGGTTTATCACTGAGAGGTTTTGTAAATATATCTATTTAATTTTTAGCCTAACGATGGAAGGGATTGTGGCAGGTGGTCTCATCTCCATTTTTTAATCTCCCTTTTTACACGTGAGTCTCAATGCCCCTGAGCAATTAGGTATCAGAACTTAATGAACAATCATCACTCCCCAGTTTCCTTTCTGGCTTTTAATTCACCCAACATCCAATCCATAGCATAAAGCATATGGGAACAGAATTATTCCCTTCAGCCTCATGCATCATTTTGTGAAATGCAATTTGCCTATCTAGGACCAATGTTATTGTTAATTCAGTGAATACTTTTTAAAATACATTTATTTCAGTGTGTCTTCATCATTGGTAACGATTTTCATTCACATGCCATTTCTACAGTCTTGGAGAAAACATCAAGCACAAATTTCTGCTTATTCATTAGTAAAGAATGTTTTACCAAGCTAGCTTTCTTATTTTTCAGAAAAATCAAGGTGGGCTCAGAGGCTAGAAGCAAAGATAAGACCATTTTTAAAAAAATAAATGATTATGAAGCCTATCAGTTTCAACTCAAAGTTGTTATAGTCTAAGAACTAGCCTGGCCTGTATTGCTTAGTGGCTTGAGCATCATCCCATGGACCAAGAGGTCCCAGTTTCAATTCCTGGTCAGGGTAAATGCCTGGGTTGCAGTCTCAATCTCCAGTAGGAGGCGTGCAGAAAGCAGCTGATCAATGCTTATATCTCTTTATCCCTTTTCCTTCCTCTCTCTCTAAAATAAATTTTAAAATATTTTTTAAAAAAAGAACTAGCCAGTGATCCAAGTGAGGAGAAATCATGAGTTTTGTATTGTTTGTTTTTTTCTTCCCCCTGGCTTCAAAATGATTAAGATTATTTTCTTAGCCATTTGAGTATACCCAAGGACTAAAGGAAAATATGTATATTTCCTGAGAGTAATCAAGGTCAATGTATCTGTCTCCTGGAAGGGCTGGTCTCTGAAGTTCTACAGAAAAGCATGAACTTCAAGATAGTAGTTCCCCTCCCTCATGGTTTGCAAGCTAAGACTACAGCACCCACTGGAGGCAGCCACTCTTATGAAATAATTCCAGGAAAACAGAAAGGGCCCTCTGCCTCCCCATGTCCTGCTGCCTATAATCTCATTATCCCAGTGTAATTCCTTCAGGCTTAGAACCAGATAAAATAGTGAGCACCTTCCATCCATTTATGCCTTTTGTATAAAAGGGTCACTAGATCTACTCCAGGCTTTTATGGAAAGTTAGAAAAGGCAGAAGCATGATATGGAGAAGCACAGTGGGAATAAACCCAAAGAGGGAAGTTGGAGGGAAGGAAGTCCTAATGCCCCAGTGTCAAGCTTCACCTTTCCAGACTCCAGTGTGGACTTCCAAGGTTGTTCTATTGAAGGAGGTGGATAGTCTTTGGTTAAAAATGCTAAATTATTCTGAGAAAATAAAAGGCAAGCCAAGTCATTAATCTTAAAATTGTCAGCAGAATTATTTCTAATGAGCCCTGATGTGTGGTGTCCTGGGAGACAAGGAGGGCATGTGGATTAAGTTTAATCAATAGGTACATATGGCAAGAGATGCATCCTGGCAATTTGTTATCTAACAATTAAAATGAATCAGTGGTGTTACCCTCCACCAAGTGTCACAGAGAAAATGCCACCCGAGAAAGCAAACCCCACTGAGGACCTGCTTCGTGCATTCCTAGCTTCCTATTAGCTATTTTTTAATTTTATTTTCAGAAACATAGTCCCCTTCGCTGAACTAAACTAATACCACTTTGACAATTGTATGGTTTGCAACAGACAATTGGAACGCTGTTACTGGGCTTCTGTTCCAGTTGACTTCATCTGGCCCAACTGCAATTCTGGATGACTCTGCAGCAAGGTTTCTCTCTGCAGCTTTGGTCCTGACAATAGCCCCTTCTCCAGCATGGAATATTTGAGGACAACATGTTGGTATTAAAATGAAAAACAAACAGAGTCCAGCCTTGGAAATTTCCTGAGCAGAAACACAGTTTGCTCATACAAAGCTCACTTTAGCTTATTTTGCAAGGTTAATATGACCTTGATCATTTCTTGCTTGTGCATATGGAAATCATGGGCAGACCTTGAACTGCTTCCTAAGGTCGATATAAGGTAACCACTGACCAATTCCCTATCTTTTAAGAATATCCTAATATAACCAGTCACTATGAAGAATAAACAGGCACTGATTCTTCACTGTATAAGCTGCTTTGTGCCTCCTTCCATGTTTTGTTTTGAGTGTTCCTGGTTAGTGAACTGTCTTTTTGGTATATGCACAATAAACTAATTACTACTTTGGAGATTCATTGGTTTTACTTTTGTTATTTCTGACCTTTGACATTGTCGAAGAAGAAAGTCCCTATGAGAAGGGATTGCTCCCTATGATTTATTAATTTTTGGTGACGTGGTTCATTGTGGTCCTTCTTTCCTGCAGTTTTGCGATGCCTTGGGATACCAGCAAGAGTTGTTACCAATTATTTCTCAGCTCATGATAATGATGCCAATTTGCAAATGGACATCTTCCTGGAAGAAGATGGGAATGTGAACTCCAGACTCACCAAGGATTCAGTGTGGTGAGTTTGATTTACAAGGGCATTTGCTGATATCAAATTAAAGTGACATTACGCATTTCCCACAAGACAGACTTGGTCTACTGTTTCTTTCTATTCTATTTTAAGGACTGTTCGATACCATAGGCAGAAATGTCTGATTGTCAGAGAGTTTTTTCACCTAAAGAATGAGAAATGTTACTGAACAGGCAGTTTGGGTTCTTAGTAATAAAGATGGGCCAACTCATTATGACAGAAACCACTGATAAAGGCCATTGTTTTAGTGGCTAGAACCTATACTAGCTCTTCTCTACTTTAGTTTATGAACATTATGGTGAATGGCAGAGATATGGGAGCCAAGCATTGTCTATGTCAATACTCTCAGGGTCATATAGTTAAGCTAACATTTATTAAGCAATTACTGTGTACCAGTTTCTGTGTCCATGATCTTATCTAATTCTTATCAAGTCGGCGCTTATTAATATCTCCATTTACAGATGAGGAAACCGAGGCCCAGAGAGGTTAGAGTAATTTACTCAAGGCCACACATCTAGTTCACTGAGAATAAAACCCAACTGAACTTTGACCACAATTGTTTTTTGCCTTGGCAATATAGGATTGATCTTTGAGTGTAAAAATGTTGTTCTCCTTGATTTGTGACATCATCATTCATTCAGAGATGGAAATAAGAGTCAGGTTGACATTGTTACCAAATACCAATCACACAGTTCTTTCACTGCCCTGAACAACCACATCACAGCTGGCTACAGGGAGTTTAACATTCCAAAGGAATTTCCTTTTTCCATGGCACCCACTAAGTCTTAAAAATATTCTAAAAAGATGGGAAAAATTGCCCTGGCCAGTGTGGCTCAGTTGGTTGAGCATTGTCTGGTGCACCAAAAGGTCACCAGTTCAGTTCCCAGTCAGGGCACATGCCCAGGTTACGGGATGATCCCTGATCAGGGTGAGTGTGAGAGGTGGCTGATCAATGTTTCTCACATCCATGTTTCTCTCTCTCCCTCCCTCCCTCCCTCTCTCTCTAAAAAATCAATAATAACATATTTATTTTTAAAAGAATTCAAATTTAAAGGACATTTATGAAGGTTTGTATGGAAGGAAATTGCCAGGCATTGAACTAGGTAGCATTTCCAAGCCAAAAATGTGTCTCCTCTGGGTGTTCTTTCAAAGAAATAAAGCTAAAACACTGTCAGTTGTAAAAGCAGCCAAACGGGGATGGTAGGAAGTTATAAGCTGATTTTAAGAGAAATTAAAAGTTAGAAGTGCCTTAACTCCCCCATGTTACAGGAATGGATCACAGTTGTAGGAGTGGTATTAACTCGCCAGAACCAGTAAACGCTCTTTTGAGAATGTTGGAAGAAGGAAATCGCTGAACTAGTAGCAAAGTGCCACTATGAATAAAAACCAGCAGTTCATTTGCAGGGAATGAGCTGAGCAATGGTAAGCTGGAGAGTTCAGGCAAGACAAAACCTCACCTCTGCAAACTGAACAGCAATTTAAAGCACCATTTAAGCCCTTGGAATCGCAGTATAGCAGCCCTGCATGTATATGAAATGAGAAAAACAGACCAAAATAGCCTCCCCAAAAGCCTGTTGTGACAGTTGAAAATGGCAAAATGAGAATTATTTGGCCTTCCGCACTGCATGCACACACACACACACACACACACACACACACACACACACTGCCTTTGTAGTCAACTGCAGTTCGAAATTATTCCTCCCTATTCCTTCATCCAAATGCCTCCCATCATAAATCCCTAGGAAGCATAAACAAAACTGATACTAAATTGTGAAGCTGATGGAGCTTGATCTTGGTAACCCTTTCATCTTCCAGCTCCCTCTCCAAATTCCTTTCCCTGTTCCTGCCACCCTTTGCTCCTTCTTCACCTTTCCCAAATTTCCCATCTCCCTGGGACTATGTTCCCTGGTCTGGAACCCTCACTCATCCTCCACAGCCAGGCTACAGCCCTCGGCTCCTTTCCCCTCCCCGCATTTGGTGCTGGCATAGCAGGCTTCTAATATATAATGACTGACCATCTGACTAACTGGATGGCTGACATTAAAACTCAGGGCAGACCAGACCATGTAGCACCAGGAAGAAAGGGCTCAGTCAGGTCTACGTCCAAGGCCAGGCTCTGCCACTGACTAGCTGTGTGATCCTGAGCAAGGCACAACCTCTCTGTGCCTTTCTTTTCTCCTTTGGAGACAAAATTTTCTACTTGACTCAGCACAGAGCCAAGCATAATAGGTGCCTAATGGGTGTTAGTTGTTATCACTGCCTTCGTCATTAGCCACACAGCTGGAATTCCTTAGAGGCAGTATGTCGCCATCAACTCAAGCACAGTGAAGCAGTCAGAATAAGAGGGGTGCCAGTGTGCTAAGATGACTGTGCTATTTCTATTACTTTGGGGCATTTTTTAAAACAAAAACAGAAATTTGTGCCTCCCCTGTGCAAAAACACTAGTGGAGCCTAGAAGCTACAGATGTTCCGGAACAGAAGTATTTCTAAGCCCTTCGTTGATTGGGGGGCTCGTGGGGCTGCCCTGATATATGGCTAGCACATGGCCACACAGTCACGCTCTGTCTTGGGGAGTTACTTGTGTGGCCTTGAGAAAAGGGTTTTACCGCTCAGAGCTTTAGCTTCCTTATCAGTAGAATGAGGGTAATCTTGATAGTGACATTTCCTAATGGGGTAGCTGTGACAAATGAGGTAATCCAGGCAAAGTACTTACCACAGTGCTGGGCCAGGACTGCTCACCCAGCGCCTGCTAATGAGATGAGAAACATGGGCGCCTGAGCTGCAGGGAGGTCACTGGGGGCAGAGGTTCACGCGGGAGGATTTGGTGGGCATCCGCTGACCCCCGAGAGGCCAGCGCAGCGTGCTGGCAGCACATGGCCTAGGGAATTTTCTTGCCGAGCTCTCAGGAGCAATTGGTCTCACCCAAGCCCCCAGACTCACTTCCCTCCACAGGCTCCAGTCAAACAAACTCGCCCCAACGCCCTCTCAGTTTGTTAAGTGGCTCCTGTCCTCCTTGCCCTGCCTCTTTCCTCTCTTCCCAAGAAACCAGGAGAATGATTTCTGGTTTCTCTCGCTTGTGCCTCCACCATCTCTTCACCGAGGTCCTGATGGTACAAATTTTGTGGTGAATGAATGTTTCTGGTTGGATCTCAAAGCCCAGGATGTCCTCTTTTCCACAACTCAGCCAGGTCCAGCAAGCCTGGAGCAGAAATAAGCCAGCCCGAGGGCTCAGAGGGGAGCACAGGAATGCGTGTGGGGAGGGGGCGTCCCTCTCCAAGCACTCCTAAGCCAAGAGAGGTGAGGTGTGGATTTCACCCCAGGTCCAGACTCTTCTCCCTTTGTCAACACAGGGACTGGCTGCTTGTGTGCCTGCTTTCTGCTTTGCCTGGTGGGTTTCCCCGCTGAGGTGCCTCCCTCACAGGGGGCAGCAATTTCGTACAGAGTGGGCACCGTGTTGATGGCAACAGAGGAAAGAGTCAGCTCCTTAGCCATTCAGGAGAGGGAGAGGCCGAGGAACTTAGCTGGGCAGAGTAATTGGACCTCAGGGTTTCCAATGAAATTCCGAGTGGGCCAACGCAGGTAAGATATCCTGGAAGGAGCAATTTAAGCCGCCTGTCCCCAGTGTGCTGATGGGTTTTGAATTATGCGCAGCCTCTGGGGAAGGTATCAATGAATCACTGTGGACACTTTAATGAAGATGCTTGAGCAACATTGAGCTGCAGTTCACAGTGAATATGGATATGAGGGCTCATTGAGGAGGGAGAGTCTGGACTCAGTCTGATGGGCAATGGAGAAGTCTCTTTTGGCCTTACCTTGAAAAAGGTCAGTTTAGTCACCTCATTACATGACAATCACAATAGAAATGGAAGCAATGATAAAAGGGATGGTGGCACTTGTTGGGGTTGTGAAAAGTATTTCAGTGAAAGGCTTCTCTAGTTGATGAGAGCATTGTCCTGGGTATTTTTGCTGGAGAGGATGGAGCAGAGTTGGTCATTCTAGGTGAAAACTCTGCCCATCTTTTGGCTTGCCCTCACCAGAATGCAATCCCTACCATGGGAGCAATGTCCCATCTAATTTATTTTTGTTTGTTTTGCCAGCATGTAACAGAGCGCAGGGCATAGAACAAGAACTTAATAAATGGAATTAGTTGAAAAAATTTAAATGTTCATTTAACTGAATTCATTCAACAAGCATTATTATGCACTATGTCCAAATACCTAGATGCGAAAGATTCAGAAAGAAACTAATAGGTCACTGCCCTTGAGGAGCTCCATCCAGTGTTGGCGGGTGAGATAAGCACATAGAAAACACTCCATAAATCACATAAGGTAGGCTGTAATGTGAGCCAGACGCCACGGAGAGGAGGGGACGGGCTTCCAACCCGAGCCCAGGAGGGTAAGGGGGCAGGCTGCTCACATGCTGAGATGAGAAAACCACGGGTCAATCAGTTTCGAAGAGCAGGCAGGAAGGAGTGGAGTTTCATACAGAATTATGCTGTATCATCATGACTATAGCTGTTGAATATGAAACTCACTCTAACTCTCATGATCCAGCCCCTTACAGCTCCTTCACATGCAACATCAAGGACGCCTAGCTCTTCAACTGCCTTTCTGAAGGGGCTAATTCCTCTAGGCCATGCACTCACAAGGAGTGGGTGAAGTTTGTTTAGGGGTGGGGATGGGGTGTTATTACCTCTCTACACCCCTCTGTCACTGCTTCTGCTTCTCTACCCTCTAGGCGCTGTCCAATTCAAGGTTCTGACTCCTCTGAGATAAACCCTCCCAACCCTCTCTTTGTTTTAGAGGGTCCAATAGTCAACAGTTCCAGATTCCCTCTTGGAGCCAACAGCTTTCTAGACCCTGTGACTCCTTTTTGTCCAGCTTCTAAGCCCCTTCTTCGTGCAACCCTTTCCCTCCTGCTTTGTGTGAAGACCTGCTCACCTGCACAGGGCCGGGCTGTGATCCGCTTACTCACATTTAGCACCTGCTTTGCAAATTGGCTTCACATCAGCCCATAGGAAGGGGGAAAAAAACAAAAAACAGAAATCAAACATATCACAGAAAATGTTTGTAATTGTTGGCTGGCCTCAATACATCTGGTTCTTTAAAAAAAAAGTTCCAAAGTTCCAACTTCCTTTTAATACTTTTTAGGAAGAGCATAGCTGCTATTTTGTTTTGTTTTCTTCACTGCAAATGCAAACATTTCTATGCTGCAATGGGTAGTACTGAATCTGTAAACATACCTGTAAACAAAGCAAGCTTTAGAACACCTGGGAGTCAGTCCTGGATTCAAAACAGCCACCAATTCTAATTCCCGTTGCAGTCTCTGCCCTGGGCATGGTGGCTGGCACATTGTGGGCATGTTTTTTTTGGAATTTAGACTAATCCACCTGGTGCATCATTTGTGTGTTCCAACTAGTTGGACTTTCATATTGCTCCATTATCCTAAATTTTAGTTACTGTATGTGAAAATAAGTATCTAAAAATGAACCCAAGTTTTTAAAAAAGTAGAAAAAAATTCTACATACAGACCAAACTACTTCAAGATCCTTAAGAGTTTATAAAATTATCCTATGATGCATCTAACTACCAATTTTGCATATCTACCAAAGACATTTAATTTATTTTCTAATCATTTTTATTAATTTTAGAGAGAAAAGGGAAGGACATAGAGGGGGGAGAATATTATTTTCAAACTAGGGGCCCGATGCATGAAGATTCATGCACAGGGGGTGGGTCCCTCAGCCCGACCTGTACCCTCTCCAATCTGGGAGCCCTCAGGGAGCCCTAGCCAATCCAGGAGTTTCTGTCTGTCTTTGCAATCATATGAGCAAATTGTCTGAGACCCCAACCCAGTTTGGTTTGTTGCTCACAGAATAATAGAGGCTTTTTTTTTCTTTGCTTCATTGATGGAGATTTCCTGGAAGTTTTAGGTTATCTTCCCTTTAATTTTTCCTAGACACTCTGATTTTACTTATGTCTCTCACCTTTGCTTCCTCTCCATCCCCCACCGCAACAGTAACTTGCTCCAAGCTCACTTTGCTCTAGTGTCTAGGACAGTGATCAGCAAACTCATTAGTCAACAAAGCCAAATATCAACAGTACAATGATTGAAATTTCTTTTGAGAGGCAAATTTTTTAAACTTAAACTTCTTCTAATGCCACTTCTTCAAAATAGACTCACCCAGGCCGTGGTATTTTGTGGAAGAGCCACATTCAAGGGGCCAAAGAGCCGCATGTGGCTCGCGAGCTGCCATTTGCCGACCACTGGTCTAGGAGATCCGTCTGCCACCAGAACTATGATTCCCAGCATTCCTGGTGCTCCCCACACTCTGAGCTTCTGCTTCTGGTCTTGGGGCTGCCACCAGAACTACTACTCCCAGAATTCCTGGTGCTCCCTTGCCCTCTGGGTTTTCCCTTCCTCTCCCCACAGCCTCCTGCTCTGCCAAGTCTTCCAAACCGCCAGCTCTCCCTCTCTGCTCTCTGTCTGGTGGCCCGTCGATGGTTCCGGGCGTGGCTGGTGCTGCTGCCCTCGCCTCCCTGGGCAGTGATGGTCCCCAGAGCCTGTGGGAGTGGCCTGGCTCCACAGCCCTTGCCTCCCAGGCTGGTGATGGTCCCGGGAGCCTGCCCTCACCTACCAGGCCCAGCGATGGTCCTGGAAGCCTGTGGGCATGGCCTGGCGGCACCGCCCTCACCTCCCGGGCCCGGTGATGGTCCCGGGAGCCTGCCCTTGCCTCCCCAGGCCCCGCGATGGTCCTGGGAGCCTGCAGGCATGGGTATGCAAATTAACCCACCATCTTTGTTGGGTTAATTTGCATACGCACTCTTGATTGGCTGGTGGGCATCATGGAGGTACGGTCAATTTGCATTTTTCTCTTTTATTAGTGTAGATAAATCATCTTGTTAACCACATTACTGTCAGCCAAATTGTTTTTGAGAATATCACCTAGAGCTAGATTATGAGAGCTGTCATTAGAAAACTAAGAATATGTACTGCGATCCCACACCAGAGTCGAAAGGATCGAAAAGGCATTACCACCTCCAAAGAATCAAAATAGCTCGTGCTTATGAAATACTTTATTGGTACCAGATCCTGATCTAAGTGGGGGACATATACTAGCTCATCTAATCCTTTTAATTACCTGTTAAGGCAATTACTGTTATTGTCTCCATTATAGATGAAGAAACTGAGGTGTAGAAACTTAACCTGGTTACCAGCCAGAAAGTGTCAAAACCTAAATTACAAACCCAAGACGGCTCACCCTAGTGCCTACTTTTTAAAAAATAATACCTTTATTGAAATACAATTCACATATTAATAATTATAAAATAGTGTTGATGTTTTAATAATATAGAAATATGTAATCTGTATTACAATAACAGAACAAAGGGCTAGAGGAATAGACCAAATTTTGTTG
Organism: Eptesicus fuscus; assembly: GCF_027574615.1. Lineage (NCBI taxonomy): Eukaryota > Metazoa > Chordata > Mammalia > Chiroptera > Vespertilionidae > Eptesicus > Eptesicus fuscus. The sequence continues at coordinate 89,613,425 of NC_072481.1, forward strand.
TATGTTATTGAAATTAAGTTACTATTAATCTGAACTAGATTGTTTTAAATTATGATGTTAATTGTAATCCCCAGGGAAACTACTAAGAATAAAACTGAAAAACTTATAGTAAAAAGAAACAGAAAAAATTTAAAATGATACTAGAATATATCTGTTTACACAAAATAAGGAAATAATGGAGGAACAGAGGAATAAAAAAGACATCATAGCAAAATGGACAGTGCAAATCCTATTTATCAGTATATCAGTAATTACATTAAATGTTAATGGATCAAACTTTAAGATTTCTTTTATGGCCAAACATATCATTAATTCTGAAAAAATGTTCCATTTGCACTTAAGAATAATGTGCATTTTACTATTTTGGGGTAGTGTATTCTATAGCTGTCCATTATGTTTAGTTGGTTTATTATATTGTTACTAGGGGTCCAGGGCATGAATTTGTGCACCTTGAAAGGAACTGTGGTCCGCAAGGCTGTGATGGGCACAGGGGCAGGTCTCGGCCCATCCTCCGTGCCCCTGCCCGGCCCCTCCCACCACAGCCCCCGGTCCCCTGTCTGCCGGCAGTCCCGCTTTCAACGCTGCTCCCATGTGCTGATGGCACTGGACCCGCTTGCACCCGCTGACATCACAGAGCAATTAGGGCCAGCACCAGCAGCGGGTGCGAGCAGCAGCTGCTCCCCCAATCACCCCTCAGGAGCAGGGGGAGGTGGAGAAGTCCTCAGAGGCTGGAGCTGCTGATCTCACCGGCTGACAGTGCCAAGCAATCAGGACCAGTGCCAGGCACGAGTGGCGGCTCTAGTGCAGGCTGCGGGTGTGAGTGGGGCCATCACCAGCAGTGGGTGCAAGTGGTGGCTGCCAGCCCCAATTGCCCCTCAGGAGCAGAGGGGCGATCGGGGCTGGCAGCCACCCCTCACACCCGCTGAGAGCTCCAAGCAATCAGGGCCAGCACCAGATGCCGGCATTGAGTGCGAGCGGGGCTGGCACTGGCAGCAGGTGCGAGCACCGGTTGGGACCGCAGCACATGGGAGCAAAGAATTTTCAGTAACCACCAGAGGCTCACCCTGATGACAGTGACCAGCGCCCTGCCTTGATCTGGCGCCCCCGCTCACCTGCTCCACCATCCTGCAGTGGCTGACACCCACCATGTTCCGCACACACCCCCTGGTGGTCAGCGTGTGTCATAGCAACTGGTTGTTCAGTTGTTCTGCCGTTCAGTCTATTTGCATATTAGGATTTTATATATATACTAGTAGCCCATTTGCAGGAAGAATCCTGCAAGCGACCGCTGCTGCCGCCGCCATTGCAATCACCACGCTTGCACCCCACGCCGCTGCCGCCCGCCCCGCTCCGCCCCACTCCACCCCGCCCCACCTCACCGTGCTCCGCCCCGCCCCACCTCACCATGCTCCGCCCCGCCCGGGCTTTCCCTCTGGCAGCCACCTTGCTTTCCGCTTTTCCTCCCTCTTCCTTCTAAGTTGTCTTCAGTCTTCACTCCTCCCTCCCTCAGTGTATGCAAATTAACTGACATCTTTGTTGGGTAATTTGCATACTCGCCCTGATTGGCTGGTGGGCGTGGTTTCGGCTGGTGGGCGTGGCTTGGCATAGCAAAGGTGAGGTCAATTTGCATATTACTATTTTATTAGGTAGGATAGATAGTGTTCTATTTCCTTGCTAATTTTCTGTTTGTTCTATCCATTATTGAAAGTGCAGCATTGAAGTCTCAAACTTGTATTTGTTTAATTGTTTACTTTATTTTTAATAAAGTACAATTGACATATATCACTATATTAGTTTCAGGTATATAACAATCTTATATAATAAATATGCAAATTAACCCTCACACCCTCACAAGATGGCTGCCTGTGACCAGGCCGGCAGGGGGTTAGTGAGGGACAACCAAACGACTGAACAGCAGGCTGCATGGGGCAACCAGGTTGGTGGGGGCAGGGGGGCCGTGACGGGTGACCAGGTCAGCAGGGGTAGCAGTTGGTGGTGACCAGGCTGGCAGAGGGGGCAGTTGGGGGCAATCAGGCTGGCACGCAGAGGCAGTGAAAGGTGATCAGGCCAGCAGGGTGGGGCAGTTAGGGGTGACCAGGCAGGCAGGCAGGTGAACTATTAGGAGCCAGGGTCCAGGATTGTGAGAGGTATGTCCGACTGCTGGTTTAGGCCGATCCTCAGGATTGGGCCTAAACGGGCAGCCGGACATCCCCTGACGGGACTTGGATTGGAGATGGTGCAGGCTGGGCTGAGGGGACCCCCCCCATGCACAAATTTCATGCACCAGGCCTCTAGTCCTATATAATAAAAGCCTAATATGCAAATCGACCAAATGGTGGAACAACCAGTCACTATGATGCACACTGACCTCCAGGGGGTAGACACTCAATGCAAGAGCTTCCCCCAGCCTGCAGGCCCCAGGTCAGCCAAGGCAGTGCCAGTGTGAGCACCCCCTCTGCCCTCAATCATCCTGCCAGATGCCCCACAGAGGGAGGCGACTGGCAGTGGTGGTGGGGGGCGGGGCCAGCTGGCGAGCAGGTGGCGCCACCTCTCAATTGCCCCACTGGTTGCCTCCAAGGTGGGTGCCAGCAGGGGCCCCCCAATTGCCCTGCTGGTTGCCCCACAGATCGGCCCTGATTGCCAGCCAGGCCTAGGGACCCTACCCGTGCACGAATTTCGTTCACCAGGCCTCTAGTAATTCAATATTTGTATATATTACAAAACAATCACCACAATAAGTCTAGTTAACATCCATCAACATACATAGTTATAAAATATTTTGTATGTGATGAAGATGTTTAAGAACTGCTCTCTTAGCAAGTTTTATTTTATTTTATTTTTTAACTAGAGGCCCGGTGCATGAAATTCGTGCATGGAGGGGGGGGGCGTGTCCCTCAGCCCAGCCTGCACCCTCTCCAATCTGGGACCCCTCAAGGGATGTCCGACTGCCCATTTAGGCCCGATCCCGGATTGGGCCTAAACGGGCAGTTGGACATCCCTCTCACAATCCAGGACTGCTGGCTCCCAACTGATCACCTGCTTGCCTTCCTGATTGCCCCTAACCGCTTCTGCCTGCCAGCCTGATCACCCCTAACCACTCCGCTGCCAGCCTGATTGATGCCAACTGCTCCCCAGCCAGCCTGTTTGCCCCCAACTTCCCTCCTCTGCCAGCCTGGTCACCCCTAACTGCCCTCCCCTGCAGGGTTGATCACCTCCAACTGCCCTCCCTTGCAGGCCGGGTGCCTCCCAACTGCCCTCCCCTGCTGGCCATCTTGTGTCCACATGGGGGCAGGATCTTTGACCACATGGGGACAGCTATATTGTGTGTTGGAGTGATGGTCAATCTGCATATTACTCTTTTATTAGATAGGATAGAGGCCTGGTGCATGGGTGGGGGCTGACTGGTTTGCCCTGAAGGGTGGGGGTTCCCTTGGGGCATGGGGTGGCCTGAGCGAGGGGCCTGTGATGGTTTGCAGGCTGGCCATGCCCCCTGGCAATCCAAGAGGAGGCCCTGGTATCTGGAATTTATTTACCTTCTATAATTGAAACTTTGTAGCCTTGAGTGGAGGCTTAGGCCGGCAACAGGATGGCTTCTTTTGTTACCTAGGAAACCCAAGCCTCCCTCCCGCTCTCAGTGGCTGTAGCCATCTTGGTTGGGTTTATTTGTATATTTGCTCCTGATTGGCTGGTGGGTGTGGCTTGGCTGGTGGGTGTGGCTTAGGCGTAGCAAAGGTGCTGTCAATTTGCATATTACTGTATTATTAGGTAGGATGTATTTTTATTGATTGCAGAGAGGAAGGGAGAGGGAGAGAGAGATAGAAACATCAATAAGAGAGAATCATTGATCGGCTACCTCCTGCATGCCCCACACTGGGGATTGAGCCTGCAGTCTGGGTATGTGCCCTTGACCAGAATCAACCTGGGACCCTTCAGTTCACAGGCCGATGCTCTATCCACTGAGCCAAACCAGCCAGGGGTCTTAGCAAGTTTTAAATATGAAATACCATATTACTAGCCATAGTTACCATGCTGTACATTACTAGCCCATGACTTAACCTCTTTTATAACTGGAAGTTGTACCTTTTGAATTCCTTCACCCATTTCATCCAACCCACACACCCTGACTCTGGTTGTATTGTTAAATTGTCTCTTTTGCTTTTCAATTCTGTCAGTTTGGGCTTCATATGTGTCTGGACTGTTATTAGATACAGATATGTTGATTATTGTTATGTCTTCCTGATAGCATTATCCTTTTATCATTATAAAATGTCCTTCTTTGTTTCTACTAACACTGTCATAAAGTCTATTTTTTTTTTTTTCTGATATAAATGTAGCCAATCCAGCTATCTTTTGGCTATATTTTCATGGTATATTTTTTCATCTTTTTTACTTTCAACCTATTTGCATCTTTGAATGTAAAGTGTATCTCTTGTATACAGTATATAGTTAAACCATGTATTGTTATCTATCTTGCCAATCTCTGCCTTTTGATTGAAGTGTTTAGTCTATTAACATTTAATGTGATTACTAATAAATAGGATTTAAATTTGCCATTTTGCCATTTGATTTTTAAATGTATTGTGCCCCTTTTCTTCTCCTATTTCTCCATTACTTTTTTATTTTGTGTGAAACATATATTTTTAGTATATCATTTTAATTCTTTTTCTGTTTCTTTTAACTATATATTTTTTAGGTTTCTCTGGGGATTACAATTAATATCAAAACTTAAAACAATCAGGTTCAGATTAATACCAACTTAATTTCAATAGCATACAATAACTATTCCATTCCTCCAGCCCTTTGTGCTGTTGTTTAATACAGATTGCATCTTTCTACATTATAAGAACATCAGTACAATTTTATAATTATTGCTTTATGAAGTTGTGTTAAAAATTAGAGAGGAAAATAATTACAAACAAGTATACCTTTAAACTGTGTCCCCTATTTTTTCTATGTAGCTATCCTTACCTTCTCTTTTGGAGGACAGTATTGCAAGATATACAATTCTTGGTTAACAATTTTTCTTTCAGCAGTTTGAATACATCATATCACTGGTTTTCAGCTTTCGTGGTTTCTGATTAGAAGTTAGTTTTAATCCTATTGATGCTCCCTTGTACATAAAAAACCACTTTTCTCATGCTGTATTCAATTTTATTTTTGTCTTCAGTTTTTGACAGTTTGGCTATGAAATGTTTAGGTGTATATATTTTTTGAGTTTATCATATTTGGAATTTTTAAACTTCTCAAATGTATGTATTCATGTCTGCAATCGAATTTGGAAAGTTTTTAGTTATTATTTCTCAAATATTTTTTTCTGCTCCTTTCTCTCTTTTCCTTTAGGGAGTCACATTATAAGTATGTTGTTACACTGGATGGTATCTCACTGGTGTGGGGTACTCTGTTCATATTTCTTCATATTTTTTCTTCTGTTATTCAGATTGAATCATTTTAATTGATTTTAACTTGACTGAATTATTTCTTTTTTCTGTCTACTTAAATCTGCCTTTGAGACCCTCTGGTACATTTTTGAAATTTTCATTCCAGTTATTGTACTTTTCAGCTCTAGAATTTCTGTTTGGTTTATTTTCATAATTTTTATCTTTTCATTAATTTTCTCTGTTTGTTATATATCACTCTCATTGTTTCCTTCAGTTCTTTAAACACAATTAAATGACTTAATGTCTTTGTCTGATAAGCGCAATGTCTTGGCTTCTTCAGTGACAGTTTATCTTGACTGCCTTTTTTTCTGTGTATGATCCATACTTTTCTGTTTTGTTTATGTGTCTTACAATTTTTGTTAAAAACTGGACATCTATATATATAAAAGCTTCAGTGACGTTATGACAGAGTGACTGAAATGACCGGAACGACCAGTTGATCAGTCGCTATGACACACACTGACCACCAGGGGGCAGATGCTCAAGCTGCCCCCTGGTGGTCAGTGCACTCCCACAGCCAACCTCCTGCGGTCGGCCAACCTCCCGCAGCCCCTCCCCCCAGCTGGCCAACCTTCTGCGGCCCCTCCTCCCCGGCCAGCCAGCCCTCCCCTCTCTTCCCCCTATTAGCCCCAATCAGGGGAGCTGGCCAGCCAACCTCCCATGGCCAAACTCCCGTGGCCCCTCCCCCTGGCTGGCCAACATCCCATGGCCCCTTCCCCTGGCCGGTGGGCCGGCCAATAGTCCTCAATCGCTGGCCAGGCAGAGGGACCCCACCTGTTCACGAATTCGTGCACTGGGCCTCTAGTTTTAAATAATAAATATGGTAACTCTGAAAATCAGATGTCCTGCTCCCCAGAACATGTTGATATTTGTTACTGTTTTTGTTGTTGCTGCTGCTGCTTGTTTGTTTAGTGACTTTTCTGGACTAATTCTGTAAAGTCTGTATTCTTTATCATGTCTGGTCACCAAAGTTTCTCTGCTGAGTTAACTTAGTAGGCTGCTAACAATTGGACAGATTTCCTTAAATACCCTGAACCAACAAGTTCCCAGTCTTACATGGAGCTCTGTGTGCATGTATGTGGGGGGATGTATTCAATGATCCAGCAGGAAGTTTACAATCAATTCTGCTGTAGCCATTGCTCCCTGCTTGTACAGAGCCTCAAGGTCAGCCAAAGGTGAGAGATTAGGACTTTGTTGGGCTTTCCTGGGTATGCACATAGCCCCATACACCAGGGGTCCTCAAACTTTTTAAAGAGGGGGCCAGTTCACTGTCCCTCAGACCGTTGGAGGGCCAGACTATAGTTTAAAAAAAACTATGAACAAATTCCTATGCACACTGCACATATCTTATTTTGAAGTAAAAAGACAAAACGGCAAAAACACCCGCATGTGGCCCACGGGCTGTAGTTTGAGGACGCCTGCCTAGACTCTCAGAGTATGTTAGAGTTGTTCAAAACCCCCATGGGCATCTCAGTGCCTAGGTTTTTATATTAAGTTTTTTGGAGCAGCCTTTATTATACCCAACTTGTATCCCTTCTTCAGGCAGTTATGGTGTTAAATAGTTGCTCCTGATTCTTTTTGGAAAACATCCTAAGAATAGGGCTATTTGCACAGAGTGATCTCTGAATCTGATCAAATTAAAATAATCCCTGAGAATGGAGCATTTTAAAGAGCTTCCAGACAGGTTAAATAGTGACAATTCTTTGAAGATGGAGCTTCCAGAAAGTTCCAAATCCATTTTCTCCCCTTCATTGGTTGATAGGCTACACTTTTTTTTTTTTTATCACTACTATAGTGGTGAGGCTGTTGGATTTCAAGACTACCATGGAGAAATGGAGAGAGGTGTGGGAATAAGGCAAATTAAAATGCCACAAAGGTCACTATTCTTATTGAAATTCATTTGTTTTTAATGAATAAATTCTCCTTAGATTGTTGAAAGTCTTTGGTTCATTTTCAGAGCTCTAGAAAAGTTGGTCATGTTTACTAATATTCTCATTGCTTTTATGGAGGAGCAAGTTTTTGGAGGTCCTTACTCTGCCATTCTGGTAGTGTTTCCCAAGAGCATACTCTTAACCACTACAGTGCTTCCAAGTTGGGATGTACCATACTTCTTAAAGGTTTTACATTTTGTAGGAATATTTTGGTGTCTATTATCATCTTCCTGACATATATCATCCTCTTATTTCTCTACTTCCTGGTACATTATAGGGCATTATATTGATACCTGAGAAATTATGTGTATAGAAAGCTATCTATGGATTTCATTTCTGTATAATAAAGGGGTGTTGCAAAATAATTGTTTTAAAATTAGGAAGGGACTTTTTCTTCTGCAGGTTGAAAGTCACTGTTCTAGACTCTCCTCCCATGCCTATTATATACCCACCCTAGTCCCACATCTAGAATATCTCCTAAGAGGGCCCGTAGTCCCTATTCTACCCAAGTCCCACTTGAGAGTGAACAAAGAGAAAATTTGGGAGGTTAAAAAAATTAGAGGTTATTACAAATACCTCTCAAGATATTAGAATGAAAAGAAAGTGGAAGCCAAAAGACAAACCACATAGAAAGTAGTAAGGTATTTCTATGAAGATATTCCAAAAATAGAAATAAGAAAAATGTCATGTTTTGGTTAATCATAAATTCTGCCTAAGAGAGTCATCATATACACCAAAGTTTACCAGTTTTCAAATAATTAAAAGCTAATATAATATGCACCACCTATGCTTTACTGAATGTAAATTAATTTCTTCTGATGATGAATAAGACCTCTAGAAAAGCTTCATATAAATAAGATCTATCAACCTTAGAATTGTATACTCGTGAACAGCTTTGTAATGCAAAACAGTAACTTTGGTACCTACAAAGACTGCTGCTTATGTTTTTAAAACACTTTTTTCAATAATTATTAATAAACTTAGCCAGAATTTGTTACAGATCGTTTTTTACAGATTAGCATTATCCAAACAAATACTCTGGAAATCCAACCTTTTCTTCATTTTCAGGTAGAATATAAATTCCTAATTGCTATTACAGAGAGAGTAGTGAAGAGGGACAGGGCCTTATTTTCAAAATAAATCCAGCAGAGGGAACCCCGCAGAGTAACAGAACTTCTACTAAGTAGTGGTGGGAAATGTGCCTTATGTGAATGAGCGCTATCTACTTCCTGAGCATTTGGGAGGGTTATTTGTTTATTTGTCTTGTTTTGCATTGTTTTTTTGTTTGTTTGTTTGTTTTTTTTGTTTTTTGTTTTGCCTTATGTAGTCTTATTCTGGCTCTTCCATTTTCTGGTGCCAGTGAAAAAATAAAACAGATAATCACAAAAGGGGAACTATAAAAAGGGGGGGGGGGGAAGAAATCTACATGATCATCCTCCAATTTTCTAAAAATCGTTGTGAATAAAACTGCTATAGAATTCTCTTAATAAATATTCAAGAAATCAATATCTGGAAGCTTAAGAGAGTTGAAAGGCTATACTCTCAAGACTGAGGAAAGACACACTCCCAGATAACTATGAAAATGGAAAGAAACTTAAGCACTATCATACTGTATACGTAATTTAATACATTGGGGTTGGCATTTGTCCGGTATGCAATGGTAGGGCTTAACGGGCATGAAGAGTGAGTGTCCTTTCTGATTGGTTGCAGCTTCCAATTGGCTCATGTCTGCGTCTGGGTGGTCATTAGCTATTTTGATTATCACCATTATTATAAGTATACCTCCTAGTTTCATTTTAGAAGTTACAGTACTTATTTAAGCCTGCCCCCCATCTTCAACCCCCTCAAATAGGGTCTCTCCTGCTATATCAGACTGTGTTTAAACCTGCTTCTCAATGAGTGTTGTAGGGCCCTTCCCTGCTTGAGACAAGCAAAAAGCAAACACCTTCATATCTTCTCTTTTTTCTTGATAGTCAGTTGGTCCCTAAAAGGGGGACTGGCCTGGTCTCCTCCTGACTGGGCCTCTCGCCTTTGACTGGCATGACCCCAGAGAGACCCTGAGTGTCCTCCTGGTCCCAGCACTCCGGTAGCCCTGACAGTGGGCAGCTGCGCTTGAGGCAGTGTGTGCTCCAGCTCTGAGCTCTCAGCAACTCCGCGGTTCCTCTGGCATACCTCCCTTCCTCTGCGCCATCCCTTTTGTTGTCTAGCTTCATTACCTTTCCTAAGTGACGAGTTTTTTTCTGGGTCAAAGCTTTCATTTCCTCTTTGGAATGTCTTCTTAGGCACACCTCAGAATCCACCAGCTTGTCCTCACTTCTTTCCAACAACTCCGACCCCACCCCAGCCCCGCTGCCATTGAAACGGCCAAAGCTTCCCAGTTCCAGGATGTGCTGTCCTTTTAGCCACCATAGCACTGTCTGTATTAGAAGTACATCAGCAGGTCCAGAGCGGTGGAGCTGAGCTCATTTTCTATGAATATACAAGCAATTTGCAAGTTAGATGAGTGCCTTTCTTCCACCCCTGCCATTTTTAATATAAAAGAATTCAAACACTTGGTTGACATTTGAAGTTGGTCCAAGGCATCTCCTCCAGGACTTTCTCTGGACCTTGTTTGTGCTCTCCCTTGAGCCCTGGCAAAGCTGCAGAAACAAAGTTACAAGCTCATAACCTCTTTCTTTCCTTTTAGGGAACCCTTTCCTCTGAAGCCTTTCTGGACAGTTTGTAAATGAGATGACCTAGGGAAGTGTTTAAGCAGTTAGCAAAGTTAAAGGCAGTAAAGGACTCTTGGCTTCAATCATCCATCCTATTTTCTTTGAATTAATAGCACACGGAGTTCTGAAGCCCGGCGTCGTCTCAGCCATGTTCTCGTCCACTTTTCCACCCTCCCAGGGGCTCTAGCAATCTGGATGTGACCTTACTCAGCTGTTAGAACCAGGGCAGATTCTGAACTGTGATCTACCTTCTTTTAATTAAAAAAAAAAAAATAGTCCTCTTAATGTTTTTATTGAGAGAGGGTAATTAGTACCTATTTGTTATAAAAATTTCAAACATTGCAGGAAAATACAACAAAAGTAAGAGTCATATTCTAACTTCTCAACATTATCAACATTTTGGTAAACATTCTTTAATACGTCTCTGAATATTGTATTAATTTTTGTATTGCTGCATAACAAATTGCCAAAAACTTAGCAGCTTAACAAGAATTTATTATCAGTTTCTGTGAGTCAGGAGTTTGGGCACAGGTCAACTGGGTCCTTTGCTCAGGGTCTCAAATGATGGCAAAGTGTTAACTGAGACTGTTATCCATCTGATGTTCAGGGCTCGTTTAGGTTCATGAAATAACTCAGTTCCTTGCAGCTTTAAAATTTATGTAAGCGGCCTTCTTCTTCAAGGCCAGCAGTCAATGTCTCTGATGCTTTGAATGTCTCTGGCTTGTTCTGTCTCTGACCTCTAAGGCTCATTTAAAGGACTCACCTGATTAGGTCAGGCCCATCTTGGTAATCTCCCATTTAATTAACTCAAAGTCAACAGATTAATTACCTGAATTATATCTGAAAAATCCTCTGCCATTTAAAGTAACATAATTTCAGGAGTGATATCCCATCTTATCATAGATTTCAAGGGGAGAAAATTATACAAGAGTGGGGGTCATTTAAAATTCTGCCTTTCACACTTGAACATGTACATATACACACATGCATATGGTGTTCTGTAGTGTGCTTTTAAAAATTAATATACCATAGATATATTTTCTGCCTAATAAACATAAATCTGCATTTGTGTGGCTGAATAGTTTCCTATCTTGTGTTTTGGATCACTAATCACGTATTGGATAGTTGCGCTGTTTCTGATTGTTCCTTCTTACAAATAATGCAAGGATGAACATTCTTATATACTTCCCATTGCATCCCGTGATTATTTCCTCTGTGCAAATTCCAAGGAAAAGGGTTTACTGAGTCAAAGGATAAACTTTGGCCTCAAGGGTCCCCAAGAAGTTCATGGCTGTTTTTCTAGCGAGGCGCTGCCTTTGGTGGAGACTTTCTGGGTCCTTTGTACCGAAACTGCCTAATTGAAAGGTGCCCCAGAAATCACTAACTGTCACTACAGGAAGAGTACAGAAAATGACATAAAGCAAAAATGTGTTCTTCACTTGTCATCTCCATCATTATCCACCCCAAAAAGTTATCTTCAACCTGATTAAATAACAACACTCAATGAAATGGGGGCTTCGTTTTAATTTTGACACTGCTACAAGGCAACAAGGAAAATAAATAACTTTGAAGGTTTATGCATTTTTAAACTTTAAAGGAACACTGCACATTTCAATGGTATAGTGCAAAGTCAGGCTTCAAATGAAGCTCTGAGAAAAATATAAAACTTTGAAACTTAAAAACAAACAAAGGTTTAATTACACCTGCCTGACCTTTTAAGCAACCATGACTTTGTGGGTGCCTCTCGAGGGCCGGCTCTGGTGCTGGGAACGTGATGGTGAACAAGACAGAGCCCCAAATTGAAGCCACACACTCTACACATACGTTGAGACTACAGGATGAAATCAGAAAGACTACCGAGCATCTAGATAATGAAGCTATAAATAAGAAGCATGTAGATTTCCCAACCTGGAGAGGAGGTAAATGGAATTCGGAATTGTCTAATTATCAACCTCTTTCATGGAGGAGCTTGAAATATAAAAGCGAGTATGTATACCCAGACATACTCAACATCCAGACAAAAGGGAACCCTCATGGCAGGGGTGGTCCAGAACATACTTTCCCTGGCCATTGTGGAACAGAGAACAGCATGCTGGAAGTAAGACCCATGGCTTCGGAGGTGTCATCCCTCCCTCTGCTCACCGCCTTTCTGGGAGCCCAACCATTGGCTTTCCAAGCACTGACTAAGACCCAACCCCACTGGAACTCTAGGCACTGGGTGAGGTGGCCAGCACATAATTAGTTCTGTTCATCTCGCCCACTGCCTACAAGTTCCCGATCCATTTAGTAAACTCTTCCACCCTTAATATACAAATAAGGCCTCAGTCAGAGGTTAAAGTGGAAGAGATTGCAAATAGGTAGTTAGATATCATAATGAGAGAAAATAAAGATTTACCCATCTCCTGCTTATATGAAAAAAATATTGCCTTCAAATAAAAGTTTTTGTCTAAGATCTTTACTGCAAATCTTGTTTATCTTGCTTAAGGCTTAACCTTGCCCAAGACACTTACATTTAAGTCAGGAGGTTCTGGAGCCTCTTCATCTAGGGTGGCGGTGTAAGTCAGGGTTGGCAAGCAGCACGCGTTGTGTAGGAAGCAAGCCTGTGTCCATGTGGGATTGCAAATGATTTATTGCTTTGTTTTCTGGATCTCTCTGCCGATGGTGCAACCTTCACCGTTCAAAAGGGGAGGCCAGCAGTCATTGTTTAAAATGGTGACCTTTCTCCCAGCTTCAGAGCAAAGATAGAGGCTCTCAAGTAGAGCCAACCTCATGTTCCTACCCCAGGGCCTCTATACCCCACCCTGATCTACGTCTGTGCCTCCCTCCCCTGCAGCCAATACCTCACTCACCACACCTGTCCATGGTGCTGCTTTTGATCCCTTGCAGCCTCCTTATTGGAGCCTTCTTTTTTCCATCTCTCTTTAGTCTTTCTTTCTTTCTTTCTTTCTTTCTTTCTTTCTTTCTTTCTTTCTTCCTTCCTTTCTTTCTTTCTTTCTTTCTTTTTATTTTAATCCTCACCCAAGGTTATGTTTTTATTGATTTTTGAGAGAGAGAGAGAGAGAGAGAAACATCAATGTATGAGAGAAATTTCCATCGGTTGCCTCCCCTATGCACCCCAACCAGGGATTGAATCTGCAACCTCGTTATGTGCCTGCTCAGGAATTGAACCTGCAACATTTTGGTGGAAGAAACTATACTCCAGTCAACTGAGCCAATAGGCCAATGCTCTTTGTTCTTCTTTTATTCTCACTCCTTCTTGACTGATGTGTTTCTCTACAATCATGACAATCTCTCCTAATGTAAAAATAATCAAAACAATCTTCCCTACATTGCATTCTTTCTAGCCATTGCCCTATCTTCTCTTCTTCCCTTCACAGTCTAGATCACTTTTGGCTGAGAAGTCTACACTGCACCTCTCCCCTTCCCACTCACTCCTCGTCTGGCTCTTTTCCTCACTCTCCTCCATCACCAGGGGCTTCCTCCTCATCAAATCCTGAGTGCCACATGTGAATATAAAAATTCCTCTTGGGGTTCATCTCCTGGATTTGCCACAGGCACTCAAGTTCATCATATCCTAAATGAACTTGTCACCCACCCTACACCACCCCCTTCAACACAAACCTTCTTCCCTTCCTCCTTCCTTCAGTCTTGGTAAACAGAACCATCATACTGCAAATGTGAAACTCTTCCTCAGCTCCTCTGGTTCCTTCACATCTCCATGAGACATCAGTTGAACCTCTCAGTGGCTCCTCTCCCTCTCCACTGTGAAGACCACCTCTTTAGTGAACAGATTTTTGATCCATTGCAACTATTGCACTATTTTGGTGTGTGTGTGTGGTGGGGGGTGGGGGGGGTGGGTGAGGTAACTTGACTCAATCTCCCATATTGCCTCTTCACATACCTTTCACAAAAACAGAACTGCAAATTTAACTTTCCCAAGAATAAAACCCAAATATTTAACTTGGGATAAAGGATTTCAAAATCTCATTTTTACCTATGGCATAAGTCAGCATTTAAAAGCATGGACCATGGAGTTTTATTACTAACTAGTGGCCTGGTACATGAAATTCGTGCATGGGGGGGATGTCCCTCAGCCCAACCTGCACCCTCTCCAATCTGGGACTGCCGGTAGTTGGACATCCCTCTTGCAATCTGGGACCACTGGCTCCTAACTGCTCACTTGCCTGCCTGTCTGATCGCCCCTAATCACTTTGCCTGCCAGCCTGCTCACCCCCCCCCCCAATTGCCTTCCCCTCCTGGCCTGATCACCCCTAACTGCCTCTGCCTCGGCCCTGCCACCATGGCTTTGTCCAGAAGGATGTCTGGAAGGTATCCTGGAAGGTCTCCTGGTCTAATTAACATATTACCCTTTTATTAGTATAGACTAGCTGTGTGTGACCTTGGGAAAGAATCTTAACCTCTCTGTGCTTCAGTTTCCTCCCTTGTAAACTGGGGATAATAAATAACAGTGCCCTTCTGATAGGGTGCTAGGAATATCTGATGTGTCAATATACAGAAAGGTTTTAGAATGGTGCCTGGCACTCAGTGAGTGTCATAGGTATTTGTCAGTGTTGTGATTTCCTGCCCACCTTCACCTGCCATCTCTCTTCTCTCATACACACAAATATGCAAACAAGCTTCCCTCCAACCACAGGGACAGCATACAGTTCCCCAATACACCGTGTTGGCTATTTCATGCCTCCACAACTTTGTTCTTACTCCTTTTGCTGACCTGCTAACCTTCCGGGGTCAGTTCAAATGTCACTTCTGCTGTGAGCCTTCCCATATACCCTAAGAGTTTTTCACAGAGACCAATTGCATCTCAGATGAATTTCCAGTGTAGCATGCATCACATCAATTATTTTTAAATGTCTGAGAGTTACCATTTTTGAGCACTTACCACGTGCCAGACGTAGAGTGTTTTACATGGAGTATATTGTTTAAGCCTCACAGAAACCTTATGAAATGTTTGACTAATTGGTTTACTAGTACATGTTTGCCATTTCTCCTAAGTTGTGAGGCTACTTATGAGCAAAAACTATGTCTTGATCTTTGTTGATCTCCAGTACCTAGCATGGTGCCTGACACATAATGGGTGCATAATTAAATAAATACCTCTGAATTGAGCCAATAAACGTTGAGCTGTTCTCAGAGAGACATGGGGAGATGCATGAATTACTAATGTTGAAGGACATTTAGGAAAAGGCTGGATGGTAGTTGGAGCAGAAATTCATCAGTGCTATAAACAAACTACTGCAATGACCTCCCCACCATTAACTGTTGTTCCTCTATGAGGATTTTCTGTCATGTAGTCGGGTTCATGTGCTCATTTGTTCCTGTATTGTCACATAATTTCAGGTCTTTTCAGGGACATAATAATACAATTCATGATGACATTATTTTCCATGCTCTTGTCTCCAGGGTCATATGCAAAGTTGGGGAAAGTTTTGCATGGCCCTTAGTTCATGGGTTGCCCACCTTTGTTTGATAAAGGGTAAAGAGACACTTGCCCTGATAACCTTTCCATCTTGTTGAACGGAAAATGGAAATTTGCCACAAATTATAGACAATTATAATCATGAGTTAATGTTATAGTTTCCATGGCAATGATCTAAATACAGGCATTTTATTGTTAATTGTTACAAGGAATATGCTTTTTATAAATCTAATGTACATAAATATAAAAGAAACTCAAAGATGTATTATTTTGTTTTCAATTAACTTTTCTTTCCTACCCCCTTAGCAGATAGTAATTTCTGTTTCATTAGGACATTTAGGAAAAGGCTGGATGGTAGTCGGAGCTGAAATTCATCAGTGCTATAAACAAACTGCTGCAATGACCTCCCCACCATTAACTGTTGTTCCTCTATGAGGATTTTCTGTCATGTAGTCGGAGAATAGTTAAGATCAAAACTACTTAATGCACTGATTAGAGTATCTTGTTTGCATATTTGTGTGTATGAGAGAAGAGAGATGGCAGGTTGAAGGTGGGCAGGAAATCACAACACTGACAAAGCAGAGAATAGTTAAGATCAAAACTGCTTAATGCACTGATTAGAGTATCTCTGAGGGTCCTTGAAACTGATATTAGCAGGAGAAGAGCTATGTCCAGTTATGTGAGTGCCCTTAGGGATACCCATGGGAATGGATCTGCTTTGCAAACTCAAGTCTAAAACCCCAGGACATCTCTGGAAGTCCTGGATTTAGTTTAATCTAAATCTGTGCATGGAGGAGAGGGTCCCCTTAGCCCAGCCTACACCCTCTCCAACCTGAGACCCCTCAGGGGATGTCCGACTGCCGGCCAAAACTGGCAAATGGACAACCCTCTCACAATCCTGGACTGCTGGCTCCTAACTGCTCACCAACCTGCCTGCCTGGTCACCCCTAACTGCCCCCCCTGCCAGCCTGGTTGCCCCCAACTCCCCCCCGCCCCCGCTGGCCTGGTCACCCCCAACTGCGCCCCTCGCTGGCTGGTTGCCCCTAACTGCCCACCTGGTCACCCCTAACTGACCCCTGCTGGCCTGGTCGCTCCTAACTGACCCCCTGCCAGCCTGTTTGCCCCCAAATGCCCCCCCCTCTGCTGGCCTGGTTGCCTCTAACTGCCCGCCCTGCCAGCTGGTCACCCCTCACTGCCCCTTCTGCCAGCCTTGTCACCCCCAACTGTCCCCCTGCTGGCCTGGTCACCCCCAACTGCCCCCCCTGTTGGCCTGGTCACCCCTAACCGCCCCCCATCAGCCTGGTCACCCCTAACTGCCCTCCCACCAGCCTGGCCCCCTCAACTGCCCCCCCACCAGCCTGGTCGCCCCTCACTACCCCCCCTTCTGACCTGGTCGCCCACACAGCCTGCTTGTTCAGTCGTTTGGTCATCCTTCAATAACCCCCCTGCCAGCCTGGTCACCCCATGCAGCCTATTTGGTCATCCATCTGGTTGTTTCGGTCATGAGGGCCCCTGGCTTTTTATATATATGGATGGAATATCCTCAGGATTTTGGGTGACTTTTTTTATGTTTTGGAGTATTGAGTGTGATGGGAAATTTAATCTCACTGGAGTGGTGTTTTCCAAGGAACTACCACTGCTGGAATGAAGCCTGGATGACGAGGCCTGATCTTCCCGTTGGATTTGGAGGCTGGCAGGCTGTGGACAGCACCCCCCAGGAAAACAGTGACGGTAACCTGCATCCTCTCTTGAGGGAGCTGTTTGACTGCTGATCTTCATGTTGCTTTTGTGATTGCACTTGCTGTGTGGGAAACACTCTCAGGGGAAACCCATAGCAAAAGGGTGTTCCCTGTGCTCACAGGCAGTACTAGCCACCTGCCAGTCAGGTTTTACTTCAATTCAATGGTTGCCTTTCCCTGGATTACTTTATAACTTTCAGAAAAAGAGCATAAAACTTAACATACATGATTCTTCTACTCCTGCTTTGATAAGCAGTTTTGAAGACAGGAGAAAAACATCTGTGTCAGCACTTTAGGCTGTAAAACATACCTCCACCCTCCATGGTATACAGTGGTAAGAAACATGGCAGGAGAGAAAATAAAGGACTAAAAACACTGGTGTTTTCCCAGAACCAGTTTATTTTTATATTGTATGATTTCTTTCAAAATTTGAGACTGTGGCTATTTGTTGTCTAACTTGCAAATTATGCTAAGCAAAGAGTGACAGTATGACCACCTGGATTTTTATAAACTCACATCATAAGCCTCCATTAATTTTTGATGTGGTGATAAAAGGTAGTGGCCTGGGGACATTATATTTATTTCCTCAGGTGTTGATATGAGATACTGGTGTGTGTGTGTGTGTACACATACACATAAACATTCATCATGCAATTACAAGAGAGTCATAGTGGGTTCTAAAGGAGAAAGTTCAATGCTTCCTGGTGTTTTGGATTATACAGGGTGGGGCAAAGGAGGTTTACAGCTGTTGGGATGGAAAATAATACAATAATTAATAAATAATAATAATACCAGAATAAACACCATGTTTCGCACACTCACAACTGTAAATCTATTTTTGCCCACTCTATATCTTGATGAGACTCCAGAATGACTAATAGCAAATCTCCTATTAGCTAGAGATCGCCGGTTAAAATTTAAAAACTTTGTAAATTTAAATGTGGGCCTATTGACTTCCTCGGTGCAGATGGCACATTGGTCAATGTGTGGCTAGTGTCTGAATTCTCCAGTCAAACTTGACATGTGGTTTTTTGTCTTTTTCTTTTTTCTTGTCTTTTATTTTTTATTGAATTTATTGGGGTGACACTGGTAAACAAAATTATACAGACTTCAGGTGCACAAATGTCCAAAGCACAAATCAACAACACAGCACTGAGGACATCATCACTCCCAACACTGCAGACACCCACTGTGGAAGCATAAATGTTATGTGAGCCAACAGCTTGGCACCCACTCTCGAATGTGTGTTGGTAGGTGGAAGAATAGACATGGGAATGGTGATGCCCTGCATTTTCTTTATGGCTTCAAATTTTGGATTGAGGACGAGTCTCCAATGAAACCATCCTGATTGCACACACTGGTCACCTGCCCTCTGGCATGGAAAGCATCTGGGCTAAATCAATGCCACACTTGCCTCTGCAGAGCCGCCTCAGTGTCGCACCTGTCCTGTGTCTGGACAGACGTGAAGACTCACACTCTCTCCTCTGTGTGATGCAGGGATGTACCGGTGTGGCCCGGCCTCTGTTCAAGCCATTAAGCACGGCCACGTTTGCTTCCAGTTTGATGCACCCTTCGTGTATGCAGAGGTAAGTGGGAAGCCGGGGAACGTGCTGCTTTCCTCCCCGCCTCTTAACACCTCAAACAACAGAGCCCTGGCACCGTTCCAATCAGGCTCTTCATTCTACATGCAGTTCTTAGCTAACATTTTCTTTCCTAGATGTTTTGATATTTTTCCCCCCTCCAAAGAAATTGCTTTTCTAATCATCATACTCTAGGACTAGAATGAATAACTATTATTAATATGTGAGGCCTATGTCCTTAAGAAACTTGATTCTTTATGGGAGATGGAGTCCATAAACACATCAAAAGTTAAATAATAATAGCACAAGAGATGCTATGGAACTGGCAGATGAGTTATGTAGGTGATAACTGGTCTGCATTTATATATACAGATTCATTCACTGAGAAATATGGGCTGGGAACTGAAGTAGGACACCAAAGACCATGTCTAGGGTGGGAGGGTGACATGGGGACAGACAGGAAGGACACCTTCGTGATAGCCACCAGAGGAGACGTCGGCGGCAGGAGCCCTGGGAGGAGCGTCTGGATGCTCCCTCAGGGGTTAGTGCCGGAGCTGAGTCTTGAGAGGTGATCAGCAGTTACTCAGGAAAAGAGGCTACGGAAGAAGCTGGAGGAAGGGAAGCATTTCAGGCAGAGAGGACGGCCAGTGGCATCCCAATGGTGTGTATCTATGCAGGCTCACAAAACGTGATGCTGGTGTCAGAGATGACAGCTGAAGGAACTAGACGTGAGGAATTTAGGTCCTGAGAAATGGGCTCTTCATCTTGTAAACGAGAGTCTCCACGGAGAGGACTGGGCAAAAGGCAATCGAGGGCGAAGAAGGAGGCAAGACTGGAAAATGTTTAGGGAGTACAATAAACGTAAATATTTAGACAGCGCCATCAGAAATGGGAAATGCACAAAACGAGCAGGGTATCTTCCACCACACCTCCCTTCGCAGTTGCTAGAAGCCGGGGAGAACAGGCGTTGCCGTGTTTGGATTTTATTCCCTCCTTTTCACTTTGGGATTTGAAGATTTATCCAAACCTCCCAGCTGCCATCTGAGAGTTTATGCTGCTATAAGAACCTCTTAATAGGAAATCACTCTAAAATTCACAAAGCCTTGTTTCATATTTTCATTACGCTTTATTGCTGCAAAGAAGGAGAGAGGAAGGAGCCTCCCTCCAAGAGCAAATTGCCTAATAGCTGTTAATGCAAAGCTCTTGCCATTATTAAATATAGATCGGGTGTTATGGATGACATCGGGATGTGCAGATTATAATTACTCCTCTCAACGCTGCAGACTCGTCTGACAGAGTGTACGTTTGTTGCTCTGGCACAGGCTGAGCTCCAGGGCCAAGTCATTTATAAGAGCTGTTTGAGCTGTTAACTAGGGTCTGAAGAATCTTTTCTCAAGGGAACCTAAAGTCATACCCCATGGGGGCGCCTCCATGACTCAGGCTTTGGGCCTTGTCCTCTCTTCCCACTCCCACCTCCTGACTGGGGGAATTGGCCTCTCCCTGCAGGCAGGCGGGCACCCACTGGAGTCTGCCCCTCCTTATCCCCTGGATGCTGACGTCCCTGGTCACTCCCCACTCACTTCCGGGCCAGAGCCAGCATCATGCTTACTGACTTTTTTGCTCTTCTCCTTTAGTGAAAGCAGAAGCCCAAATAAGAGGGAGCATGAGGGAAAGCATCTTACCTCTATCCCTTTTCCTCTCCTCCTCTATTTTGGAAATTTATCCTTAGCATTTACAGATTCCTTTCAAGGCTTAAAACTTACTTCTCTCCCCTGCTGCCTTCTCATGCCCTCGGTGCTGGGGTGAGTTTCTCAGTTCTGAAGGGCCCTCTGCCTTTTCTCTCCCCAAATAGTGGTGTCCTTGGGCCTCCAAAGAGGTGAGAAGGGAGCGGGACAGTCCTGGGAGTCTGCAGTCGTCTCCTGAATTCCACCGTCACTAAGCTCTCAGGAGCAGCGGCTCCTCTGCTAGCTTAGCTTCCTCTGCTTGGATCTGTATTCTCCTTCACACCATCCCACTCACACCCACACACGCGCATGCACACACATGCATGAACATGTGAACATACACGCACACACACACACGCCTGCCTCCCCTCCCCGGCACTGGGCTGGGTTTGCAGCAGTCATGACGGATCCCTCAGGGCCACAGTAACCAGCTCCTTCCCCAGCGCTGGGCCATCAGTCCTCTGTGACAAGCTGTGCAGCTGCCTCTCTGCAGATTCTTTATTCTCAATCCAAAGTTGTTTATTTTGCTACCACTTGTTAGATGCAGCCCATTTTCTGGCATCTTCTCTTCTGATCCGAAATAATTCTTTCATTCATTCAAATAACATAAAACTTGGAAATCATCTTGGCTTCTCTTTTTAACCTTCCTCGGGCATCTCGCCAGAAATACCTTTAAAAACTGTCATTCATCAACCCTGTCTATGATCCTCATCATTACCCTCTGAGCTCTGTACAGCTCTGAGCCCTGGGGAGTTGCCTGCTAATTCATCTCCCTCCTCCTCTCTTACCCCCTTTCCTATCTATTCTCCACAAATCAGCCAGAATTGTCTTTTAAAATGTAAATAAAAACCTGTCACCACCTTGCCTCCAACCATCTAACAGATTCCCATCACCCTTAAAATAAAATTGGGCCAAAACCGGTTTGGCTCAGTGGATAGAGCGTCGGCCTGGGGACTCAAGGGTCCCAGGTTCGATTCCGGTCAAGGGCATGTACCTTGGTTGTGGGCACATCCCCTGTAGGGGGTGTGCAAGAGGCAGCTGATCAATGTTTCTCTCTCATCGATGTTTCTCACTCTCTATCCCCCTCTCTTCCTCTCTGTAAAAAAATCAATAAAAATATATTTAAAAAAATAAAAATAAATAAAATAAAATTGGACATCAATCCTTACAAGGTTTGGTGTGATCTGGCCCCTGGCTTCCCCTTCACTCTCACTCCTTGCTCATTTCCCTTCAGCCACACTGACCTTCTTACTGTCCTGGAATCATCCAAACATGCTCCCGTTTCAGTCTGGACACACACCGTTCCTTTTGGTGCGAAAGCTCTTCCCCTTCTGTATGTTAGGGGGATGTTCTGCTCTCTCACTGTATCCTGGTCTCTGTTCCGGTCACCTCCTCAAAGAGGCCCTCACTCACCCCACCCCACCTGAAATATCATAGTCTGCTCTGTGCTCTGTTGTTTTTATCCTTCTATCCAGCCTTAGTGTTGATTATTTCTCTCTCTGGCTTCTCATTGCTGAAAGCAAGTTCTGGACATAGTAGTCATGAATGAATGAAGGAGTCAAGCGGGCAAGCAAACAAAAGCTGACACTGAGTACACTGCTAAGAAGAGTATCTCAGAGAGAGATTGGGGCCAAATGGCACCCCCAACCGCTAGTGGGAGATGAGGCACACAGGACCTGGCGCATGGCCAGCTGCAGGCTGCAGGAATGGTGAGCACAGGCAGATTTACAGCAGGTGGGCGGGGAAAGCTGGTGGACCAGGCAGGTACCCACTGCCTCCACGTGTCCTCAGAGGACCACCACTTTCCCTACACAGCTATGGGCCATGCAGTTATCTCCATTGGGAACCGATGAACAAAGAAAACTCTGTCCTGGGTTCTGAAGAAAGTCTCCATCCTTTGTGGTGGAGTGTGGCCTCTGGCAGCAGTGGACATGTGTTTCCACTCCACGGGCACAGGCAGGAGTTTGCAGAGAGGCCCCTGCTGCCTTCTGCCCCAACCCTCCTTTGCTGAGTCCCCGGGGGCCTGAACCTCACTCAGGCTGTGCAGGAAGTGCCTGTGCCTGTGCCTGTGCCTGTGCCTGTGCCTGACCCTGAGGCAAGTCTGTGATGTGCTGAAAATAGCACCAGATTCCACGGTGGGATGCCAGGCTCTGCATGACCACAGTCCCTTCAAATGTGGAGGAAGGACTAGGTGATCACTAAGACTCCTTCCAGTCTAAAGAAATTGGTCTTAAACATAGGGTTTTCACAAGTAGTACTGATCTAGCCCTGCGAAGACAGCGTTCTTAAACCCAGAGATCCAGTAACTTGCCCAAAGTTACACAGCCTGGGTCCTATATTTCTTCCAGCAGCCCCTGTTCTTACTATTCCACTGTAGAGATAGACAATGAAGATATTAAAATCGTTAAATATTTTGTTTATCTTGACTCAGTCATCACTTCAAATGGAGACTGAAGCCAAGAAATCAAGAGAAGGCTGAGACTCAAAGGACAGCAATGAAAGCATTAGGAAGATCACCAAGAGCACAGATGTGTCCTTAGAGACCAAGGCTAAGATCACCCACACCCTCTTATTCCCAATTACTATGTACATAGTAAGGCTGGTAGGAAAATAAAATAATTATTTATTTAAAATATGATGTTGGAGGATACCCTGGACCACAGAAAATGAACAAATGGGTTCTAGAGCAAAAATGACAAAACCAAAGCTATCCTACTTCAGGCACATCATGAGAAGGGCAGTTCTTTAAAAAAGACCGTAACTGCCCTAAATGGTTTGGCTCAGTGGATAGAGCGTTGGCCTGTGAACTCAAGGGTCCCAAGTTCGATTCTGGTCAAGGGCATGTACCTTGGTTGGGGGCACATCCTGAGTGGGGGGTGTGCAGGAGGCAGCTGATTGATGTTTCTCTCTCATCGATGTTTCTAACTCTCTATCCCTCTCCTTTCCTCTCTGTAAAAAATCAATAATATGTAATTTTTTAAAAAAAGACGATAATGCTGGAGAAAGTAGAAGGCAGTAAGAAAAGAGGGAAACCAAATATGAGATGGGCTGGCTATATAAAAAAGGCTGTAGGCATGAGTCTACAGGAGTTGAGAAGGACTGTTGAGGACAGGACATTGTGAACATCACTCATTCACAGAGTCACCAGGAGTCAGAAGTGGCTCAGTGACACATGACACACACCTGAAGTAGGTATCCCAAGGTCGGCTTAGCCATTTAACAGCATTGTGAAGTCCTCAAACGCTTCTTATCATTCTACTCTACCATCTTTGTATTGCTGGCAATGTTGCTTTTCACTGTCTCAGGATGATTAAAGCAGCTCCAAGTGTCACTTCACTTCACATGAAAACATTCAAAAGCAGAAAGAGTAGGACAAACGCTCCAAGTACTGCTCTCCTTTTATAAAAAGTCATTCCCAGAAGCCACCCAACTGAGATTCTCATTTTCCTAGAAGTAGGTCACACGGTTACTGCTAGCTTAAAAGAAGTCTGGGAAAGCAAGTACCAGACATGGTACTTTCAGTTCTCTCTTAAGAGGTGGGATTCACCAGCAAGAAAAAAGGGAAGAGCCTTTGCCGGGTGGCTCAGTTGGTTGGAGCATTGTCTTGTACACCAGAATGTTTCAGGTTCCATTGTGAGTCAGGGCACGTACCTAGGTTGTGGGTTTGATCCCTGGTCCTGGCGTGTATGGGAGTCAGTGTTACTTACTCTCTCTCTCTCTCTCTCTCTCTCTCTCTCTCTCTCTCATATCAATAAACATATCCTCAGAGTATAAAAGAAAAGAAAAAAGGGGAGAAAGAAGTGATTGATGTTTAGACAACTGAGAGTCCCACTTCTAAATATTCTTAATTAAAAATACCTGATTATTAATCTAGACTAGATTCCCATATAGAATAGCTTTTGAGTGAGTTTAGCCCTATGAATCCAGTGTTGTTGAAACATACCAACTCTAGGGGTATTAGATGACTACACCATTGAGAGGTAGAGATTTTGGTAACAAAGACACTTCATGACAGCTAATGCTCTCTTTTCCTGTTTTTAGGTCAACAGTGATCTTGTTTACATTACAGCTAAAAAAGATGGCACTCATGTGGTGGAAGCTGTTGATACCACCCACATTGGGAAGTTAATTGTGACCAAACAAATTGGAGGAGATGGCATGAAGGATATTACTGATAACTACAAATTCCAAGAAGGTAATCCTATATAATAAAGAAGTAATATACAAATTGACCCTCACACCCTCGCATAAGATGGCCACCCCCATGTGGTCAAAGATGGCCACCCCCATTTGGTCAAAGATGGCCTGCAGGGGAAGGCAGTTGCGGGAGACCAGGCCTGCAGTGCAGGGCAGTTGGGGGTGACAAGGCCTGCAGGGGAGGGCAGTTGGGGGCAACCAGGCCAGCAGGGGAGGGCATTTAGGGGTTACTAGGCAAGCAGGTGAGGGCAGTTGGTGGTGATTGGGCCAACAGGGGAGGGCAGTTTGGGGCGACCAGGCCAGCAGGGGAGGGCAGTTGGGGATGATCGGGCCAGCAGGGGAGCAATTAGCCATCAATCAGGCTGGCAGGGGAGTGGTTAGGGGCAATCAGGCAGACAGGCAGGTGAGTGGTTAGGAGCCAGCAGTCCTGGATTGTGAGAAGGATGTCCGACTGCCGGTTTAGGCCCGATTCAGGATCGGGCCTAAACCGGCAGTCAGACATCCCCTGAGTGGTCCCAGGTTGGAGAGGGTGCAGGCTGGGCTGAGGGACAACCCCCACCCCCAGTGCACAAATTTCATGCACCAGGCCTCTAGTTTACTATAATTGAATGACAATTTCTTTGCCAAAGTCCATTTTGTACTTACTAAGGTCACTATGAGATGTATCCCAGAGAATGCACTGGCATTTATAACTTATGGTAGTCAGAGCAAAAGCATAAATTCTCAGGAGTGAAAGACACATCACATCCACAATTTTTCATGGTAGTTTCATTAGTATGTTTGCTTTGATTAGAATTCACTCCACATGGCTTGTGAAATGATTTGATTTTAAGTCATATTTACTTTAACAGCATATAGAATAATGACAAAAATAATTTTAAATAATTCTATTGGAAAACATTATAATTTTAGTTCAATAACAGAAATTTAAATAACTATTCACATCTGTTTAGTACTTTATACACTATTCTTACATACATTATTCCACTGAATGATCATGGAAATCCCTTGAGGTAGATAATACAATATTAAGAGGACAGTGCAATCTTACTAGTCAGGCAATTAAGCTGAAGGCCTGTTTAAATCCTATCTAATAAAAGAGTAATATGCAAATTGACCATACATCTGCTACACCCACAAGCCACACTCACCAGCCAATCAGGAGCGAGTATGCAAATTAACCCAGCCAAGATGGCTGTGGCCACAGAGTGAGCAGGAGGCTTGGGCTTCCCCAGCAATGGAGGAAGCCAAGCTTCCTGCACACCCTGGCTGGCCCTGGACTCCACGCAAGGCTACAAAGTTTCAATTATAGAAGATAAATAAATCCCAGATACCAGGGCCTCTGCTTGGGTCGCGGCGGGGCATAGCCGATCTGCAAACCACCACAGGCCCCTTGCCCAGGCCACCCCACACCCACCCCAGCCTGATCCGGGACACCCTTCAGGGCAAACCAGCCAGCCCCCACCCATGCACCAGGCCTCTATCCTATCTAATAAAAGAGTAATATGCAAATTGACCATCACTCCAACACACAAGATGGCTGCCCCCATGTTGACACAAGATGGCCACCACAAGATAGCCAGCAGGGGAGGGCAGTTGGGAGGAACCAGGCCTGCAAGGGAGGGCAGTTGGGGGCAATCAAGCCTGCAGAGGAGGGCAGTTAGGGGTGACCAGGCTGGCAGAGGAGGGAAGTTGGGGGCAACCGGGCCTGCAGGGAAAGGCAGTTGGGCGGGACCAGGCCTGCAGGAGAGGGCAGTTAGGGGTGACCAGGCCTACAGGGGAGGGCATTTAGGGGCAATCAGGCTGGCAGGGGAGCAGTTAGGCATCAATCAGGCTGTCAGGGGAGTGGTTAGGGGGTGATCAGGCTGGCAGGCAGAAGTGGTTAGGGGCAATCAGAAAGGCAGGCAGGAGAGCAGTTGAGAGCCAGCAGTCCTGGATTGTGAGAGGGATATCCGACTGCCCATTTAGGCCCGATCTTATTGGGATCGGGCCTAAACGGACTGTTGGGCCTAAACAGGCTGTTGGACATCCCTCAAGGGGTCCCAGATTGGAGAGGGTGCAGGTTGGGCTGAGGGACACACACCCCCATGCACGAATTTTGTGCACCAGGCCTCTAGTTATAAAATAATGGCAATGTGGTTTTGTTCACTTTTTTTGTGCAGAATATTTCATATGGAGCTGTTGAGTTGGTACTAGATAAGATTGCCTACTCTGTGCCTGGAATAGTGTTTGGTGCTGGGATCATTTTAGTGAGCAGGACCCAATTTCTGTTTTCCTGGCCAAGTGACAGGATCATTATGCAGAGGGGGCTTTGATAAGAAGAAGAGGAACACTCAGTCCAACCAGGAGTTTCAGAAAAGGCAAAGCAGGGTGAGAGAAATCACATACCATAGTTAAAGCTGGCCAGGGGTTTCCACACAGTGGTAACACGACCAAATCATGAAGGTTTGAAGCACCTGGTATGCTTGGGGTCCTGCTTGCTCAGAGTGCCCAGGTGCTGAAGACAAAACTGCCCAAGGTCAGCAGTGGACAGGAAATGAAGGAACTTGGGTATCTCAATAGGAAATGAGGAGTATATTTCATAGATGATTCATCATCAGAGTTCTTAGGGGTAGCATTTATTTTAGTGAAGAGATAAAAATGATGATATTTAGCATATACCTAAATATCCATCAGTATTCCTGAAGTGCTATGGAGTGCTGAATTTCTCTGAAATATTTTAGACAGTCTCTGCACTCTTATTTACAAAAGCAATTTGCACTATAAAGAGGAAGTTTGCTGAACTGAGAACTCTTGTGCATAGTATTAGAAATTCAAAATTTCTGTCATCTGAACTAGTGAATTTTTGCTGTATTTCTAAAATGATTCATTCTTTTTTTCTGTTACATATCCTCCATTGCACAACATGGATCAAAAGATTTTTTTCTTTCTTTTTTTCCCCTAAAATGAGGGGAAGAAATAATAAATTCAAAGACATAGCAATAGAAACAATCTAAAATATGTTTTTGTGCTTAAAAAATAAGCATGATAAAACAAAACAAACAAACAATGCCCTCTTGTTATTACGTTATATGCGAAAAGGTTTGGAAAGGAAATATAAAAGTCCATAAAAAAGATAAAAGAAACTAGCTGTAATATTCATTCATTCATTCATTCAACAACTGCTATTAACCATCCCCATATTTTCAACACTGGGTACAAATAGAGACATGCATAGCCCTGCCTTCCCGTCTAGCTGGAGAGACCAGCAGGAAGCAAACCCTCACCAAGCTGTGGGATGTGTGCAGGGCACAGAGAAGGGAATCACAAGCCAGTCTCGGGGATTCTGGAGGATGTTAGTGAGGCTCACCGAGATGGAAAGATGAAAATTGGCTAGGTGAAGCATGGGGAAGGAGTTCTTTAGGAAGAGGCAGCTGGACAAGGATTGTGGATAAACTCTCCTAGTGTGGAAGAAATCCTGATCAGACAAGAAAACAAGCGGTGAGCCTACAGGGGGCTGTCCAGGCCATCAGCTGTCTTGTCTAACCTCACAGCAGAATGCCATTAGCTGTCAGCAGTGGAGGTGGCAGTGAAGTCCAAATCAAGGTCAGATGTCAAGAAAGGAAGGACCCAAAGGCAGTCTACAAAAAAGGAGTCAGGGCTTGGCCAAGGGTGGACAACAGATTAAAACAAATAAAGTGTGCCAACTCTGAATGAGGAAGACATTTGCAATCTGGGCCACAGAGTTTGGCAAGAAGGCAAGGCTCAGATAGGTGGACCATGTGGGGGTCTGGTCTAAACAGAAGTGCCCCTAAATTCCCATAGGTAGTTGTAAGAAACACCCATCTGGTTCTGGATTAGAGTTTAATCCCAGGTAGATGGATAATTGGCCTCTTAATCAAAGATGGCGTATGCATTTCAAATTCCAGCTTTGGGAATGACCGAGTGGAGTACGGTTTAGAGGAGGATGCTGAGACTGCTCTCAAATGTAGTGGGAAAGAGTGGGTGATTATCGATGTCTGTCATGGGCATCTAGGAAGGGGCAGCCAGCAGCCACGGCTGTGTATTTGCCACGCTGATTCTCATTGAATCTTTCATACAATTTCTCTATCCACAGATTCTGAGTGAGGCCACTAAAGTTTGGAGATGAGTAAAAACCTAAAAGAGGAATTATTACCATATTTAGGAATTTACTATTTTAATTAACTAAATTGTGGATAGATCATTTTTCACTTGGACAAACTAAAGCTTAACATTAATTTTATACCTTTTATACTATAAAACTTTGAAAACCAGAATCCTTAAAACTTCTTCTGGGCAATATATCTTCTTCATGATGGTATCTGGATCCCATTTCCTCATCCCCCGATCAATGATTCCCTGTCACTTGTATTTTTCTCTCTCCTTTTGTGTTAGCTCCTTTCCATTAGCATTTCAGTGTTTAAAGAGTTTACAAAGTCTTTTTCAACAATATATCCCCCACCAAACATGCCCGCACTTTCTTCCTCCTTGCCTCCATGGCCAGGTGTCCTGGGAGAGCTGCCTGTACCTGGCAGCCTGCCATGTTCCTTTCCCTTATATTCCTCACCTACCATGCCCTACATTT
Organism: Eptesicus fuscus; assembly: GCF_027574615.1. Classification (NCBI taxonomy): domain Eukaryota; kingdom Metazoa; phylum Chordata; class Mammalia; order Chiroptera; family Vespertilionidae; genus Eptesicus; species Eptesicus fuscus. The sequence continues at coordinate 89,642,767 of NC_072481.1, forward strand.
TGCTACCACATATCCTTGAAGATCTTCTCAGGGTCACTGAAACCACCTGACTGCCATGTGGAAGAAATATTTGCAGACCTCAGCTTGCCTAACCTTCCTATACCTTTTCATGCTATTACTCCCAAGTCTGAAATCCGGTTTTCTTCGTTTCTATGATGCAATGTCTCCTGGTTCCATCCCAACCTGCTTGGTTCTTTGCTCTGTCTCCTGTCCCCCTGACCCAAGCTTTCTGCTTTCCTTACTCCCTCCGAATGTGACTTCATTCTAGGCTTACATCCTTTGGTTCATGCCCATTTCCTTGTGTTCTTTCTATAGCTGGTGTTACATCCACATATACACTGCTCACTCCCAAGTCGCTGACCCCAATTTAGACTTCACTTTTCAGCTCCACATTTACCTAAAGTCCCACAGAAACTTGAAATGGAACCTTCCCAAATGTCACCTCTCTCACTCCCTTCCCCTCCCTAGATCTGTTTCTCATCCTCTCTCTACCCCAGTGAAGGGAACCATGATCCACCAGGTGCAACAAACCTGAATGTCCCTCTGAAACATCTTCCCTTCCCCGCCCCTCCTGATCTCCATGGCCACTCTGAGAATCGGGTGGTATCATGTGTGGAGAACTCTTAGCATTGTGCCTGCTACCCAGAAAGTATCCCATAAAAGTAAGCTTCTGCTACTGCTAGTAATTGTATTATCCCTACCATATACTACTATTAGCTTGGGCTATGATGGCTTTTCTCCTGGATACCTGCTACAGCTTCCAATTCCCTGTCTTCTTATCCTCTTTCCCTTGTTCTAAACCCTGCATTGCTGCCAGAGTGGCATATATAAAATGTAAACCTGAGCCTGGTTGCCGCACTACTTAAAAGCTCTCCCTCTCTTTTGTCATCTCCAGGGCATTTCAATAAGAGCGTGGCCACACCCCTGCCATCTGCCCTTTTGCCCCCTCACTGCCCCTGATAATCACATGGGCAGTTATCATAAGTAGCAGCCAGGTGAACTGCACAGTTCCTCTAATAAGCCAAGCTGCCATTTGCCTCCAGGCCTTTGTTCTCCCTGTGGAGGGAAAAATGCTGAGAAGTCTTCCCTGCCCCCGGGTGAATGGTGACCCCTCTTTACTGACAGACTCCTACAGGAAAGGCTGTGCATCTCACCTGAGCACAGCATCTGACATTAGAGCATGAAATATCAAATGAGTGGTAACTCAGGTGGCACTTTCACAGGTGAGCCTTAATTGAACATCAAATGTCCTACACTGGACTGTTTGGTATCTACACTAATAAAAGAGAAAAATACAAATTGACCATACCTTCACGACACCCACCAGTCAATCAGAAGTGAGTATGCAAATTAACCCAACAAAGATGGTGGGTTAATTTGCATATGCAGGCACTGAGCGGCCGGGGGCAGGGCGGACGCTTGCATCATTGCCATGGCAACGACACAGGCGTTCCGCACCACCCCAGCCACTCTGGGCCTCTGGGCAGCATGGGAAGGCGGAAAGGCAGTTCCAGGCCAGAGCGAAGGTGGTGCCGGCAGCCAGGGGAAGGAAGGCCCATTCTTGCACAAATCTTCATGCATCGGGCCTCTAGTCTATATATACTGAGTGGCCAGATTATTATGATCTCTGAACGCATAATAATCTGGCTACTCAGTGTATATCCTATATAATAAAAGGCTAATATGCAAATTGTCCCCTTGACCAGGAGTTTGACCAGCAGGCAGGCCGGCCAACTGCCCATGTCCCCTCCCCCTGGCCAGACTGGCCGGACCCCACCCATGCACAAATTCACCAGGCCTCTAATAATCTGGCCACTCAGTGTATATAAAAATGTTAATACGCAAAGTGTCCCCTTGGTAGTTTGACCAGGAGACCGGGAGTTCAATTGCTTGCTATGATGTGCACTGACCACCAGGGGGTGGCGTGGAATGAAGCAAGGCCGCAGCCAGCAGCCAGAAGGCCCTGATTGGCCCTGATCGCTGGCCAGGCCTAGGGACCCTACCCGTGCATGAATTTCATGCACCAGGCCTCTAGTCCATTACAAAGATGAAAATTTGGTCTGGATGAAAGCAGAGGGCTTCTCCGAACCTCAGTCCTTTGGAGCCTCTGTGCCAGGCTAGGTCCTAGGTCTGGAGGACATGGAGCTTGCATTGTAACAGGGGAATAACATCACATAGTGACAAGTACAGGCAAAGGGAAATAAAGCCAGGTGATATGTTAGTGAGAGCTGAGAGGACTAGGGACATTTACACAGGAGGAAGGAAGGGAGAGCACTCTGAGAAGGTGACATTTGAGCTAAGATCCAAACAATGGGAAGAGTGCGCTCTCATTGCATCCCAGTTAACAGACCTTCCTCCTGGGGTTGAAGGAGGAGTCTCAGACAACAGAATCTGGCTGTAGGCCATTCTCTCCCAGCACTGAATCCATGGCCTGAATCATATGAGACATCAGAGCACCAAGCACAACTGCAGAGTGACAGGGGTTCTGCCTGCTCCAGGAGGCCCGCAGCTCCTGCCTCCTATCGGGGCCTGTGCTTCCTGTAACAGCCCAGCCTGCTCTGCCTGGCACCCCTGCTCACAGGGACAGGCTCGTCCCTAGCAGAAGCTAGAGGTCCCTCCATCTACGACATGATACAGAATAAAGTCTCTTATCCCCACAAGCCTCCACTGCCCCCTCCCCTCATCCCAGCCAGCTCAGCTTCTCCCTATCAAGTAGGCACCTCTCTGACCATGTTCCTGCTGCTGCTGCTCGCCCCCTGCATTTCGCCTAAATGCATATTTGGTATCCATCCAAAGCGATAGCCATCAGTGCTCGCTTTCTCGCAGAGCTATCTGCCAGATGCATTCTGCTAAAGTATTTCACTGCACTTTCCTTGTCACAGCCCTCCTTCCCTTTATTACTATCTCCCCCTATTGATCTGCAAACATGTGCTCTAGCCAATGCTTGTCCTAGACAAATTGTTTCTGGCATCTCATGGCAATCTTGACAATCAAAGCACTTGTTAATACACATGCACACACACATACACATTTTCGATTGTTTGCAACACCTGCTGGCATTTTCTTTGTCTTTGCAAAATACTAGCAGCTGCCAATCCTTATGCATATAATACCTCTAATCCACCTAACAACCCTATGATGTTGGCTTCCTTGTTTTACAAACCAGGAAACTGATGGTAATAACAGTGCCTGCCTTTTGTCTCTAAGGATTAAATGAGATAGTGTATGATATGTACTTACCACAACACCCATCACAATAATAACCATTTGACCTCTTCATCTCCATTGCTTTTTATTATAAACTAAGTAAAGTGAAAGATAATATCTTAAAATTAGCATAAGTATAAAAGCCAGCATTTTTATTTTGAAGTGATTGTGTGTTATTGTTTTTCTTGCTGGCTAATCCCATGACTACTTTTTAGAAGCCAAAATATTTGCCTCTCTATTTGCCACATGCGCTGAGATATATCCAAAGGAATTAGGATGGTAAAGACAATAGCAACTATCTGTCCACACCTCCTCAATCCCTGTCCCCCAAAGCCAAGCATTTGGTTCTGTGCTCTATAAGGAACGTTAGCCCAGTTTGGACTCGGAAGCAGCAGGCTCTTAGGCCTAACTTGTACCTGTACTTCTCACTTTCTCACATGTACAAAGCAAGTTTTTAGTCTCTTCCTCTCTCCTTCTCTCCATACCTTCATCCCCATCACCACCACTTTGGAAACCCTACATAAGACATATTTCTAAAAACAGCACACGTCTCAAACAGCACCACCATCCCAATAGGCAGCCCTCAAAGCAATGTGTTCCGTGTCAGATGACTGGGAAATCTTGCTAAACAAGTCTCCCTACGAGGGCACAATCTCAGAAGCTTCCATAGGTTATTGAACATGGGACCATCCAGGAGGCACTAGAGAACCCAGTGCTCCCCAAGGGAACTTGGCCTTCAGTCCTTCTGCAGGAAGGCTTGTTAACAGTTTGCTAGATCGGAGCGTGGGGTGCAGTGCACGGTTTGGGAAACAGGGATCTCTGCACTCTGCCAGGAGTGAATGGCAATGGAGGGCGGAGCGGAGGGCAGGATGAGCTGCCCAGGTCCAGCTCAGCAGGAGCAGATGGGGCAGGCCCAAGTGGAAAGAGCGATGAGGAAGACAGGTCTTGTTGGGGAGAGCCATGAATAGGGGGAAATTCAAATGCAGAAGGTGGGCTGGCCAGATGTGACTATTGCCAAAATCTTTGCTTAGAGATCTTCAATTTCTAGCTACATGGCCAGGAGTTGGGTAGGGAAGCAACTGATAACATAGTTTTGCCTCTTCTACCTTCTGAACCCTGATATAGTGACACTGCAGAAATGACCGTTAGAGCAAGCCCCTTAGCAACCCCCTCTCAGACAGGCCCTGGGATGCTGCCTAACTCTGTAACCCGGGCAGGTCATGACTGGCTGGGACTTGATTTGGCAGAATTTGTAACATCGGAATGATTTGGGCACCTGCCTCAAAGGAAGCGGTGTGGCTCGCAGCAGCAGTCCAGCAGGCACAGCACACGGGGCCCGCAGCTCAGGGGGTGCAGTACTGCGACCTTCTCTTTGAGGGACTGCGTTTCTTTTCCCGTCATCACCTCTGCATCTTTCCTAGGTCAAAAAGAAGAGAGACTGGCCCTGGAAACTGCCCTGATGTACGGGGTTAAAAAGCCCCTCAACACAGAAGGCATCGTGAAACCGAGGTCTGACGTGGACATGGACTTTGAAGTGGAAAATGCCGTGCTGGGAAAGGACTTCAAGGTCACCATCACCTTCCAGAACAACAGCCCGAAAGCTTACACCATCTCAGCCTATCTCTCGGGCAACATCACCTTCTACACAGGTGTCTCCAAGGAGGAATTCAAGAAGGAGACATTTGATGTGGCTCTGGATCCCTTGTCCTGTAAGCTACCTGGGGGGCTGTTCTCTCCGGGACCTGAGACCTGCTTCTCTGTCTGGCTCAGGCCCGACACCCCTAATAACTTTCTGTTGAGTGAAGGTTCTGCCCCAGAGTTCAGGAGCGTGGACCACATGGGAGAACCCACTTCTTTTAGAGAGGCCCCACCTTTCATCTTCATGCCTCATGCACAGAAGTGAACACTGAAATTTTCAGTCATGAGCCAGCCCCAGGAGTCGTGGGAATTAAATATAGTGTAACTTCTTGCTACTCGAAGTGTGGGCTGAGGACCTGAAGCATCGGCATCCCTGGGGAGCTGGTTAGAAATGCAGACTTTCAGGCCCTTCCAGGCCTGTCAATGAGGATCTGCATCTTAACAAGATCCCAAGGGCACTGAGTGCATGGGAAAGCTTGTGAAGGACACATCCCAGCACGCAGGCCCCTTGCCGGTGTCTCCCTCCCAAAGTTAGGCTCTGAGGGCACGGGGCTGCTCCCGCAGGAATGGTGGGTGCTGCTTTACCATTTAAAAGGCAGGGAGAGCTAAGCTCTGCATAAAGACCATTTCTGAAAATGGATCTGTCTGATACACAAGGACAGGAGAGAGCCCAGCCTTGGGAGAGGAGATGGGAGGCTCAGGTGTGCTGTCCAGGAGCCTCCGACGGGGTTTGCGCTCTCTACCATCTCTCGGGGGCTCTCTCATCCTTGACCCCTTCCAGCATCTCCTTCCGGAATATCTTAAGTGGGATTGGAATGGACATGCTGCACTTTGCACTGAGGATTTCAATTTCAATCAATTTCATTTCTTGGGGTCCTAGTATTTAGTGGGCACAGCAGTTGGTCACACAACTGGCAAAATTAGTCAATCGGAAGGAACCAGCCTCCAGGCAGAGCACATGGAGTTAGATAGGACAGGTCGGAAAGGACCTGAACACTTCTGGGCATCAGGCTTTTGTGGACCAGATGTGTTGACACTGAAAAAGAAAAGAAAAAAAGGGAATATGAATAATAAGTTTTACAGAGCAGAGGACCAAACCACATCTTCACAATGTACAAGCTTTCTGCATTTGGTGTCTGTCCCAAGCCACAGTAAGTTCAGAAAGATATTCCCAGAAGAATGGGAAGCTAGTCCCAAAAATCTCAATCCTAAGAAACCTACCCAAACTTGGGGGAGGAAGCCAAGCTCCCTCACTTCAGTAACGTGCCTTTAACAATTAGGAAACCCATCGGCATGGTATTTTCTTTGGAAGCTGGAAGAGTAGCGCTTTTTCTACCCCTGGAGGTGGAAAGGGAATCCCTATAGAAAAGAGCATCGGGGAGGGGAGTGGTAAAGGACTCGGAGCAGAACAGCCATCACAGCTGTTCAGTGCAGGCAGAGGCAGTGACCTTTTCAGCCTGAGCCTTGGAGTGAGACAAGTCTGGATTGAGGTGTGACTGTCGCCTACTAGCTGTGTGTCCCCAGGCAAGCTACCCTAGTGATCTGAGCTCACTCTCCCCATCTGTACATAGAAACAGTACCACCCACATCACAGGGTTGTGGATTCACTACTCAAACCTTTATTTTGTGCTTACAAGTCCAGGTCCTGCTTTATGCTGGAGACATAGCAATGAACAAAACAGGAGTTCTCACTACCCTCATGGAGTTTGTAGTCACCTGTGGTGGGGCAGGGGCTCAACAATAAACAATCAAACAAGTGAATATATAGTGTGGTTGAACCTGTAATAGGGAAATAGAAAGCAAGCTAAGCAAGAGAGGAAGTGGTGGTAGAAATGAAGTGGTCGTGAAAGAAACCATTTAAAAGCAACATGACAGAAGGGCAGGAGTGAACTTTCTAGCCAGAAGAAACCGTAAGTGCAAAGGCCCTGAGGCCAGAGCATATCTGATGTGTTCAATGAACAGCAATGAGACCAGAGTCAGGAACAAAAATGGCAAGGTGAGAGTGGTGGGCAAAGAGTTGTAGGCCCTAGTAAGCATGTTGGCTTTGTTTCCAAATGAGCTGAAAGAACCATTAGAGGGTTCTGAGCAGAAGTATGGCATGATCTGACTTAGGTTCTGCAAGATCACTCTGGCTGCTGTACTGAGAATAGACTTGGGGAAGTAGGGCTAACGCTTAGAGATGTTATTGCAATAGCTTAGTGAGAGATGGTGGGGTAGCGAGGGAGGTAGTGAGAACTGGTCAGATGTTCTGAAGGTAGAGCCCACCGGATTGGCTGACAGATTGGATGTGTGGTGTGAGAGAAGGCGAGTGAGGAAGAAACTAAATGAGATAAATATATTTGAAATGGATCACATATGGTAGGCTCTCCGTAAATGTTAACTTCCAACATGTTTACATTTTGAGAAACTGAGACTGAAAAGATGAGTTGATGTGTTCAAGGTCATGCACAGTAATTAGAGGCAAAACAGATAACAGAAGCCAACTCCAATTCAGGCAGGGACAGTGAGCCAACTTGCTGTAACCTTGGGCCCTAAGTGGGCCAGTTTCCACTCATGCCCTTGCTACCTGGCATCCAGCTGCTCCTCCCTCCCCTAAACAGGGAACTAGGAGCAATCCTTTTCCCACCTCACAAGAGCCCCATCTCTAAATCCTCTTCTCCTCTCCCTAATCCAATAATGATTGAGCTCATATGAATTAGTGAGCTAGGATGACGTACTACATTAGCCCTCCCAGTCACTGACCAAACCTAAGCCAGACTTCATATTAACATAGGTCCCACCCTCTCGGCCCACCCCAAGGCTTGTCCTGTATAACTTGAAGGGAGTTGGAGACTATTTCTTGCTTTGCCCTACAGATGGGTGGCATTAACTGCATGCAATGAGTTGCATATTGCAATATAAAATAAATTGCACAATACTGCAAAATATGATTCTAGACTTTGATTTAGAAGGTCAGAGTACATTGCTAGGAGGCTGTATTGCAAAGAAAGTTTTCCAAGTAGAATGGGAGGCATACTTTCCAGATTGATGATTAAAGAAACTGTGTGGGCTAGAGTCAGCTTGGAAGACTTGAATAACTTAAACCTTCCAGTACCTTCAAAGGTGCTATCATTTCCACTTGGCTATATTTAGTTTTCTCTGCTTTTTGGAAAAGAGATGAGGCAGCTCCAGTCTGTGTCTCCCTTGGCTTTCCCCAGACACCGTAAATGATATTGGCAGGATCCCAGCTCCACCGCTCATAGAATGAAAATCTATTCTTCTTTCTCTTGCCACATTTAATAAACTTTATCTAGAACAATTTCTTGTGCGGTGGCAAAACACAGCACTTACATAACATACTATTTCAGGAGCACTGTTCTCTTGGGCTGGAAACACAGCCCAGTTTCCTCGGTGCTATGATTTAGAGAGTGTTCTGCCCCCGAGATAAAGGGGTCCTGGTGCTGACATTGTAAAGGTAACGAGAGCCTCTGCAAAGATTTCTGGAAAGAAGTCAGACATATCCCACCAGCCTGAAGGAACCCAGTGGTCAAACACCCGTGTAGAAAGAGCCAGAGGACGCCCATATTTTATTACTGGCGGTAGATTGAGGCAAAATGCATGTTCTTCAAGGCCTGTCATTTTGCCACTCCATCTGTGCAGATCTGGGGAAGTGAAAAGCAGGCCCCGTGTGCTCATCTGAGGTTGCCTCTAACTGAGGGGGCAGAGTCTTATTCATCTGGACAATTAATTTCTGGGGGAGCCATGGAAAGCGGAATCTAGGCTCAGGCCCAAAGAAGGCAGCATGATTGGTCATTAAAAAATGCAGAATTCAAGGGCCAACATCAAGGCCAGTTCATAAATTCAAAAGGCTGGCTCTGAATGGAACAGGACTGCCCAGGAATCAATCCAAATCCTTTCGCACGCATGCAAGGTGGACCAATACCTTCTAACAACTCTGCATAGCCTGGGGCAGAGTTCCTCAGCAGAGGCACCAGCACATCCCAGACTGTGGATAACTGCTGCGGGGCCGTCCTGTGCATTGCACGATGTTTAGCAGCATCCTTGTCCTCTGTCCACTGGATGCCTGCCAGTAGCAACCAGTTCTGACAACCAAAAATGTCTCAGACATTGCCAAATATGGCTAAGGGTGGGGGGAACAAAATTGCTCCCAGTTGACAGCCACTGGTCTGGACTAACCAGCCTTTCCAGTTTGCCAGGAATTGATTAGGTTCCAGGGTACAGAACTTTCCATTTTAAAACTGAGACTGTCCTAAGTCCACCTGAACTCTGCCACTTCTGCTGTAAAACCCCCTGTCTCTGGGAGCTTCACGAACCTGCAAAGCCATCACCTGGGCAGCTTAGTCCAGGGCAGACCCTGACAGTTGGTGGGGTGGGGTTGGAGAACCTGCGTCTGTAACAGCTCCCGGTGGTGGTATCCGCTGGCCCACAGACCACACTGGAAGCAGCAGGCCTGGGTTGGAAAAGCCATGCTTGCCCCTCTGTCAGGGCTGATTCTGCGGGGAGCCCCTGGGGACTGGGGCACTTCTCAGCCCCCGGCTGCACACCAGAGTCCACCTCACTGAGCCTGGGCCCCTAAGATTCTGATTGAATTGGTGTGGGGTGGGATCCACCAGGGAAGGTTCTTAAATAGCCCCAGGTGACTGTGATGTGGAGCCAAGACTGGGAACCCTTCAGCCGGAGGGCTGGAGGCGGCCACGGCACCTGCTCATCTGTGCGGAGCTTCCAGGCGGGTGCTGATGCCTCTCACCTGTGAGCCAGCGGCCAGGAGGCCTCCCTGTGCTCCGGTGCGGGTCTCCACGCAGCCTTCCTTCCCGGCTGCGGGGGCCGCTGCTCATTATGGAGGGCTGTCATGAACTACGCTCTGCCCTTGAAACTGTCAACCGTGGCAGTTATTTCCTTTAATAACTTTTGCAAGAAGGAGGAATCTTTGGCAAAAGGCAGGCATTGGGCGGGGAAGCAGTGGTGGAGACGTGCAATTCCCTGAACGCCTACGGACCCTGTGCTCTGCGCCTGGGGGTGGAGGCACGAGTCACCGTTTTCCTGCCGGGCGGCTGGCTGACGATGCCACACCAGCACGTGGCTCTGCCCAGGCAGGTCGCAGCAGCTGTGGCACTGGGGCCTGGGGCCGGCCTGCAGCAGGACTGCACTTTGCTCTCTAGAATCCTGGGCTGCGGGAAAGGAGAGATAGAGAAAGTGGGCGATGCAGCCACAGAGAACCTCACTGCTGTGGCCAGAGCCACAAGGTAGAGTCCCCATCCCCAGCCTGACACTGAGCAGAGGGAGCCGGACCCCCTCCCCCTCCAGATGTCCCCCTGAAAGCTGACCTCAGTGACTCGAGGAAACAAGCTTTTGGCACAGAGGCCTGTTGAGTGACAAACAGGAGAGGAGGTGGGAGGAAGCTGAATGCCTATGGTGAAAACTGGTTCCAACAGCTTCTTTCTCTTCAGTAGAAAAATCATGTCAGATGGTACAGAAAACGCAGAGCTACAAGGGGGAAAAGGTTTGGGTCACTGACAGTGTTGCTCCAGCGTGGCCCGTGGCCTACACGAGATGCTGCTTATTGCACGAGGGGTTGGCATGTGGAATGGTGTCCTTGAACGTCACCGCTCCACACCTGCCATCCTCAGATTGGCCCTACCCAAATCAAAACAGCTGCAGTCAAAACCCCTGAGTCCTTGGTTTCAAACATGGCATCATATTTTACAACAGCAAAAGCACTGTTTGGGAAATCTGACACATTTTCTCCAGTAAGACCTTACTGAATATTAGATTTCCAGCACATTCTTTCTTTACCCAGAAGCAGGAGAGCTTATCCCTGATTGACTCTGTTCCATATGCCCCTCCCTCACCTTTGCTTTGTTCGGTGGGTGCTGTGCTAATGTGGGAAAGATGGGGGCACCCGGGGAAAGGAAAGCGGGTCCCATCCCAGGTCCTGACACCCAGCATGTTTGTTTCCCTCTGCCAGTCAAGAAAGAGGAGGTGCTGGTCAGAGCCGGCGAGTACATGGGCCAGCTGCTGGAGCAAGCGTCTCTGCACTTCTTTGTCACAGCTCGTGTCAATGAGACCGGGGATATTCTGGCCAAGCAGAAGTCCACTGTGCTGACCATCCCCAAGATCATCATCAAGGTCAGTGTTAGCATCTCAGACAAGGGAGAAGAGCAAGATTGTTGATTAGTTATTCAGGCTTACTGTGTTTTACTGTGAGTGTGTGTGTGTGTGTGTGTGCGCGCGCGCGCACTCCAAAAAAAAAAAAAAAAAAGGAGCTAGGATCCTCCTGTTCTTTGAAAGAAGTAAACCACACTATATATAGACATGCACATGTAACACTTTTCTCTCCTCTCCAGATCTAAATATATAGATCTGGCTGCAGATATAAATATAACCTGTAGGTATGAACACACTTGTGGAGGAAGATAAAGATGTGTAATGGATACATATACTTAGAATTCTCACTGCCTCCAGCATAAAGTGGGTCAGGCCTGGCATGAGATGGAAACTGCTTGGATCGTCTCCACCTGCACTTTGGGCAGTACTGCTGCTCATGGAGATGTAGCTGTAGCCAGGTGAATGCACAAACTGAAAGGTCAGCGAGATGGCAGTGACTTTTCATCCAGGTATTCACCTTGCAGCCACCAGAAAATGCCCTCGTGCCTTTTCCCGTAAATAACCCCTCCCCTGTCACCAGGAAAACCACCTTCCTGACTTGTGTCACCACGGGGGTGTTTTGTTGCCCACTTGGCTAGTAGTTTTAACATTTTCTCCCCACTGAGCACCAGAAATCTCTGCCCAGGTGGCTGAAAGGAACTTGGCAGAGGAGGGCTGACTGTGGCGGCCTGTGTGCTCCCGCGTCTCAGGAGCAGAGGCAGCATCGCAGCCGCATGGCTGACACCTTCCCACCCTGTGAGCGGGTACCCAGCCCGCAGCAGGGTCCTTGGAGTACCACACCTCCTGCCAGCACACCCCACCCCAGGACTTAGAGACCTTCCCAGGCCGCCGGAGAACATCGTTCTTGAAGTGACTGAGTGATTAGCACAGCTCCTGAGCTGCATTCCTCAAAGTGATAGACAAATCATAGTTAGACAAAATTTTCACATTTTAAATGCCCCTAGAGCTGGGAGATGGGCAATGGGCTAGGAAGGGGGAGTTAGGCCTTGTGTCTTATAAATAATTTTCTGTGGATCATTTGTAAAACGAATCATTGTTGTGTAGCATTCAAAGTGGCAGCTTTTGTTGGGTCTCAAGACATGTGGATGACACTGCTGACCACCATAGTGAGTCACCCCAGGATAAGGCTCATCCAAATACAGACATGTAGTGCCCTCCGAGGACAAGAGCCCCAGACCCTGCATTTCTAGAAAGGCCTCCATCATCATCTGTGGTTATTTCACCCCAGTCACCTCCCACAGGTGAGCACCAGAGGCCTTGAAAGGCAAATTAAAATGAGGATGTTCAGGGCCTGCAGGCAGAAGAGGAAACAAAGGCAAAATGGGGAAGTGCACTGGCGTCCCTCCAGAGGTGCCCTCAGTCAGGGAAAGCATGAACCCAATAGTGTGAGGCGCTGGGTACCATAAGCAGGGGGCCTTCCCACCACCCTCAATGGGCAGGCTGCCCCCATGGCCTGCTGTCCCTGGGAGACATGGGGCGGTGCCTGCAGCATCATCCCAGCTGCACTCGGAGGCATCCCTTACCCTTTCCCATCAGAGCAAGGCCTGCCTGCTCTCCCCAGTTATGAAGCCACAGCCTGTCCCTGGGAAGGGCTGGGAGAGAGCATTCCACGCTGCACCGTGATCAAACCACAGCATGAAACAGAATTTAATGGCACCGCTGATAATGCACTGGATGTATAAAAGAAACTAATAACTTTCATCCCTTAGACATTATTAACTTGAAGGATTATTTGTTAGTTGTCTTCTGGGTTTACTTAAAGAGCAGTTTCGTTCCCCAGGGGCAGAATCAAATACCATCTCCAACAAGCCGAGTGAGCTGGGCAGGGAGGGTGCATTTTTTAAAAAGTTGTATTTTTGTTTTATTTTTAATTTCCATTAAGGTGTCAGGGATGCTGTTTCTGGAGGAAACTTATTCAGAGGCAGAACCGTTTGACCGGGACTCAAGCTTGAGAGAAATGGACATTGTGGCTTCTGTCCAGAGCCGAGCTTGTTCGGGAAAGGAGGCGGGAGGCAGGAGGCAGCTTTGCGTGAGCTGCCTCTTAACCACTAACCCCATTAACCACATTAACCTCAAAACAAACTAAGTCCCAGCAGGGGAAGAGGTGTTCCTGGGTAAAGCACCTCACACGTTAAAAGCCACCCAGGTGTCCTGAGCTGTGAGAGGCCTGATTCCAGAAACTAATGGCCTGGAGGCCTGGGAGGCAGCCTAGCCTGCTGGACATATGAAATACAGAAGGCAGTCCTCATCCTGCAAGTGACTTAGGGAGGGAAAGACACAGAGGAAAGGCAGGAGGGTGGGGGGAGAAGGGGATGGGAAAGGAAGGGAGGAAAAGAGGAAAGGAAAGAGGAAGGAAGAGCAGAGGGGAAGGAGGGAAGAGAAAGAAAATGTTACACTGAAGTATTAGGAGACCTTAGGGAGAGGAATCAAATAAACTAAATAAAACAGGAATTGGAGAGGGAGCTAAATGCAACAAAAGTAAAAAAAAATAATAATAACAACAACAACAAAAACATAATGGCTCAGAGGTCCAGAATTGCCAAATTCTAGGAAAATGCTGGAACTCTTTGTGCATCACTTTGAGTCTGACATGGTCCACAGCTGACCGAACCTCTCAAGTTCTCTGCCATGAATGTGCTGGGCACGGTGAGATGACATATAAGCCAAGGGTTAGGAGGACATGACCTTCCATTCTTATCTCACGGGCAGCAGGAAGGAAAAGATCTGAACACAGTGATGACAATGATAGCAGCTAGAAATTATTGAGCTCTGTCTAGTATTATCTTATTTAATTCTCAATACCATCTTATGAGATAGATATTATTATAATCCACACTTTACAGATGAGAAAACTAAGGCCCAGAGAAGGTCAAAACATGTATAGAGGTCAAAACATGGGCTTTGGGACCAAACTATCTGAGTTAAAAACCTCTTTTCTTAATATAATAAGTGTGTGACCGTGGACACATCACTTCTCTTTCTTGGCATCTGTAAAAGAGAGATAATGGCAATACTTCCTTCATAGGGTTGTTGTGAGTATATAATGAGTTAATGGATACCTAAGCCCAAATCAAAGTCAATGCCAAGTATATGTTGGTTGTTGATATTATTGTCATTGTTACTGTTCAGAAGCAACTCGCCCGTGAGCGAGTGCCTGCTAAGGGAAAGAGTGAAGCTTCTAACCCAGGTCTTTTGCAGATAACCATTGCTCTCACACTGGAACTTCCACAGAAAGTGGAAGATGGTGACTGCCTTCACAAAGTGTCTGTGTTTTTCAAGGGAGAGAGACCACCCAATCATGAGTTTGGTTGAAGTGGGGTATCAAAAATTAAGGCTGTAGAGCAATAGATGATCCTCAATGAATGACAGCATTTCAAGCAGTAGCAATGGATGAAGAGACATCTTCAGATCCTAGGAAAAAACCTAATCAAGGACAAGTGAGAGGCAGATGGCAGGTGTGGGGAGCAACTAGAAGCCTGCTGTGGCCAGAGTCGAGGCTGGAAGCAGGGGACTAGTGGTTATAAATTTAGAACAGCAGCTTGGGGCCATTTTAAGATGAGTCTAGAATTTTCAGATGAGAGCTTTATATTTGAGTCCATGAACAAAGACTTCAGTGAAAACTCTGGAGCATACATATAACATTATTGCCCTCCTCCCGAGAGTTGGAACCTCTTTTCTTTCTCTTCCTCAAAGCCTTTGCCCAAGTCATCATCTTATTCTGGGAGTCCCCAGCTCAGCCTGGGGACTGCAGTTTCCTGGCAGCAACTTTGCAGCTGTTCTTAACGAGCCCCCTTTTTAGAGCAAATAGAGGCCAACCTGGAACAATATTGAGCCCCAGCAAGGCAGCTGGCCAGTGGACATGTACTTACATCCTGATGGACCCAGTCTTGGATTACATTCTTCCCGCCAACCACCATGCATGAGTCACAGTGTGTGATCCGCATATGGAAAATGGAAAATGGCAGGAAGAGACATTCATTAAACTTTAATGAGCACGCATCTCTTTTTCCATGCTATCACAATATTTTGATGAAAAAAAAAGTATATTTTATTAAAATTAGACATAGAATTTTTCTCTGCCTTCCCATGTGTTGATGGTTGTAAGATGCTTTAAGTCAGAAAAAGACTCAGGCTTTTTGGTTTTTAATGAACATCTATTTTTAGGAAAGGATGGAGGCAATGACGGGAATTCAGCTCCAGGCTGCAGACTGGTGTGTCGGGAATCTGTGGTGTGTGATGTGGGAACAGCATTCTGGCGGGGCTCTCCCACTGTCAGTCAGCAGCGAAGGTTTCACATTTTTCCTCCTCTCACCCAAGTCAGCTAGAACAGGAACACCAGGGGGGACACCTGGAGCCCCTTTTGTGGGGACACAGTAACCTGTAATACTTAGAGATGGCTGCAGTCACACCACCTGGGTTCAGAGTCCTACCTGCTTTGGGCTAATTACACAACCACCTCAGAAGTAAAGTGGGTACTGACCTCACTGGGCTTCTGGGAGGGAGCAAAGAAATATTCACATAAAGAGCTTTGCATGGTACTTTGATCATAGTAAGTACTCAATGAAGACCAATGTCTATTAGCTTCTACCACACACATTTTTCTTCTCCTCCTCTTTTTCTTTCTCTTCCTCTTTCCTCTCCCTCCTCCTCCTCCTCCTCCTTCTCCTCCTCCTCCTCCTCCTCCTCCTCCTCTTACTCCTCATTCTCTCCTCCTCCTTCTCTCCTCCTCCTTCTCTTCCTCCTCCTCCTCCTTTCTCTCTCTCTCTCTTCCTCCTCCTCTTCCTCCTCATTCTCTCCTCCTCCTTCTCTCCTCCTCTTCCTCCTCCTCCTCCTTTCTCTCTCTCTCTCTCTCTCTCTCTCTCTCTCTCTCTCTCTCACACACACACACATCCTTTCTCTCTGAACTTCAGTGTCCCCTTTGGCAAAATAATTAAACCACTAATATTTATAATACTATTTATTATAATTATAAAAGACAAAGTTTCTGAGGATTAACATCTGTAATGTTTGTGAGAATGCTGAGCCCATGCCAGGACCTGGTAGCTGCTGTTAAAGTTTCCTCCTCCCCTGCCTAGTCCCATCTATGCCTGGAAATCCCGCAGTCACTCCCTGAGAACTGCTTAGAGCAGCATGTGGCCTTCTGGCCTAAAGTGAAGGTAACACTCACCTGGTGGCACTGAAGCTGACCGCTGGGTGTCAAGTGTGTGCGTTGCTCCCTATGGAACCCTCATGCGTGCGAAGCCAGTCTTGAAGAGCCTGGAGCAAGGCTAGGGGAGAAACAGAGGACTTCTATGATTCTATTCAGGATCTGGGAAATAAACTCTTCTGAGTGCCATTCTAAAACCACTCAGGTGCCAAGACCTTGGTGGTATTATCCTGTAAAACAAGTCCTGCAGGATTTGCAGAACATCACTAACTGTTCACCCTGTAGAACTCATCTTCTCATATGCATTAGGAGCAATGCTGCTAAGAGAAAATATAACCCTTTCTATGTATATAATTTTTAAAATTATAATCATGAACACACAGGTGCTTTAAAAATTTAAAAATTCTTTTAAACACTTAAAATAAGAACAATTGACTGTTTCCAAGATTTTTTAACCTGAGTTTTAATGTGCTTCACTGCCCTAGGGCCCCCACAGTGTAGGTGTTGGCCTAGAGTGGCATTGATAAGATTGTAACATGCATTTGCCCCTTACTTATTTGTTTTGTTGACTAAAAGAAATTTCTAGTGTTTATTAATCTTTTAGTTTAATCCGTCACTCATCTTTTCATTAATTTCTTAAATTCACTCAACAAATAGTTATTTGGTGCTCCCTCTGTAGATAATTGTAAAAAATGCTTTTTTAAGAATTATCAGAGAAAACTCGGCATTAAGAACATTTTTATTGACTTTTTCTTTGAAAGATTGCTGGTGATTGCATTCAGCAGTGCCCACCCTTGACCAGCTGCAGGAGCGTAGCTGCACTGTTCTCTCAGGACCTGACCACCCCTGCCACCAGCCTGCGGGGTTCCTCCTGCATGGACAGTGTCCACAGGGCCTACAGAAGTGGGCAGTTCATACAAATCCACAAGCAGAATGTCCGCACCACCAGCTCTGACTAGCCAGGCCTCTGTGCTCTGGACTTGCTGCACTGAGGATAACTAACACAGGTCACACGAGCTATGTCCCTGCCAACCCTCCCCAGGGCGCTGGGACCTACCTCTGGGCGGGCTCCACTCCAGGCTTGTGCAGACCCTGCCGAGCCTGGGGGGTGGAGTGGCTGTGAGGGCACCAAATCCAGCCCACTCACCACTCACCAAGCCATGCAGAGAGCCGCACCCACCCCCAAAAAGGGGCGCCCTTGCCTAACTTGTGCAGCCACACCCCAGTGCTGGCTCCACATCCTGATCTCTTCTGATTGACACACTACTTGGTTTTTTTACAACTGCTCAATGTTGTGTTCTAACTGGAGCCCAGAGGTTAGGTGTGGAATCCTCCTCATGCCCGGGAAGGCCCCACTTTCACCAGAGCAGAGCAAGGCTGGGCTGCTTGCTGTGGTGGGTGCCTGGGCCCTGCTCCTACAATATCCCAACTCATATACCTTTATCCCACAGGAAAGGTTAAACTTGGGGAAGCCATTTGAGATGTAATAAGTGCTTCCAAAATGCTGAGGGCCAGTGGGTAAATTGTAATTAACTGCAGTTTTGTTTTGTTCTGTGAAAACCTGAATATTTGAAACTTTCCGTCAAGACAGAAAATGAAAAGAGAGACCAGGTTCTAAATAACCCCTGAACCCTGAACCATTTCCCCCCATGTCTCCAACCAAGCACTTTTCTCCCTTCCCACCTCCCCGTGTTCTCCCTGACTGTCACGTGTCCCAGTCACCAGGACACACACCTCCGCCCTGCCCATCCCATGGCCCTGCAGTGCCCCAGGGTTGGGCTTCTCCCCTTCTCTTTAGAAAGTGTTGGTGGAGGCTCCCAGCTAGGCGGTTCTCCGCCCAAAACCTAAGAACTGAATCCACCTCATTTCCACAGGGGACCTCGGGGATAAGGTCCTCATGTAACCCTGCAAGCGGGTCTTCCTTTAAACCTCAACAGCATTTAGATCAGTAAATGCTAGCGTGTTTCAGATGCTCTGCCCGATCCTTTCACAGTAAAACCCCCTGGTAACCACCTAAGAAACCCAGGCCCAGAGAGCTCAAGCCACTTGGCCCAAGGACACTCCGTGGCAAGCCCCCGTCTTCGGACCCTGATGCCAGCAGGTTTTCCCCCAGCTTCCCGCATGGGTGGTCACTGTGTGTCTCAGCCACTGTGGTTGTGCCCTCGGTGCTGTCCTACACCGTCTCCGGAGAAAATCAAACACAACTGTCTGAGCTCCCATGATGAGGGGCTCTGGGCAGATAAAGCCTTGTGATCTGGGACTGTCCCAGGCAGGGCACCCCAGCCAAGGCTTTCCATGCTCAAGTGCTGACTCTCCACCCACTGATGGCCATTTGTCACAGAGGAGCAGACAGTGGGGGTGCTCCATCAGCCAGGAGGGCACACCCTAGGCCATGACCATGGGAGCCCTGCCGCCAGAGCGTGCACAGCTCTATCTCCCTCCACTTACAGCCGCAGAACAGCCTGTACTTGAGAACGGAAACGAGTACCTGCTAACCAGGTGCCTAAAACATAATTAGCTCTCTGCTTATCTGGTTTGCTATTTTTTAATCTTAGTAAAAAACACACATAAAGTAAAACATTAAGAATAATGACTCCCATCCACCTTATCATATAATCCCACTATGTTTAAGCTACTGGTTATTTTCTTAAAATGATTATCTCCATCTTTACCCTTAATAGAAAATCCTATTATCATCAAGTAATGTAATATATCAAGGCCCCAAGGCTATCTTGCCACATTTCACTCTGGCATAGAAATCTAATTCTCTCCCCATAAAGTCAAAAAGAAAAAGTTGGGTAGTATATATGTTTTCAAATTTAGTTCAGGGTCAAGTTATAATCATTGTGCTCAACTGATAGTTTAGTGACAGTATAAGGTAATACAGTCAATGATTTCTCAGTGGGCTTCAGAAAATAATGAGCCTATTTCCAGCAAAGAAAAAGTCACTATTTTTGCTTCTCTGCTGTGAAAGATCACAGTGTATGTGGTGTTTAAAGATGAATGTTTTGGAGTCAGAAAGACCTAGATTTATATCTGGGTTCTACCAACTTACATCTATGTAACTTGGGCATTTTGTCTATCACCTAAGTTTCAGTTTCACATCAGTGGGATGTGTAATGATCTCCCAAGCCCGTAGGGCAGTAGGAAGGACTAAGCAAGATAATACAAATAAAATGATGAGAAGAATGCCTGCATTACTAAGTGAACAGCATAAAATGTAAGTTATCGTTAATATTGTGGTTACTAATCAGAGTTAATTAGGGTTGTTAAGCAATGACTGGGGCACCAGACTGTTTGCATTTAGGTCTCACTTCCCCTACTTACTGTCTGTGTGAACTTGAACAAGCAACTTGTCTTCTCTGTGTCCCAGTTTCCTCATCTGTGAAATGAAGACCCATAGCATTTACTCCACACAGTTGTGAGGATTAAACCAGTTAACAGCATTGTTTGATGGGACTTTCTATGATTATGGTAATATTCTAAATCTGTACTGTCCTATATGATAGACACTAGCCACATATGCTAATAGTTACTGAGTACTTGAAATGTGGCTATGCAACTGAGGAGCTGTACTTTTAATTTAATTTAATTCACTTAGTTTAAATGTAAATAGCCACATGTGGCTAGTGGCTACCATTTGGACAGTGCAGACTAAGAACATTGCCTGACTGTCTTTACCCATTAGCACTGCAGCAAATGCCGGCGTGTGTTAGCCAGTAGCGGTGGTGGGGCCGTGCTGAGAGCATAGTTACACACAGGCACCTGCTTCTCCTTGCAGTGACCACAGGCTGAGGAGGAGAAGGAAGTTCATGACTGAAAGCACTGGAAGTAAGGGGTGTGAGGTGAACTCCTAGATCATACGGATCACATTGCCAACTAAATTCATTCTTTCTCAAACTTTCCTTCAACCCCACTTCAGTTTTGAATATAGTTATGTATATTGTAAAGCATATACTCCATGGAAGAGACCTTGTGATTTCCTACAAGGTAATTTCTTCCCAAAAGTTTGTGTGTGTGCATGTGTGTCAATAACTTTCTTGTTTATCAGTTGCTCATTATCATGGAATAGCATAAAAAATAAGAACTCAGTATGTTAATATTGGTGAATTATGTTTAACTTGGAAAAGCATATTTTGTCAATTTTTCAAAACAGAGATTCTTTAAATGGAAAAATTTAAAGAATCAGGGCCATCAAACCTGGAAAATAATTTAATGACACTGAGTATAACATATTCTTTATCCTTTTCTCTGGTTCAAGTAATAGCTACCCTTCTCTAAGGTGAATACACATAAAAGTGTCTTCTTGATCTAACTCTCTGGATTGCTAAAGGCTCCCTTTACTTGAGGTTTTATGAGAGCAAGGAAATCAGAAACATAATTATGCTGATATGAAATTATTTTTACAGCACTGAAGAAAAGCAGTGCAGATTCCCTAAAAAAATTAGATTTGAACAGACATTTTCAGCCACAGTAGTCATCATTCGCAGCATTTCACAGATACCACAGCGTGGCACACCACTCAAATAAACACTCGATATGAAAATACTGTGCGTATGTTCCATTTTTCTCAACAGAATGAGGGGTAATATCTCCACTTAAATTCCTAAGCAGAAAATAGTGATGTTAAATGTTGGGCAGGCTTTTATATTTGGTTTGGTTTGAGTTTTAAGGCTCATTATCATCTCAGTAGTTAGGCGAAGGAAGTTTAAATTTGGGTACAAGAGACAGATGTCAGGAAAATGACACTGCGTCTTTGATAATTGCAAAAGTAGCATTGTCCAAACTTGAAGGGACCTCTTTTTTCATCTTCCCAGCCCTTCTAAGCCCCTTCTCCACCCCAGGACCAGGAAAGACTGAGCAGTATTTATAGAGGTAAATACTACTCCTGCTGCAGCTAATTATAGAGGTAATCTCTGGAAACAACCTGATTAGACATGACATATGAAATTACCTGAGAAGACTTAATATTCTAATCATATTCATATCTAAAGCCTATCCATGAAGACCCAAACACACAGGCCAACTTTTTAAATACCTGATTTCCCCCATCACTGTCATCAGTGACCAGAAAGATGCACGTGGCTTTCCACAGCCCGGATCTTCCTATACTGCTCGCCTCCCAGTATGGAGATGGTTCTCATCCTGGAGCCTCCAAGTCCCCAAGGGCCATGCAGAGATCACATGGGTCTATCTAAACCCCCTAAAACTACTTGCAGTTGTGCATGTCTCATATTTGTCACTGTATAAATCTGTGTGGAAGGGTCAGTAGATATTATCAGATGTTTTAAGGGGCTTGTGCTCAGACTTATACAAGTATACAGAAGGCAGATGGCTCTGTAAAATATCCCCCCCAAAAATTAAAATCATCAGAGCAAATAATGTTACTAGTAGTGTCTCTGAAAGAGCCCAACTTTCTCAAATTTAGAAAGTTTATGTAGATGTTATCTTTAGTTTGTATTTTTTTTAATGCAAAAAAGTTTGTTCAACTTAAATTACACAGGTTCTACTGCCTGAGAGGCAATGTAATTATTTGGGGAGGGCCTAGACCTCTATAATTTTAAAGTTCCCCGGTGATTCCATTGACGTGCCAGGCTGGGGACCACTTACTAAAGTGCTGCACACACTGCCTGGCTCACAAGCCATGCTCGGTGGTGACAGCTGCTGTGGTCACCATCATGGTCACCGTCTGCTCCACCCCTGATTCCTGTGAGCCTGCTCTCCACCCATCCCACCCCGGGAGATGGGGATCCGAATTTAATAAACATGGGGAATCGGCTACAATTTTCATTTTTCTTACACATTTAAAAAATTCCATAGATATAGGTTTAGTCACAAATGTATGTTCTAGATTAAAGCCATAAAGTTCTATTCTTGACTATAGAGTCTTCTTCTAAGGGCAATGTCCTTCTCTTTTCATTAGAAAGTCTCATTTCCACATGACATTTTCTATATTACACATACTGCTTAAAGAAACAAAGTACAATAATGACTAGGTTGTTGTATAGGAAAATCAAATAACCATTAAATTCCTTTTTTTAAGCAGTCAGTCTAATTGAACAATATTTACTGGGCATTGGCTAGATATTGGAGTAGAAAGTGGCTAGAATAAAAGGTGAATAAAACAAACTCCCCCAGCCTGGCTGGTGTGGTTCAGTGGTTGAGCGTCAACCCATGAACCAAGAGGTCGCTATTCAATTCCCGGTCTGGTCACATGCCCAGGTTGTAGGCTCGATTCCCAGTAGGGGGTGTGCAGGAGATAGCTGATTGATGATATTTCTCTCTCATCAAAGTTTCTATCTCTCTGTCACTCTCCCTTCCTCTCTCTCTAAAAATCAATAAAAACATTAAAAATAACTCCCCCAAGCTTTGCCACTTCAAAAAGCATAAGCTGTAATGTACTAGCCTTTACCATGTGTCATGATGCTTTATATGTACCAAATCATCCTACCCTTTTATTGCAATGAAGGACTTTTATTATTATCTTGTTCCCAAATTACTTAGTGCTTTACAGATCCATCCACAGGATGCACAGCCCCTAAGCAAACAAGCTAATGCTATAGGCACCGGGACATGTTCCAGCACATTGTGTTGGTGTTGGGAAAGCAGGTAGTTCCGGGGGTGTGGCACCGTGCGGCACAGAGTAATCACAACTGGTAATAGCATTCCCTTAGATCACCCCATAAAAGTGCCAGTCAGTTCAGAGCCAAGGAAACTGAGTCTCAGAAAGGTTGAGGAAGTGACAAGTCCCCACTGTTAGGAAGTGTTGAAGCTGGCATTGAACTCTGGCATCCCCTGCCAAACATCTGATCCTGCCGAGATATGGATAAACTCACCCACAATTAGCTTCACCCTCTCCTGACTCAGATGTTGTAGCTGCAGATGAAGTCTCTTCTGGCTATTTTAGTGTCCAGCTTCCTCTCCTCAAGTTCAACAGTGAGGACTCCCTCTTTTGACATACCGTAGTTCTTTATAGTGTTTCTAATAGTGAGAAGGCACAGACCCCCTGGAGCATTTTTTCCTCTTGAACTTGGGAATTCCCCAAGTTCTGGCAGGAAACTTGAGCCCTATCCAGAAGCAGAGTTCACCTGGCCACCCTCACCACGAAATCTGTTACTACACCAAATGCATTTCCACTGCCTGCTGACAAAGAGCAGCCAGTGGCCAGGCTATTAACCTGAGTTCTAATTAGGGTGCTTTTTATAATGAGAAAAAGAGGGTGGTTCTAATTAGTAATTTTCCACCTTTTTCTCGGTAGGTGTCTCCCAATCAAAGCAATAAGCTATCTGCATCGCACTGGTCCCTTCCCTTGCCAAAAAATAATCCTACTGCAAAACTGAAGCTACAGTGAAGGTGGTAAAGGACACGAGAGAGCGGAGAGAGGTTTTATGTGCTGCTAATGAGCTGTGTTCTCCCCCAACTCTTTTCTTAGGTCCGTGGCGCTCAGATGGTTGGTTCTGACATGGTTGTGACAGTTGAGTTCACCAATCCCTTAAAGGAAACTCTGCAAAACGTTTGGATACGCCTGGAAGGTCCTGGAGTGACAAAACCAATGAGGAAGATGTTCCGGTATGTGGTGAAGGGTTGTGGGAAGGTGATGTGGGGCTGTGGGACATTTAGTTCTCTGTGTCTTCTCCAAACTTACATCTAATTCCCAATGACAATGTCTCAGAAGCTGCCACTTCCTTACTGGTATTTCTGTGGGGCATGAAGTAAAAATAGGGCTGGTTTGATCAAACTTCCATCATTTAATTCCTAAGACCATCCAAATGAGGTGGGTACAAGTATTATCTTCCTTAGGGAGGAGAGGAATTTGAGGCTTTGAGAGGTCAACTGATTTATCCCGAGGTGCACAGCTTATAAGAGTGACACCAAGATTCTGACTCAGGGTGGCTGATTCCAGAACCAAGTGTCAAGCATGTTTGTGCCTTACCACTTACTTCCTCGTGTATCAATTCTACTAATGTGTCAAATATGTTACTAATAGCATATATGTCAAATATGCTATTCCCTAAGTGTTCCTTTTCTTGGATTATTTCTTCCCAACTCCACCTCCCAGACTTCACCAGCCCAAGCACTCAGGAGAATAAAGGTGAGTCTGAAGAGTTCTAGACTTTGTTTCCTAGTCAGGGAACCAATGACGACCCCAGGCCCGTAATAATAGAAATGAAAGTCTGCTCCATTCCAACCTAGCACCATCAGATTGTGCCAGACAGTTCTCAGCTTCTTTGGCTTCTACGGACAAATACTGTCACCCACAGAACAGACCAGAATGCTCAGCTAGCACTAATTGTTAGAAAATAATTGTACCTTTTGATCCTACCAATGATCTGAATTCTGTCATCTGGAGCTATACACAAAATAAGGCCCATCTCTCTTCCATCTGACAACTTGCAAATGTTTGCAAACAACTGTCACATCTTCCTTAAGTCTTCTCTATACCTGCCCTGACTTTATTCCTCTCGCCTCTAATATGGTTTTAGCTCCCTCCCTCTCCCACGCACTCCACTTTGTCAGTATTCCTCTTAAATGTAACACCCAGAATAGATTCCCAATCTCTGAGGTTTATTACTTTCATTTCTACCACAAATAAGTCCCTGTCGGCATCAATCAATCTAGAAAATTTCCTGTGGGGTGACCTTCTAAGGTATAGAAAGGGAGGTGGGGGCTTTGGAAACTGCCTGATGACCAGATTCGTTGGAGATTGTCCCCATGTCCTTTATAGAAGCGACCCTGTTTTGTAATCTGTGGGGCAACTACAAGGCCTCCTTCACCCCTTCTGGGGCACCTTTAAAAAGCAATTTGCCCACTAAGGGCTCCCTGCATTTCTTTCAAATTACAGTGCTCACAGCTTCTGCACACCAGAAGAGATGCCTGATGCTGGTGGATGCAATAAACAGCAGAGAAAATAACTTGAGTGCTTTAAAAAAAAATGCAAGCACAAAACATCCCAACCTTCCTGTGCTAATAGGAAAGTTGCAGGAGAAAAAAAAGAATTAAATTAGAAATCAACCCTAGCTTGAGGAAGAGGTCAGCAATAATAGCCCTGCTTTGTCAGAAACCATAGTCTCACTCACTCGTTCTCGCACCTTCCAACTTGAATCAGATGCAAGAATCGCTTGGCAAAGTGAAACTTTTCTTCTTCAGCACAACCCCCTGGTGTATTCAATTTTTGCTTCTCAATCAGTAACCCCCCAAGCCTCATCTGAGGGTACTTTTGCACCTTTACTCCTGCTACCTTTATACCTTGGCTGTGCCAAGAATCCCACCTTGATCAAAAGCCAATGCATGAAAGAAACAATCTATGTGTTAGAGAAAAGAGTAATGCTCACACAGTACAATGACGCACTACTTGGGAGGTATAAGGCTCAAAATAGGTGCATTGATTATTGTTAATATCTGACATTAGGGTGGGTAAAGTATAGCGAATAGGAAATGATGAAAGAGGCTAGTCCTTACATGGGCATTAGGCAAATGTCCCACTCATACTCTGCCATAAGGTTTTATTACTAGTTACTGCAATATATTGGTCTATGGCAGGTAGGTAACAGACAGGACACCAGTTCCTCCATCTCTCATGGAAATTCAGATCCAGGGGGGGATCTCTCCAAAGTCAGGAAGCTTTATTTTTCAGAAACGGTCAAAAATTGGAAAAATATATATAATCTAGTGTAGGCTTGGGACTTTGGGGAGAGCACTACTTTATCCATTTCCTCCTGACTCCAGCACACACCTTCACAACCAAGAACTGAGCCAGGGATGCCCACAGCCATATTGCCAGATAGTTAGAAACACTCCAGAGTGCCCTCTGCTGCCAAGATCTGGTCTAAGAGTGGCAGGTCTATATAAGGACTTGGGCTCTTGAAAAGGGCAATTCTGTAGAAGCAGAATCCTTCACAAGGCTGAGTTCCTTTCTAGGACACACATCTTGAATAGTAAAGGGAGTTACCACCCCGAGGTCCACCCACACCCCTGCAGGGGTCTTAGAAGGTAGGGTGTATCTTGCTTAAAACAGTGGGTCTGGAAGGTAGGAGCTGGTGGTAAACCAGGAATTGAAGTAGGAACAAGGAAGGCAGTAGGTGCCGTGTCTTATTCCTTGATCAGGGTATAAGCTAACTCTACTCTGAGAAGGTTTACCTTCCTGCCCTTCCCCCACCTCCTCTCACAGAATCTCAGCTTTCAAGTTTCTGCACTTGATATTCCCAGGACATAAAATAATTCATCTTCCAGATTCATTTTTCTCTTTTAAAAATGATCAGGTTCAGGGAGTTATTTCAAGAGAAAAGCTCCCTGACTTTGTGATTTTGGTTTAAATGTTGAGTTTTTCAAGTAGGACGGAAGTTGAGGGCTAGACCCACGGAGGAAAAACCATAGAGAGTTGCAGTTTATTGTAATAATAATCCCATTTGCCCTCATGTGTTCAAGATGATAAATGGCCAGCATATCCCGATGGCTCAGCACATTACTGAGAACCATTTATCACCACATCTATCCGCAGGCAAATAAGATTATTCCAGTATTACTCCACTTACCAAGGTGGGGAAAGGATTTATTTCTCTCTTTCTGTATCTATTTGTCTGTAGGCAAAGGCATACTTAGACATGCATGTGTGTCTTCATGTAGCATTTTTGTGTTGTGCTCAGACATGATGAGTGTACAACGTGTACATGTATGAGATACAGGTGTGAATATCATCATGTGGGCGAGTTTATGAGTGAGCACAAATAATGTAAAGCTCAGAGACTACAGTTTCTGTCTGAGGAAGTTACCTGCATTACATGCTGCAGGCCAGATTTTTGAGCAAGACGACTATTTCACAAAGTGTTTCTGATTGATCACTTGGGGAAACCAGAGAAGGGAAAATGAATGGATTGGGGTAAAAATAGCACAATTATTGAGAAATAAATATCTCAAAACATACTCCTATTGAATTAATCACTGCAATGAAGGATGGATAACTTTTTTTCCACCTACAGGCAGGAGGAACCTACTGTCCTAAATTATTTTGCAGATGGTCCATGCAGAGAAAACAGCAGCCACAAAGGTGACTGTGATAATAATAAAAATAACACCACATACCTAACACTTGGCACTTCCCATGCCTTGCCATAGTTCTAAGCACATTACAAATATAAACTCTTCACACCCTGTTCAATATTCCATAGTATCCACCTTTTACAGGCAAGGAAACCCATAGTGAGGTCAATGATTTTTAAATCCTGAATCATAAAATCAATTTACTGAGTTTAAAAATTACATATATAGGTTATATGTGTGTCCTTTTCACATAGTTTGGCTTTTCTATAACTGATTTAAAGAATTTATATAGTCACATTTATAAAGAAAAAAATTATGAAAAGTGTTAGCAAATACCAAATTAATGGAGACATTTAGACTATCAGTGTAAAGTCAATGCCTAGAGTAGCCCCAAAGAGAGAGATTCCCAAGGCCTCGATGCCTTTCTAGTTCACTGGCCACAGATAGGAGAGAGAGAGGGATTTCTTACTTGGTATCTGGATTTCTAGAACTTGGGCCTCTTTCCTTTTTTGTCCCAGAGGATACACCCACAGCCAGTGGAAGTATATATTGTTATAGTGACATTTGAGGAAATCTTTGGGTTCCAATTTTACATAGCATAGGTCAAGCACAGGTATGTGGCCCATGTTTCTCCCTTCACTCTGGCTCTGTCTAAAGTGATTTAGGGTGGGTCCAACCCCGAGAGCAAATGGGAGCTCATGTGGCTGAGGCCCTTGGACCACTCCAGACTCTCCTTCACAGTTCTTCCTTGCAACACCTCCAACCACCCTGAGTCCAAAGCTACAGTGTTATCCCCAGATGCTTTGGTCCCCCAGGTCCCTCCACGGTGCTAACAAAGATTTCCTCCTCCAGTTCCTGGCCAATCTATCTATGGATCTATCCACAAAATTCCTCTATTTCTGAACATTTCTCATTTCTGAACACAAGTGCCCTTATCATGTCCCCCAGTGTGTCTCTTTTTCCATCGTCCCAGACCATCGGGCTCTGTGGCCATGGAAACATCCATATGTCCCTTTGGATCTAAGTTTCCTCATCGGTAGAAGAAGACCATTGAAATAAGTGATTTCTAACTGCTTTCCAATCCTCACATGCTGAGCCTCAGTACCCCCTGGAAATAATCAGACCCCTTATCCCTCTTTTCAATTCATTTCCCTGTTGCTCTCCCAGAAAAGCACTGGCCCAGGGTCCCATGCAAAGCCACTCAGTATGTACCCTCCCTGAGAGTCAGAGAGCAAAGACCAAGAATCCGCCATGAACAGCACTTACTTGAGAAATCAAACTTGTGGAAAAGCAAGTGCAGTGATCAAAAGGTCATCTTCTTATGGGGTATAGTATGAAGTACAGTATACAGTAGTAGAAAGAGCGTGGATTTGGAAATCAGATAAACCTGGGTTTGAATCTCATCTCTGCCCATTAACAGCTCTGTGGTCCTATAAAAGTTGCTTTGCTTGTTTAATCTTCCATTTTTATTAACTTTAAAATGTGTCAACTGGTATCTAACCATCATACATATAAAACCTGCTGTAATCTCCTCCTGAAGCTGACATGGGTGATATATGTGATATGCCCCAGAGAAGCTTAAAACCTCCTAACCCTTATTGACCTCAGTTATGCACTGCAGTGGGCTTGGCCATGAAGCTTGGGAAGGCCTCATAGCATGGGCTGCAGAGCAAGAGGAGGATATCAAGACCATCAAAGGCTAGGCTCTCTATCAGCAGGCAACCAATGAGGAGCAGAAAAGTGCATGGGCAGAGGACCCAGCTTGGTGGTTGAAACAGGATTACGAATTACAGAGCATGCAGATACTCCAAGTCATTTGGCAGCAGGCAGGGTTATGATCTTGGGCCTGGGAAAAGATCTATCCCAAGAAAGCGGGTGAGAACTAATCAGAGTGTTGGCACCTCAGCAAAGGCATCCAAGGGATTCAGATAGGAGTCAAGTCACAGATGGGGCCAAGGCAGTTCAGTCACATTGGTGAGGCCACTATAGAGGCTTGGGAACAAGTTAGAGTTCAGTTAACTCGTGGGTGATAGGGCTCAGCCCAGCTCACCATACACTGCATGGACCACATATACTGAGAGACATGCTGATGCATCCAAGAGGAAAAAACCATGGCCCAAGGGACTGTTACTGGCAGACTCTGGCAGAGCTTCAGTAGGGCCCTCCTTCGGGTTGTAACCAGTAGAACCAGCCAGTCTTCTAGTCACCATCAGCTGAGAGAAGAGAGCAGGGCTTCTCACTGATTCCTGATCAAGTTGGGAAACTGGATCTGCCTCTGCGGGAAGTAAAACCTTTCCTCTCTTTTCATCCTTTCAGTGAAATCCGGCCCAACTCCACTGTGCAATGGGAAGAAGTGTGTCGGCCTTGGGCCTCCGGCCCTCGGAAGCTGATGGCCAGCATGACCAGTGACTCCCTGAGACATGTGTATGGCGAGCTGGATTTGCAGATTCAAAGACAACCTTCTGTGTAAATGCAGAGGAGGCTGAGATGGACCCAGGCACTTGGCCTCTTCTAATCTTGGCTAAGGAAATTCTAATGCAAAAATAGTCAGCTCTTGCTTTAACTTAGTTGTGAAGACCCAGGCAGGACTGGACAGGGCACCAGAGTGGGGATGCTGTGTATTTCAAAGATAGACTTGCCCCAAACTCAGGCTATTCATAGTGGGAGCTAGTTTTTCATCGCTCTACCTTCCAAAGGATTCTGAGGATTAGCTTTAATTAAGCCCTAATTAAACTCTCATATCTCATAAGAGTAAAAGTCATCATTTATCATCACAAATGGCTGCAGCTTCAAATATCAGAGGACTTCCCTTAGCAAGGGGATTTGCTAAATACCTGGCCTCATGTAAAACAAGATTTCTGGCCCCCCATTCATACTTTTATAAGGGTGATATACTCCCCCAAATGGGGGAAAGCACATGATTCAGCCCTAAAATTCTATTTCCCTTTCTTAGAAGCAGGTTCTGCCCTCCGTGTCAGAATATTTCTCCCATGGATTGAGTACAACATCATTTGTCTTCTTGGCAAAGCTCAGGAAAGGTCTTTCATCTTGCACCTGCAGCAAAGCAACTGCCTGCCAAATTTCACAGATTTGCCTTGTGAGAAGATGTGGCCCCATATTAGCAAATTGCATTTGTGAGAAACTTAATCACCTAAGAGGAGCTAAGAAAGCAGGTGCAATGCTCAGATCTATTAAATAATGCAGTTTTATGGTACATTTTATAGGTGGTGTCACATCATGGCCTGATCTGCAGGAACCAATAGCCCTTTAACCCTTTCTGGGCTACAGTACAGGCATACCTCAAACCACCACAATGAAGCAGAGTATCCTAATAAAGCAAGTTGCAGTTGTTTTGCTGGTGAAGGGTATTGCCTTCAATTTGTAAAAATTGCAAGGATGCCTGTACTAGAAATTAATGAGTCTAGCTTGCAACAGGAGGAATCAGGAATTAGTCTCTTTAATTAGTAATTATATTTCACCTGTCTCTCTGGGATCATTTTGCATAATGATACATTTTAGAGGCAGAATAAGCCCAACAATTTGGAGAAGCAGGCAGATTTAGTGACCAAGCCTGTGGGAGGATGGGCAGCCACTAATCCTCTCGTCCTTCACATCACCCATGTTGAGACCTCAGCTCATCACTCAGATGCTGAGAGGTAATATGGACTCCGTCTTGCAAACAGCTAGTAGTACTGCAGACCCTATGACAGAGGATGCTGACATCATTTGTATTGTGCTCCAATGTATTTATTTGCAAAGCTGATGCATGGTCAGAATTACCCACTGATATGCTTAGGGTGTGATTTAGGTCGGTAGATTGTGATTCTTAACAAACAAACAAAAAAGAGCAGAAGAAACCTGAGGGAGAGGCCAGAATGGAATTCTTAGTCTATATAACCACATTGCTAAGTCTTTGAGACTGTTTATGAGCTTTTAGCACCAAGAGTCCATGAAGGTAGCTGGCCCCCTATGGGAACATCATACTAACTCTATTAAGTAATCTCCCAGCATTTGCCAAGCCTTCCAATATCCAATTTTAAAGTTAAAGGCATTCTGTGAGACTGTCAATCTGGCTTAATGTAGTATATTCTTATTAACTAGAATGTAATCAAAGCTTAAAATAAAGTTAACCTGATTTTGTTTGCATCTGCACAAAAGTGAATGCTTTGAATTTTCAGTATAACATAATACTACTCAAATGCTCAATAAATCACCCTTCATTAGTAGATCATCCACCTGGACAAGAAGACAAGCATTTCTCCTTTCAAAAAATTGACCATAGTTGTTATTGATGTCAAAGTAAGTTCTCCTTGCTGCTCTCTCTATATTTTAGCCACATTCACTGGAGGAAGAGGTTTACATATTTAGTTCAAAAACCAGCTTCTAGAAACTTTCTCATGAATGATCTCATTAATCATTAGGGTAAATCAGTGGACAAGCCAGCATGAATACCTATCGTAATGAATACTTTATCATAATGAACACCTTTTGTGGACTTAAAACAGAGATGGAAAATACATGGCAAATATGCACAGGAGAGCCTACATTCATGGTAGACATCACTCAACAATTGCAGCTCATATTGCACCTCAGAGACCTTCTCAACACAGTACTCCAGGAAGCTATTACCAACTAATTTGGAGTTGGCACACAAAACTTATGTGCTATGTCTACTTTAGAGCCAGTCCAACTCTTTTAATAGCTGAGATTCTATGCCATATAATAATACTGTGGCTCTACAAGTTATATTTTTGCAATGGTAAACAATGTATCTTAGATAGCAGCAGAGATTCTAAATTCTACTTTCTGTCTATACTAGTCCTCTGTGCCTTTGAACAAATCCTTATTTGCGTTTATAGCTTCAGTGGCTAAAGAGGAGTAACAATACTTACATTTCCACAAGGTTCTTCTGGGGAATATATCAAGCAAACCTTAACAACAACATATGCAAAACTATGGGCAGATAGATGATGATAGATAGATGATAGAAGATAGATAGATAGATAGATAGATAGATAGATAGATAGATAGACAGATAGATATTGTATGAATATATATGGGTGTTTTTTTAAGTACTTTTACTTCATCAACCTGTAAAAGGAGTAAATATAAGTATTTCCAAACTGTTGATGAAGAACTTAAAAAGGTCTAAGAAGCCATGTGTCATGGCAAATTAAGCTGGGGCAGGAGTATGCAGTGTAATCAACCTCTGGCTTTCTGTACACTCTACATCCCTTGTCTCCCAAGAGTTTTAAGAATGCTGATCTAAAACCAACTTCAAGATTCTTTGAAGAGCTGCAGTATAACAAACAAAAACATGCACAAATTTATAATAGTAATGTGGAGGGAAATAGAGTTTGTGCTAGACTCATTGGCAATTAAAAGTCACAGAATTCTTGGTGTAAGTTTATTTATTAACATCCATCCAATATTATTACAAAGTTAATAAGCAGTCAACCAACCCAACCATCCATTTTATTCACCTTTTCTACCACTCAGCCATCCTCCCAAAATTCAGCCAGCCAGACAGCCAGCCTTCCAACCACCTATCCATTCTTTATTCCAACCATCCATCTAACCACCCAACCATTCATTAATAAACGCATGCAAGAATGAATTTAAAAAGTATTTATTGAATATTAGGCATCATACTAGAGCTTAGGGATTCAAAAATGAAAAACTCATGTTCCATACCCAGAAAGCATTCACAAGCCAGAGGAGGAGCCAAATGCATAAATAGAGTACAAAGGGATAGATGTTAGTACAATATGCCCAGAGTACCATGGAAATAAACAGAAAAAGATGCATGAAAACGGCTCCCCAAAATCTGCAAGGATAATGGGAAAATATTTAAATAGACACTTAAAAAAGAATAGGAAGTAAGTTGGAGATCATTTGACAGAAAAGAGCTCATGCAACAGCCTAGAGGAAAGAAAGAACATGGCCCTTTTAAAGAATTGAAATTAGCTTGGCATGAAGAGGTGGTGAATATCCAGCAAGGGGAGGCAGAGCTTTTCATATTCACCATAATGATGCAAGAAATCATTCATGAGAAAGTATCTGCAAAGATTCTTAGCCACAGAAATGCAGGTTTGCGTCAGAGCTGGAGTACTTACAGGAATGAGAATTTGTTCTTCTGGGTCATGTTGTGGAGGGAGGCTAATAGATGCTGCTAATAACACACTGGATGCATAACTAAAAAATATAGGTGGGTCAAGGCCCAAAGAGTATGGTGTAGAATTCCTATCTCAGGTCAGTGTGGCAGGTATAATATCGGGGTGTGGCTGCATTTGAATTCAAACACGGAAAATGAGATGTAGACAAAGTGGAAAAGGTGGCATGTTGGAGGGTGTTGTCCATTTCAAAACCTGATACAAATGTGTGACAGACAAATTCCTAGAGGCTAAAATTTGGGTAGCCATTTAGACATGACAATTACCATGCACAAGAAATGCTAAAGACCCAGAATCTTGTTCTGAGGGCCATGCTCACTTCTGACTTGAAGGCAAAGCTCTCCAACTCAGTACCCAAGAAATCCAACTGATTCTAGAGACACTTCTTCCCATCTTAAGGCAAGGTTTTCCTTCCGTTCTAAGCACCTCAACTCATGTAGACTCAGTTTTACTTCCATAAGACTCTATTAAAAAAAGAACACAGGACAACAATAACAACATCTTTTGAGTATGTCTGTCAGAAATTACTCTTTAAAAACAAACATAAATAAATGATAAGTGGGGGGAAAGCACCTCAGTTGCAGCAGGAAAACTTACTAGAAAATTGTGCTCACTCCAAAGACAATGGACTTTTTAAAAAAGATGCTTGGTAAGCTTACTGCTGATACAATTCCTGAACTCCTATTAATTTTCACATTAATTAATCATTGTTCTAGGACAAGTAATTATCTAAGCAATATTTCACCATCCTGAAACTAATCAAACATAAGGGTCCTAGTGAGTATTTCTATTAGTAAAAGCAAGTGCCTATAACACAGAAAGGATTCTTTCTCTTCTTTCTGATTTGAGCAAGTGGGCAAATATAGCATGTAAAATAATTACAATCAGACTTAGAATTTATCTTAAAGTGATAGAGTATCATCCTGGCCAATGTGGCTCAGTTGGTTGGAATGCCATCCTGTGCACCAAAGGGCTGTGGGTCAGATTCCCAGTCAGGGCACATACTCAGGTTTAGGGTTCAATCCCCAGTCAGGGTGTGTACAGGAGGCAACTGATCAATGTTTCTCTCTCACATTCTCTCTCTCACATTGATGTTTCTCTCTCTCTCTCTCAATCTCCCTCCTTCTCCCCCTCTCTCCCTCCCTCATTCCCTCCCTCTCTTTTCCTCTCTAAAATCAATAAAAACTTACCCTTGGGTGAGGATTTTAAAAAATGCATGCAGGAGATTTCTTTAAAGTCATAGAGCATCAATAACCATCAGATATCGTTACTCCTCTCATTGACAGGTGGGATGCAATTTCTCTCCCCTCTCCATGATTCTATATGGCTCTATGATTACATTGACTGATGGAATGTGGTAGAAACAACACAATCAGTTCTTAGCCAAGGCCTTGGGAAACTGGTAACTTTCACTTGTCTTTTGAAATCCTTCTCCATTGAAGTTTTGAGTTTCCATGCAAAAGCTCAACTACTTTAACAATGTCATACTGAGGAATCTGCATGTAGATGTTCTTGTCAACCATTCTTGCTGAGCTCAGCCTTCCAGCTACTCCCACCAAAGCACCAGACATGACAATGAAGCCATCTTGGGCCCTCTAGACCAGTCCATCTACCAGCTGAATACCATCAAGTGATCTCAGTCAATTCCATTTAGAGCAGAAGACTCACTATGCCAAGCCTTACCCAAATGCTTGACCAATCAAATTATGAGATATGTAAAATGATTATTGTTTTAAGCCACTAGGTTTGATGTCATCTATAAAGCAGTAGAACATAATCAGAGCACTTACTCCAATAATCTCAGAAAGGAGAACAATTTACTGACTAAATACTATTCTTGCTTTAAAGAAATATCAGTGTTTTGATCATCATTTTTCCTTTCTGAAAAATGTATAGACATGTAATGTTTGTTGTTATTTAACAGCCTCTATAGATTTGAAGAGACCTAACATGTGTACTCCCAAGTCTAATTTAAGTATTGACAGTGCCTTTAATTCTTCCTCTTAAGCTATGGTTTTTTTGGACACTTCATCATCTTCATCTCCATCAAGATTTGGTCAGATGCCATTAGGGATAGTTTGAAGTTGAGAGAGAGGGCACAAAGATGAAGGATAACATTGCTCTTTCACAAAGACTTAGAAAATAGGGCCACTCCATTGAGAACCTCAAAGAGGTTTCACATCCTCTACCACCCTCACAAAACCAGCTTTCCCATGAACTGAAATACTAGGAAATAGTTAAATAGTCTGGTCATTAACGTACATTCCATTTTTTTCTCCCTGAACATTTAAAAATGCCTTCATTTGCACAGAGGTCTACACTGGTTTAGCTCTGTGTGAAATACAATAGAACAAAGTAATTTATTTTTATGTTAGTTATACCTAAACCAAAATTTGTGGTCACTACTACAGCT
Organism: Eptesicus fuscus; assembly: GCF_027574615.1. NCBI lineage: Eukaryota > Metazoa > Chordata > Mammalia > Chiroptera > Vespertilionidae > Eptesicus > Eptesicus fuscus. The sequence continues at coordinate 89,678,546 of NC_072481.1, forward strand.
AAGTCCAATAATGGCCTAAAATCAGTTTCTGGTTAAAGGTGATTCGTAAACTAGCCATAAAAGTAGGAAATGTCATCCTTGTGCCACAGTTGATGGCATGACACCAAAACAGTCCTGCCCTCTAGAAATGTGTCCTCTGCACCCACCAGTGGTTATAATGCGTATCAATTTTCCTGCCCAACCTCTCTTCTACAAGATTCTCTGTGCCACAGATGTGCCCCACATTTTTGTGCAGTCTTTCATCAAAGCACCATCCAAAACCCACAGAAAGTCACCTACCCACAGTCCCTGACAGAGGCACGGAGTTAGTCTCTCTGATGTACTCTCATTGCTCTTGCCTATGCTCAGCAGGACAGCATGGCCCTCAGAAAACAGAATAGCATCTAATTTGCCATTATATACCTTTTCCTCAGATGAGAGATTCCTAAACTAGGTAGACCATGCCTTATATTATAAATCATGGCATTTAATGTAGGTTTTGAAGGTTTTCCTACCATAATGACATAATGATATTTTATCATGCACTTAACCTTTACTATTTCTGGTGCCAGTTTCTTATGGCTATTACCCATATTTCAAATATGGACATCTGTATCTTTCAGAAACTTTCAAATGACAAGTTCACACCCCCTCCAAGAACAAGCCTGTTCAGGTTGAAGTGCCCATGGTGTTGACCTGCTGCTGCCAAGCTTACTTTTTCATACATTGCTTTTATTACAGATGTAAGGCTGAGCTCATGATTATTATTATTTTATCTTGCCTATAACCATGAATTCAAAAAATATGATTCTAATAAAGGAATCTGCCTTTTAAGCTGATCATTAAAAGAGATGCTTGGTATCTTCAATAATATCCCAATTAGCTTCATTTGAGCATACAATTTTAAAAGTCCAGACAGATCAACAAAATGTTATTACTGACATAAAATTGAAAAATAGGTATAATACCATAAAAATTTCTATGATTAAAAAAAAACAATAGGTTTCAATGATAGATTCGCTAGCAATGTTGAGCAAAAAATGAAGGTCGTTATCTGGCAAATTTAAGGGAAAAAAAGCCTGAGCTCATCTAAGTAACCTAAATATTGAGAACACACTATAAAAGAACTCTACTTCCACTATTTTTTTATTTAATCCTGGGTATCTTCTTTAAAAACCTAATTTAAAGACAGCTCTTCCAACTAATACTTAATGTGTTGTTCTGTTAGTGCTCAATACACTTCAAATAATAACAGGTAATGAAGCACTGGCTGTATATGGTTCTTCAAAAATTAATACATCAGATAATTAGGTATCCAAAAGCTACCTCAGCTATTATGATTTTTTATTATTATTATTACTAATATAAAATTCCATTAAAATTCCATGGCATACTTGGTTTTGTGCTGAATTGAGAAGGAACAAAGAATCCATCCAAAATAGTGAAATAATAGGTTGGTCTTGGGCACTGCAAGAAAAAGTGTAATTGATACAACTCCTTTCAAAAACTATTTGGCAGCATCTACTAATCTGAATTTATGTAGTGACCCAGTAATTCCACTCCTAGGTATAGTTCTGACAGAAATATTTACATATATTCACCAAAAGATAAGAGTGTTCAAAAATGTTCATAGCATTCAAAATAATCCCCCCAAAAGTTAGAAATCCAGACATGGCTTAGCTGGGTGCTCTGGCTCAAAATTTCTCACAAGGCTGAGATTAAGGTTAGTCAGGGTCATCGTCTCATCTGAAGGCTCAAGAGAGACATTGCTTTTCAGTTTATTCATGGGCTCCTTACAGACTGGTGAACTGAGGGCCTCTGTTCCTTTCTGGCTGTTGACTGGAGGCCTCTCTCCATTCCTTGTCATGTTGGCCTTCCCGTAGGGTCACTCACACTACTTGACACCTGACATCCATCACAGTGAGAAAGCAAGAAAGCAAAATAGGGCAAGCAAGACAGAAGCCAAAATCATTTTATAATCTAAACTCAGAATGAAACCTATAATTTTTGTCGTATTCTGTTAAAAGTGAGTCACTGGGTCCAGCCCACAGTCAAGGGGAGAGGATTACACAGGGCATAAACATTAGGAGGTAGAGATCATTGTGGGTGATCTTAATTATACCTCAATTTATGGAAAAAAATATCCTTAGAATTGCCAGGATGAAGTCACAGGATCTTGCTACACAGATATTTTATTTCATAGATCTTCATGGCCTTTTCCTGAGGAGCTATCCTTCAATATCTATTGAGTTCTAATTAGTTTTCTTGGAGGTTCTTCCTCCTTCACAGAAGTCATCAAGCTTTAAGGTTCACTCTTGACAGACCACCATCTGACTGGACCCAAATAAGCTTCTTTAACCAGCTAGTCTACTTTTCTAGCTAAGAAAGCAATATCTGGATGCTAGGGAGGGAAGAGTTGCTGTTTTCACTACAGCATCACATTTTAGACAGAACCTAGAAAAGAACTTGGAAAATCAATGTTCTTCACCATTAATATTTGGGTCCCTTCAACTGGAACTCACCTTATTGTATATGAAAACCAGTAAATACAACAGAAATTATATGTCAGACCATATGTTAACATGTGGAAAAATAATAACCTTTAAGTTTAAAGTTGATTATTGCTGGGGCTGACCAGCAGCCCTGAACGATGGATGAACAGATTACTCCTACACAGTTTCACTGTGGGGGAGAGAGCTAAGGGATGGCCCGGCTGAAGAAGCCAGGCAGCCTCGATTGCCTGCCTTGTTAGGTTTTTATTGGAATTTTTATCTTTAGATACATTCAGTAGGGTGAGTAATCTTGGGAGGACACGTGTTTACATTATCCTCTATGCAAAAGCATCCAGGGATTAAGCATAAGGATTCCAGTAAATATCCAAGGGTCTGCACATGCACAGACTTTTTTGGAAAGGTCAAGGAATAATTAGGGGCGTTGCCTTCGACACTCTTCTAAGTCTCCCCTAAATTGGAATTCGGATAAACAGGGCAGGCAGCCTTCCACACACTTCCCTTTTCTCAGAATGTCCTCCTCACAAGCTTTCCAACCATGTCTCATGCTTCCCCACAGATTATCTCTTTCCATCTCTGTTGTGCCTTGGCATGACTTCCCTGACAATTTCTGCCAAATGTTGAAAGAAGTTGTAGTTATCTGACTGACCCATCACGATGATTTTCTTTGCCAAAAATGACTAACAGTCCCAAGTGACTAAAATAGATTCCATTTAGGCAAGCATCCACTTTTCAACTCAGAAGAGAAACTCTGTGGTTCTGGTGCATGCATCACTGTGTACCTGGTACAGAGTAGCCTGTCAATAAGCATTTGGTGGATGAATGAATGAACAGAATGGAATAGGGATGGAGTGTTACTATCCCTGGACTCCATCGTTCAGGCTGCCCCTTGTCATTTTGGTCACTGCCATTCAGGCATTTTCCATATCACTAAAATCTCAAAGTCCTTTGTCCCCAGGCAGTTTGTTTCCTCTTTACCATTCTGCCTTCCAGAATTGACCTAAGCATCAAAGCCAAAATAATATCAAAAGAACATGGGTCAAGATGAGATGAGAATCAGAACTCAGAAGTTGAGCACAGCTTATATGAACATAGTCCACTGTCTATCTGCTCCTCCCTGGAAATGAAATATTTGGAATCATTCTAATCTGAATTACCCCAACCAAGTTTTCCCAGAAACATAGCTCCCATTTTCTCAAGCACCCTCAAAACAATAATCAAAGTTCAAAATTGCCCTTTTCCCTCCTCATGCTACTGCCAAAGTGATTTTAAACAATTCTGCAGAAAACGTCAGTCACTATAAACTCCTTCTGTTGCTAAGATTGGAGTTCAGGATGAGGGGTTTTAGGAAATCTAGAGATGAAGCTAATAGAAGAAATAAGTTGAGCTTTCATTTTATGTCTCAAAACTAGGCACCATGTACTGACCTTCCAACAAATATTTCTCACCAGAAACCAAGCAACTCTTCAAGGCAGTGAGCGCCAAATTGAAGATGTCCAAGTGGCCTTGGCACTCAACCCATTCATTGGGAATGGTTTGATGAGGATTGCTAAACTAGGCAAAACAATGATAAGATGATTCCCAAAGACACTTCCAATTCCAAGAATCTATTATTACAAGATTCTGTATTTGATATAATATAACACCTAATATTTTCCCACCAACACTGAGAGCTGAAATACTCACTGTGTCATTCATAGATCGTGTTTGTAGTGTATGTAAATAAGAATTTTATTACCATGCCCTTAACCCATAACTTAAGCCTCATCAGTATGCCTTTCTAGCCAACTGTTTTTATCAGATAAAGACAATATTTCCTTTGAGTGCCAAATGTGAAAGACTTACCAATTTATTAGTTGGATTCCAGGCTTTTTCCACAATACCTGAGTCCCAATTTTTAATGACAATTCCATCCCTATTAACAACTCATGCAAGGAAAACAATGGCCTGGAAGCAATGAGATGTTAAAGTCTACGTAACTAATAACCCTGGCTGCAAAAATGACATAATTATATTAGCAGGTTGGAAGATTTAAAGTTTCAAGAAACACAGTCTACATATTAGAGGCATGCATTCATTGGAAAATACATGGCACCCTGTGTTGCATAGACTTATTCCTAGTTAACCACCACCCAAAATATGGATAAGCTTTCAGATAGCTAGGATGAGAAGACAGGTCTGAGGGAAAATGCTGTCAGGAGCAATTCAGCTGAAGCCCATGTGATGAGATGAAGGCTTATCCTCCATCAAAGTTAGCTGGGAGAGGGACTCCTCCTTTAGCATAGGAAGTGTTAGGGACCCCCGGGTAGAAAGGGTAAGCCAAAGTGGTAGGCCAAAGTGAATACAATGAAGGACCTAGGCCCAACGGGGTCACTATAAAATAGGAAGCCAGGGCATCCGAGGTAGCAAATTGTCCCCTACTTTATCCATTCACATCCAATTAATATTACCCCACCTTCTCCCCGACACCTCCTCTTCAGAATTTACCAATTTTCTGGTACTTTGGCCTTGGTCCTTAGGAACCATATTTCTCTTTATCCACCAGGGGGTGGTAAAAAGTCTTATGTGCAGCAGAGCTGAGCCAGCTGTTACTCTGAAGGTTCAATCCCCACAGTCTATATAACCCTACTGAAGGTCATAGAAAATGGGATTGTGTGTTTTATAAAGAATAAGGCATTATGCTATATAATTATTAGTTTCTGTGTCCTTCATCTTAACAGGGGGGAAGAAACAACAGTTCTGGGCAGAAAAAGTGATGTTCAAACTCCATTCTTGTGTCTGTCCTTTCATCTTCCCTGAAGTAATTTTCTGGGAAAGAAAAAGCCTATAATTCCAGATATACAGATGTCTCATTTAGAATTAAATATAGATGTCTATTATTTCCAAATTCTTGGGGCTTTAAAGTATGAGAACTATGCTCATGGGAAAATATGAATTAAAAGAAATGATGCTATAAAAAAAGAAAATTCCTTGTCTCAAAAGACTAGTGCTGACACCATATCCCCAAATGTAAATGCATTGGCACTGAGTCCTAAGAAAGGGTGGGAGGGCCTTCACAGACTGGAAACTGACACACCATGACTCAGGGCTGCCTCTTTTCATAGACTTCATCTCAGACTCACAATAGCTCTCCCCTCACTTCTCCTGGCCCTCAGGGAAGGTTCTCAGCATTTTTACCTCCCCTTCACACCCTCTCTCTACTTTGGCTCATTTGCATATGCATATGAAAAAAATTAGATTGTGGAATTCTAGGAAAGTATAATAAAGATGCAGGACCTCACTGTGACTAATTCTTAAATGGATTCACATTAAAATGTGGGCAGTGCTGAGCACTGTCAACCAGAAAGCTCAATAAAAGGATTCTAGGTTTATATATTAAGGAAGCTTAATAGCCTTTGTCTCTATGCAGTCACTCTTAGCAGGACCTAATTTCATTGACTTTTATGATAATTTCTCTTTAACTCTGTTACATTTAATTGCTTCTTATATATAAAGAGAAAAGAAAGATATGAAAAAGATTAGTGAAACACTATTTAAAAGTTAAATGATAAAGGCATGTTTTTTATAATCGCAAATGGTCTAGGTAATCTGCTCTATAAACCAACAGTGATTATTTCATTTCATGTTAGTTGTTGGAAGGCAGTGTCATTTTAGTCTTAAAAGGCTAATTCATTATCTACTCTTTGGTAACTATTTATTTCAAGGAGGTAGCCTCTAGATATTAAGGCTTACAAGTGCAAAGTTGTACTTTGTGATTTACAAAATAAATTACCTTTCTTATTGAATCACCTGATCCAGACTTAATCAACCATTTTTAAAGCCATCCCAGTAAGATTAGCTGATTCATATGATTTATCTAACATCTGTGTTCTCCACATCAGCTATGTAATGCTTTACATGTAGTACATTCCAAATTAAAGAGGAATTTGACTGTATCTTCATTTATTATTAATCCTCATGGAAAACAGCCTCCTCTTTGACAACAAACTAAAAACATACCGTTTTACCTCTTATTATTTTTCTGTATTCCTCTCAAGAGAGTGAAAACTATTTTAGGTCAGCTTCTCATGGTATCACAAAATGACCAGGCCCAGGAAATAGAAGGCAAATATTTGAAAGCACTCCAGAGTTTCAATAATGTGTGCAGACCCCACTGTAGCCAGGTCCAGGCAGATTAACCAAGGAGCTAACAAAGGCTACAGGACCACCTACTTGCACAGAGCCCTTCCAAAATTCCTAAGACCTGGGGGGGGGGGGGGGGGGGGATCTTGGCATTGTTTTCACATTGTCACAGGTATTCATAAAATTTTCAAAATAAAGTTATCTTATTTTTTTAAATCTTTATTGTTGTAAGTATTTTTTCCCATTGACCCCTTCTAGCCCTCCCCCACCCCTAACTCCGGGCCTTCATCACACTATTGTCTGTGTCCATGGGTTATGCATATATGCATACAAGTTATTTGGTTGATCTCTTCCCACCCAACCACTCACTCCCACCTTCCCTCTGAGATTCCACAGTCTGTTCCATGCTTCCATGTTTCTGGATCTATTTTGTTCATCAGTTTATTCTGTTTATTAAATTCCACAAATAAATGAGATCATGTGATACTCGTCTTTCTCTGACTGGCTTATTTCACTTAGCATAATACTTTCCAAGTCCCTCATGCTATCTCAAAGGGTAAGAGATCCTTTTTTATTGCTGCATAGTATTCCATGATGTAAATGTACCACAGCTTTCTTGTCTACTCATCTACTGATAAGCACTTGTGCTGTTTCCAGATCTTAGCTATTGTAAATTGTGCTGCTATAAATGTAGGGGTGCATACATTCTTTCTGATTGGTGTTTTGGGTTTCTTAGGATATATTCCTAGAAATGGGATCACTGAGTCAAATGGCAATTCCATAGTTAATTTTTTGAGGGAACTCCATACTGTTTTCAATAATGGTTGCACCAGTCTGCATTCCTACCAGCACTGTACCAGGGATCCCTTTTCTCTACATCTTTGCAAGCACTTGTCATTTGTTGATTTGTTGATGGTAACCATTCTGACGGGTATAAGGTGATACCTCACTGTCCTTTTAACTTGCATCTCTCTGATGATCAGTGACTGTGCATTTTTTCATATGCCTCTTGGCCATCTGTATGTCCACTTTGGAGAATTGTATATTAGGTCCTTTGTTCATTTTTCAAAATTGGATTGTTTGTCTTCCTTTTGTTAAGTTGGGTGAGTTCCTTATATATTTTGGATATTAACCCTTTATCAGATGTATCATTGCCAAATATGTTCTCCCATACAATGGGCTGACTTTTCATTTTGTTGATGGTTTCTTTTGTATATTTAGTATATGTATAGTAATCTTGGTTTCAGATCCTTGCTTTTGATTATTTTGAGTACTTCGTGCCATTCCCTCTGGCCTGTAGAGCTTCTGATGAGAAATCAGGTGTCAGCCTTATGGGAGCTCCTTTGTTGGTAATAGTTTGTTTTTCTCTTGCTGCCTTTAAGGTTCTCTCTTTGTCTTTAATTTTTGGCATTTTAATTATGATATGCCTGGGTGTGGGCCTGTTTGAGTTCTTCTTGCTTCAGACTCTCTGTGCCTCCTGAAGTTATGTGACTTTTTCCTCCACCAGATTAAGGATGTTTTCTGACATTACTTCTTCAAATAGGTTCTCTATCCCCTGCTCACTTTCTTCATCTTCTCTTACTCCTATGATGCAAGTATTGTTATGTTTCATGTTGTCCCACAGCTCCCTTAAGTTATCCTCCAGTTTTTTCATTGTTTTTTCTTTTTGGTTCTCTGATTGAGTGATTTTTTTCTACCCTGTCTTCTAATTCACTGATCCAATCCTCAGCTTCCCCTAATCTGCAGTGTATTCCTTCTAATGTGTTCATTATTAGTGCTACATCATTCTTCATTTCTGACTGGTCTTTTATCATAGTTTCTATAACTTTTCTCATGTTGTTGCGCATCCTTATGATCATTATTCTAAACTCTATATCTAATAAACTTATCTCCATTTCATTTACCTCTTAATCTGGAGAATTATTTTGTTCTTTCATTTGGCGCTAGTTTTTGTCTCTCCATTTTGGCTGCCTGTTTGGGTTTGTTTCTATATATTAGGTAGATATGCTACAATTCCCTGTCTCTAGTGCAGGACAATGTCAGGCACAGTTTGTCCTCAGCCCTGGGTACCCTGTTTAGAGCTATCAGCAATCCAAAGCTTGTGGCTCCCTTTGTTGGGGCTGGGTGCTTTTGGAAAGGACCAAGATGTGCACCGAGGTCTGCTTTTCCTAGCTCCGGGTCTAGAAGCAGATCAGGCAAAGACTCAAAACCTCCAGAATCTGCCTCTGCTTGCAGTCTGGTAGTTATTCAGTCCTAATTAGCCTCTGGCTATTGACCACAGCAAGGTTTAGATTCTACTGGGTGGGGCAAGAAGTTTTCCAACAGGGTGGGACAATTGCTTTCCTTCCAAGCAAAAGCTGCCTGGATGGTAAAGGTCTTCCTGAGAATGATGTCCTTTGTAGTATGAGGGAATGACTCCGCACAGGGAACCAGGTTGGGTGCCTTCTGAAATCTAACCAGAGTCCCCAAACCTGGATTCTCCTCACACAGTCCACTCTGCCCTCCCTCTGTCAGAGCCCAAGTTTAGTGGCTGCACCAAAATTTTGTGCATTAGCCTTTTAAGTGGATACCTGCATTTCCAGCTGTCTCTCCCTGGCAGACAGCAACTCCATTGCTTTTCACAGCCAGATGTTATGTGGGCACCTTTCTTAGTTGTGATGCTCTAGGCTGAGGAGCCCAGCTTGAGGTTTAATCCTCAGAGTTCTCAGTGGGAACCCCCACAGTTGAGATATCCCTCTGGAACTTCAGCTGCTTGGTAATCCCTTTTGCATCTCTGCACTTCCTACCAGTCTCTATGTGGTCCCACCTTTCCATCCTTTGTTATCAGGGTTCTCTCCAGCTAGTCTTCAGCTGATTATTCAGGATGTTTTTTCTTTATTTTAGTAGTAATTCCAGTTTGGTCCTGGGAGAGTGTCGATGTAGCTTCTACTTTGTCACCAATTTGGAACTCTCAAAAGGAAATTATTTTAACTAATCAGTTAAATTAGCAGGTTTTTTTCTGTCACACTTTCCTTTGTGTCAGGTGACATTAGGCTTTCCACTGGCATTTTGAGGACCCAGATTAAAAAGAATGGATTAAGAATAGATCCACTTTGTATTTAGTTCCATACACTCATGTGGTCTTGTCTGTAGTAAAGTTATTGATAGTTGTTTCAATGTAATAATAACTTTCAGGAACCATCTCTTATTCACAAAGGTGGAATGAACTCTACCTTGGTACAAATGTGACTGAGGTGCTTCTCAGAAGTATGTGGGAGAAATGAGATTTAAAATATAGAGAGCTGGAAGCTAGTCTGTGTAACCTTGTAAACTATGGATTCAATTATTATTGATGCCAAGTCAAAATGAAAGAGCTCTTCTGTCAGCTATATACTAAAAAATACAGCATGTATAATTCTAAACACAACATATGTCTGACTTTTTATGTGAGTAATGTAAAATAGAATTGTGAAAATTCTTAACTCTATAGCACACAAGCAATTACATCAACATCTGTACTCACGTGTTTTGTAGCTCCAAATATCATATCACATGTAAACTACTAAGATCATTTTTCAGAGCTCTCATAGGACTAAGAGATAGCTGAAAACCAACAGCCTTCAGAAGAGATCCCAGAAAGACAGTGCCTTAGAAATAGGCTAATCTAGTCCTGTAGTAAAGGCTACTCTTGACTTCACCTAACATAACTTAAAAACTAGGCTTAAAAGGTTAGAGTTGATGCTCAAGGAAATTAACTGCATGTAATAACAAATATTAATACTCTATTGATTTAGACAACAAAATACAGAAACTCAAAAAACAGTTTCTATAAAAATGTAGCAGCCATAATACAATTAAAATGTACCAGACATCCAAGGAAACAGCAAAATGGTAATACTCATAACCAGGAGAAAAATAAGTCAATATAAACAAACCCAGAAATGATTATAATAGTCAATAAACTAATAACCACAATTCCATTATAACACTTAATATGTATATGGGACAGGATTTCTAGAAAAGTATACACATAATAAAAGAAAAAAATAGAAATCTTAATAGAGAATTGGAAAATATTTTAAAATAACTACATGTAAATTCTAGAATTAAAAATTCTTTAATTACAAAGAAATAAAGTTAACTGGGTTTTTTTGACAGTAGGTTAAACAATTGAAGACAGGGCAATAAAAACTATTCAGAAAATAGTACACAAAGGGGAAAAAAAAACTAAAAATTGAATAGAGCCTCAGTGACATATGGAACAATGTCAAATGATCTCAAATATATATAATTTGAGTACTAGAAAAAGAGCCAGAGTGGGGAGGAGAGAGAAAACAGAAAACGCATATCCTATCTAATAAAAGAGTAATATGCAAATTAGCCATCACTCTGCTACACCCACAAGCCATGCCCACCGGCCAATCAGGAGCAAGTATGCAAATCAACCTCACCAAGATGGCTGCGGCCACGGAGTGAGCAGGAGCCTTGGGTTTCCCTGGCAATGGAGGAAGCCAAGCTTTCCACACACCCTGGCCGGCCCAGTCCTCCACTCAAGGCTACAAAGTTTCAATTATAGAAGATAAATAAATCCCAACAAAAATGGCTGCAGCCACAGAGCAAGCAGGAGGCGTGGCTCCATTTAAGGCTACAAAGTTTCAATTATAGAAGATAAATAAATCTCAGATCCCAGGGGCTCTGCTTGGGTCACCAGGGGGTGTGGCCAGCCTGCAAACCACCACAGGCCCCTCGCCCAGACCATCCCACGCCCCAAGGGAACCCCCACCCTGATCCAGGACACCCTTCAGGGCAAACCAGCTGGTCCCCATCAATGCACCAGGCCTCTATCCTATCTAATAAAAGAGTAATGTGCAAATTGACCATCACTCCAACACACAAGATGGCTGCTCCCACGTGGTCAAAGATGGCTGCCCCCATGTGGACATAAGATGGCTGCCACATGATGACCAGCAGGAGAGGGCAGTTGGGAGGGACCAGGCCTGCAAGGGAGGGCAGTTGTGGGTGATCAGGCCAGCAGGGGAGGGCAATTGGGAGGGACCAGATCTGCAAGGGAGGGCAGTTGGGGGCAATCAAGCCTGCAGGGGAGAGCAGTTAGGGGTGACCAGGCCAGCATAGGAGGGAAGTTGGGGGCGACCGGGCCTGCAGGGAAGGACAGTTGGGGGGCACCCAGGCCTGCAGGGGAGAGCTCTTGGGGGGTGGACCAGGCCTGCAGGGGAGGGCAGTTAGGGGCAATCAGGCTGGCAGGGGAGCAGTTAGGCATCAATCGGGCTGTCAGGGGAGTGGTTAGGGGGTGATCAGGATGGCAGGCAGAAGTGGCTAGGGTCAATCAGGAAGGCAGGCAGGCAAGCAATTGGGAGCCAGCAGTCCTGGGTTGGGAGAGGGATGTCTAACTGCCCGTTTAGGCCTGATCCTACTGGGATCTGGCCTAAATGGGCTTTCAGACATCCCTTGAGGGGTTCCAGATTGGAGAGGGTGCAGGCTGGGCTGAGGGACACACCCCCTGTGCACGAATTTCATGTACCAGGCCTCTAGTGAATTAATAATTTGATTTTTTTAAATGAGTTCCTCTGGGCTTCCAAGCTGCTCAACAAATCTCAAGCAGTAGAAACCAAGACATTCACATGGAAGCACACTGCAATCATCTAGCAGATAACAGTGATGAAGAGGGAAAAAAAATGTTAAAAGCAGCCAATGAGAAAAGATACATTATATACAAAGGTGGCTTAAAAAAAAACTTAGCAAAGCAGCAATGAAAAGAACTTTCTGGAACCTGATAAAATTCACATTTAACCTAATCTTTATGGTGAAAGACTGAACTTTCCCCTTTTATGATTGGGAAAAATGTACGTATATTCTCTCCTACTACTTCCAATCAACAATAGAAATGGAGGTCCTATTCAGGATAAAAAAAAGTAATAATAAAGCAGACATAAGAATTAATAAAAATGTCTTTATTTACAGATGACATGATTTCTACCTACAAAATCCCAGAAAAGCCAGACAGACTATATGATGCCATTTAAATGAAATAAAAGAATAAGCAAAGCTAATCTATATTGATAAAAATCATAAAAAGTATTGCATTTTGTGGGTACAGATGTGGGCCAGGATGGACTTTGAAGGGACTTGAAATATTTTTTTTTAATTTCTTTATTGATTAAGGTGTCACATATTTGTCCTCATCCCCCCATTCCCATCCCCCCCTCCCCACGCATGCCCCAACCCCCTGTTGAACTTAACCATTGGATAGGCTCATATGCATGCACACAAGTCCTTTGGTTGAACTCTCCCCCTCCCTCCACCCTCCCCTATCCTCCCTCTGAGGCCCGATAGTCCGATCGATGCCTCCTTGCTTCTGGTTGTGTTCTTGTTCCTCAGTCTATGTTGTTCATCATTTCCCCTAGATGAGCGAGATCATATGTCACTAGATATATACTTATGAGAACTGAATGTGAGACGGGCAATAATAGTTATGCTGACAGGCAGATGGATCAGTCTGTAGTGAGTTTCTTTCTGGACCAACAGTTCTATTGAGACCCAATTTCAATGTCCACCAGTTCCTTATGTGTACATGTCAGCACTGACCCCTCAACTCTGGATGGTGGACAAATGGTGGTAACGGAGGTCCGACTCCCTCTGGTTTGGTCTCGGCCGGACCCAGGGGCACGGCTTCACCCGGACTAAGGGGCACGTGGCCTTCCCGGATCTAGGGACACATGGTCTCACCCGGACCCAGGGACGCTTGGGCTCTCCCAGACCCAGCGGCACGTGGCCTCACCCGGGCCTAGGTGCACGAGGCCCCACCCGGATCCAGGGACACATAGTCTCACCCGGACCCAGGGACGCTTGGTCTCTCCCAGACCCAGGGGCACGTGGCCTCACCCGAGCCTAGGTGCACGAGGCCTCACCCTGATCCAGGGACACATGGTCTCGCCCGGACCCAGGGGTGCGTGGCCTCTCTCAGACCCAGGGGCACGTGGCCTCACCAGGACCTAGGTGCATGAGGCCTCACCCGGATCCAGGGACACATGGTCTCACCCGGATCCAGGGACGCCTGGCCACTCCCAGACCCAGGGGCATGTGGCCTCACCCGGGCCTAGGCGCACAAGGCCTCACCCGGATCCAGGGACACACGGTTTCACCCGGACCCAGGGACGCCTGGCCTCCCCCAGACCCAGGGGTATGCGGCCCAACCCGGGCCTAGGTGCACGAGGCCCCACCCAGATCCAGGGACACATGGTCTCGCCCGGATCCAGGGGTGCGTTGCCTCTCCCAGGCCCAGGGGCACGTGGTCTCACCTGGACCTAGGTGCACGAAGCCTCCCCCGGATCCAGGGACACATGGTCTCACGCGGACCCAGGGGCGCTTGGCCTCTCCCAGACCCAGGGGCGCTTGGCCTCACCCGGGCACGGGACCCAGCGTCATCCGGGTCCAGGGGCACTTGGCCTCACCCGGACCCGGAATCCGGCCTCACCTGGACCCAGGGGCACGCGGCCCCACCCAGACCCAGGGACGCGAGGCCCCACCCATACCCGGAGGCGCACGACCACTCCCGATCCCAGAGGCGCGCAACCCCGCCCGCACCCGGGTCCCAGCGGGGCCCCGTCCACCCGATCCCAATTCCCACCGGTCAACCCCCCCCAGCAATTGCCCCGGCCATCCTGCCAGAGCTCCAGGACGGCCGCCGCAGAACTCGTCAGGCGGCTGCTCGGCGAAGCTCCGGTGCGCCCGGTGCGTGGCTGCGGGCCGGTCCGGCGTCGCCGCGCCGGCCCCTGGGTCCGCAGCGGCGGCCGGTCACTGAGCATGCGCACCCAGCCGCCCCCGGGGCACCGAGATTCCTGAAGAGCTCGGAGGCCAGCAAGCGCGGAGTCCCCCACCCCACGTCTCACAGGGGCCCGTCTGTCCGTGCTCGGCAGCAAGTGGAGCCGCCCCCTCAGCCGGAGACCACCGGGGGGACCGCGCCGAGCACGCTCCAGGTCGCCACTGCGTCGCCCGAGCCGCAGTTCCCAAAGTGTGGTCCTTGGGTCATCTGCATCAGCATCATCCCGCATACCCCTCTTATTCTAGCTGCAGAGCATCCACTCAGCCAGCCCTACGGTGGTCTTGGGTGGTGTCTGCTCCGCTCTCCCGTCGCAGCCTCAAAGTTGTTGTGGCAGACAACATCCAGGCCTCCGCCCTATGCCTCCATCCCGGTCCTCCCTTGTATAGTTAAGTCTTGATTGTTGCTGGTGCCACCGGGAGGGCTCTCTTTGTCTATAAAGGGAAGAGTTGCTGTGCAGGAGACACTCCTATGGGCCGGGTCTTGGTGCAGCAAGGCTTTGGCGCTCACTAGAATCTGCCTGTTGGATGTGTCCCTTATGTGCGTGGTTGAAGTCTAGTGTCATTCCTCACAGACCACCAGATGCCCTCGTTTCTGGGTCCCCAATGGGGCGTAGATCAGCCACTGCCTTAGGCTCTCAGCAGGGATTACAGCAAGAACTGTAGTTTCCTCCTCCTGTCTGAGTGGCCCTGGAGCAGTCCGACTAGAACAGCAGTTCATCAGGTCCGCTGCCAGAGGGCAGGCCACCCACATGCATAAGCCATTGCTTGGAGCGTAGGTGCGCCTGCAAGACTTGCGGGGCGGGTCTTCAAAACGTGCGGGGCGGGTCCCAGGGCGGGGCGGGTCTCAGGGAGGGGCGGGTCCCAGGGTGGGGCGGGGTCTCAGGGCGCCAACAGGCCATGGTGCGGCGAGCCGCAATGGCTGCGAGTCTGCTCCTTCTGCCTTCCAAGTTTCTAAGTCCCCTCATTCCGCACTCTAGCGCAGCAAACACTGATTGCTGGGCGCACCTCCGCAAGAGTCCTGCCTCTCCCCGCAGGCATCTGGGTCTCCTGCGGGTCCCCAGAAGCTGGATTTCAGGGTGATGGAGAGCTAATCTCCACTAGGTTTGGAACAAAAGCCCCTTTCCCCCGCCACCAGCCCGACCCACGCGCCTCCGCACCTCGTCCCCTCCGATTTTGCTGGTTTCCTCTTCCCTCTTAGCTGTAGATCTGCCGTTCAGCCATCTCTCCTGTAGTTCTGGGCTGCAGACGCTCCGTCCTCCAGTCGCGCCCCTGAAATTGCTGTGCGCGGCGCCGTTCGCAGTTCCTTTGTTTAGCCCAGCCGTCCTCTTGATTCTCCTCTGTCAAAATGGCTAGAGGACTTGAAAGGAAGATGAGAACTCCTAAGAATCCTCCAAATCGGTGTTGGCGACGTCCGGGGCCCCGAGGATCTCAGTGCGCAGCTCGGCCAGGTCGGTGGCACGGATGAGCCCCTCCTGCATAAAGATGGTCTCTTCCTTCACCGAGAGCCACTGCGCCGAGTCCGCGGCCGCCGCCACAGCAGCCGCCGCGGTCCCCACGAGCCCATGGCCCCAGCTGCGGTACTGACTGAGAGGAGCAGCTGCCCGGTCTGGGGAGACGCGAGCAGCAGTCGCCACCCTCAGCAGTCCATGTTTCAGTTGTATTTCCGAAACTGCCATGCGAGGCAACAGATCAGCCTTTCACCTCCGTCGCCATCTTTTTTGGATGTCCGAAAGATTTTCTGAGATGATGAAATATTCTGCATCTTGATAGGGGTGGGTATTACTCAGGCATATGGTTCTTTCTCTAACCTCAGGTAATTTGTTTATAGGCATACACAAACCAATTATCTGCTGAACACTGAAGAACAAGATTCTTGAGTAGGACAAAGCTTCACAAATGGCTTAAATATTTTTTGGGCTAACCTATATAAAATAAACAATAAGATAAAAAGTGTATGTTTGTATATGTTATGCAATTTGGAAGGATAGAATGAAAAGCATTATACAATATTCAATAAGAATAGCAGGTCTAATACCAAATGTGAGGGGATAAAAAAGAATCTAGGATTAAAATCAAGTTTCATCTCCTAGCAGGCTCTGATCATGCACCAGATGAGAATATTTACAATATACCCACTGGTAGCTAGTTTCAGACCACATCAGAAAATGACCTGATTAGCTCCACAAGTGGCATACCCAAAGGCAGGTCTCAGCAGACACGAGAACCATCTGGGGCAAATTTTGCTTCCTGGGTTAAACCCCCACATGACATCTCTATACAGTGTGGTTGAGGTCAATCTTCACAGTCAACCAGCCTGAAGATCAACCCCACACACAGATGAGCCAACAGCAATCAAGATTCAACTACAACAGAAGGGCTTATATAACCCATACAAGGGACAATCTTGGAGCACTCAGCTCAAGTGATAAAATGAATTATACCACTGAGCCCCAAAGGACACCTATGATATAAGGCCACCCAACCATGGCTAGGAGACATAGTAGATCTACCTAATACTCAGAAACAAGTATAGAGAAGCAGCCAAAATGGGGAGACAAAGAAACATGTCCCAAATGAAAAAATAGGGGGGGAGGGGGAATCTTCTGAAAAAGAACTAAATGAAATAGAGACAAGCAATCTACCAGATACAGACTTTAAAACAATGGCTATAAGGATGTTCAAAGAACATGGGGGAATAATGGTAAACTCAGTAAGAACTTCAACAGAGATAGTAAGCATAAGAAATTACATAGAAACTATGAAAAAGAACCAGTCAGAAATGTAGAATACAACATCTGAAATAAAAAATATGTCAGAAGGAATCAATAGAATATTAGATGAAGCAGAGGATCAAATAAGTGCTTTGGAAGACAAGGTATCAGAAAGCATCCAATCAGAGAAGAAAGGGGGATTTTTAAAAATGAGGATACTTTAAGACCTCCGGGACAACATTTGCATCATGGAGTAGCAGGGGGGAAAAGAGAGAGAACAAGGGATTGAGAGCCTATTTGAAGAAATAATGACTGAAAACCTTCCTGACGTGGTAAAGAAAAATGACACACAGTCCAGGAAGCAGAGAGCCCCAAACAAGGTGAACCCAAAGAGACGCACACCAAGACATATCATAATTAAAATGGCAAAGATTAAAGACAAAGAGAGAATCAAAAAGCAGCAAGAGAATGAAAGTTACCTACAAGGAAACTCCCAAAAGACTTTCAGCTCATTTCTCAACAAAAAAACATTTCATGCCAGAAGGGATTGACCTGATATATTCAAAGTGATAAAAGGCAAGGACCTACAACCAACACTACTCTACTCAGCAAGACTATCATTTAGAAACTGAAGAAGAAAAGAGCTTCCCAGAAAAGAAAAAGCTTAAAGAGTTCATCACCAGTAAACAGGAATTACAAGTAATGTTAAAGGGTCTTCTTTAAGAAAGAGAAATTTTAAAAGAGGAATATAAATATAAATAATAAAATTGCAATAAATACATACCTATCAATAATCACTTTACTAGTAAGTGTAAATGAATTAAATGTTCCAATTATAAGACATTGGAAGATGAATGGATAAGAAAATAAGACCTATGTGTATTTGCTGCTATAAAAAACCCACCTCAGATCAAAAGATTCACATAGACTGAAAGTAAAGAGATGGAAAAGAATATTTCATGAAAATGAAAACAAACAAAAAAACTGGGGAAGCAGCACATCAGACAAAATAGACTTTAAAAGAAAGGCTATAATAAGAGACAAAGAAAGAAATTACATAATAAAATGAAAGAGAAGTAACAACAGACACCACAGAAATACAAAGGATTATAAGAAAATACTACAGATAATTAATTATATGTCAACAAACTAAGCAATCTGGAAGAAATCAATAAAATTCTTAGAAACATACAATCTTAAAAAACCAAACCAAGAAGAAACAGAAAATCTGAACAGACCAATTACAACCAACAAAATCAAGGCAGCAATGAAAAAAAACTCCTAACAAACAAAAGTTCTGGTCCAGATGGCTTCACAGGGGAATTTTACCAAACATTAAAAGAACTAACACCTTTCCTTCTCAAACTATTCCAAAAAATTCAAGAAGAGGCAAGACTCTCAAGGCTATTTTTTGAGGCCAGCATGATCCTGATTCCAAAACCAAATAAAAACACCACAAAGAAAGAAAATTATAGTCCAATATCCCTGATGATCATGGATGCAAAAATCCTCAACAAAATATTAGCTAACCAAATTTAGCAATACCTTTAAAAAAATCACACACCATGATCAAGTGAGATTTATTTCCTGGGATGCAAGGATGGTTCAACATGTACACATCAATTAATATGATATACTACATAAACAAAATGAAGGATAAAAATTATATGATCATATCAGTAGATCTAGAAAAAGTATTTGACAAAATCCAGCACCCATTTATGATAAAAACTTACAGCACAGTGGGAACAGAAGGAACATGCTTTAACATAACAAAGGCCATATATATCAAACCCACAGCTAACATTATACTCAACAGGGAAAAACTAAAAGTGTTCCCCTTAAGATCAGGAACAAGACAGGGTGTCCACTCTCACCACTCTTAATCAACACAGTACTGGAAGTTCTAGTTATAGCACTCAGACATGAAGAAAAAATAAAAGACATCCAAATTGGAAAAGAAAAAGTAACACTGTCATTATTTTCAGATGGCATGATACAATATAGAGAGAAACCTAAAATTTTCACACAAGGAAACTACTAGATCTGATCAACAAATTCAATAAATTAGCAGAATACAAAATAAATATTAAAAAATCAGTTGCATTTTTATACACCAATAATGAACTATCAGAAAGAGAAACTAAGAAAACAATCCCATTTACATAAAATGAAAGAGAATGCATTAAAAACTACCTAGGAATAAATCTAACCAAGGAAGTAAAGGCTTATACTTGAAAAATTGTAAGACATTGAAGAAGATACAAATAATTAAAAGAATATACAGTGTTCATAAATAAAAAGAATTAACATTACTAAGATGTCCATACTATCCAAAGTAATCTATAGATTCAACACAATTTTTATCAAAATGCCAATGGTATATTTTACAGAATTAGAACAAATAATAAAAAATTTTATATGAAATCACAAAAGACGCCAAATAACCACAGCAATCTTGAGAAAGAACAAAGTTGAAGGTATCACACTACCTGATATTAAACTATACCACAAAGCTATAGTAATCAAGACGGTACTGGCATACAAACAGACATATAGATCAATGGAACAGAATAGAGAGTCCAGAATAAAGTAATACCTGTATGACAAAGGAGACAAGAACATACAATGTGGTAAAGAGAGTCTATTCAATAAATGATGCTGGGAAAATTTGCAAAAATATGTAACTAGACCACCTTCTCACACCATATACAAAAATAAACTCAAAATGCATTAAAGACTTAAATAGAAGACCTGAATCCATAAAATCCCAGAAGAAAACACAGGCAGTAAAACTCTCTGACATTGCTGTTAGCAATATCTTTTCTGATATACCTTTGCAGGCAAAGGAAACTAAAGAAAAAAACAAATGGGACTAAATACATCAAACTGGAAAGATTTTGTGCAGCAAGGGAAACCATCAACTAAACTCAAAAACTACCTACTGAATGGGAAAAGAAATTTTCCAAAGATACTTTGATGAGGGCTTAATATCCAACATCTATAAAAAATTCTAATAACTTAACACCAAAATAAACAAGCAATACAATGAAAAAAATGGGCAGAGGATCTGAATAGACACTTCTCCAAAGAGGACATACAGATGGTCAATAGACATATGAAGAGATGCTCAACATGACTGATCATCAGAGAAATACAAATTTAAAAATGAAAT
Organism: Eptesicus fuscus; assembly: GCF_027574615.1. NCBI lineage: Eukaryota > Metazoa > Chordata > Mammalia > Chiroptera > Vespertilionidae > Eptesicus > Eptesicus fuscus. Next base: position 89,698,861 of record NC_072481.1, read on the forward strand.
ATCTCATACTTGTCAGAATGGCTATCATCAATACACATCAAAAGCAAGTATTGTGAGGATGTAGAGAAAAAGGAACCCTTGTGCATTATTGGAGGGACTAAAAATTGGTGTAACCAACATGGAAAATATAATATTTAGGTGTTATCACAAAAATAAAAATAGAACTACCTATGACCCAGCAATCCACTTCTGGGCATTTATCTGAAGAATTCCGCAATACTAATTTGAAAAGATATATGCATCTCTATGTTCATTTCAGCATTATTTATAACTAGAGGCCCGGTGCACGAAATTCGTGCACGGAGGGGGGTTGTCCCTCAGCCCAGCCTGTACCCTCTCCAATCTGGGACCCCTCAAGGGATGTCTGACTGCCCCTAGGATCGGGCCTAAACGGGCAGTCGGACATCCCTCTCACAATCCAGGACTGCTGGCTCCCAACTGCTTGCCTGCCTGCCTGCCTTCCTGATTGCCCCTAACCGATTCTGCCTACCAGCCTGATCACCCCCTAACCACTCTGCTGCCAGCCTGTTTGCCCCCAACTTCCCTCCTCTGCCGGCCTGGTCACCCCTAACTGCCCTCTCCTGCAGAATTTATCACCTCCAACTGCCCTCCCTTGCAGGCCTGGTCCCTCTCAACTGCCCTCCCTTGCAGGCCAGGTGCCTCCCAACTGCCCTCTCCTGATGGCCATCTTGTGGTGGCCATCCTGTGTCCACATGGGGGCAGGATCTTTGACCACATAGGGGCAGCTATATTGTGTGTTGCAGTGATGATCAATCTGCATAGTACTCTTTTATTAGATAGGATAGAGGCCTGGTACAGGGGTGGGGGCCAGCTGGTTTGCCCTGAAGGGTGTCCCTGATCAGGGTGGGGTACCCTGGGGGCGTGGGGCGGCCTGAGCAAGGGGCCTGTGGTGGTTTGCAGGCCAGCCACGCCCCCTGGCAACCCAAGCAGAGGCTCTGGTATCTGGAATTTATTTTCCTTCTACAATTGAAACTTTGTAGCCTGGAGCAGAGCCAAGCCTAGGGCTCCCTCCGAGGCCCGAAGCCATTTGTGTTGGGGTTATAATTGAAACTTTGTTGCCTTAAGCGGGTGGGCCTGGCCAGGGTGTGTGGAAAGCTTTGCTTCCCCTATAGCCGGCAGCAACCCTGGCCTGCTCTCTCAAGCTCCATTCTGCCACCATTTGTTTGAATTTGTTTACCTTCTATAATTGAAACTTTGTAGCTTGAGTGGAAGCTCAGGCCTGTAACGGCTGGCAGAAAGCTTGGCTTCCTCTGTTACCTAGGAAACCTTGCTCTCTGTGGCTGTAGCCATCTTGGTTTGGGTTAATTTGCATACTCGCTCTGATTGGATGATAGGCGTGGCTTGTGGGCATGGCTTGTGGGTGTGTCGGAGGTATGGCCAATTTGCATATTTGTCTATTATTAGATTAGATAGCCAAGATATGAAGTGCCCATCAATAGAGAATTGAATGAAGAAGATGTGGAACATATATATTAGGGAATACTCATTCATAAAAAAGAATAAAATCTTACCATTTGTGTCAGAATGGATGGACCTAGAGGGTATTGTGCTAAGTGAAGTAAGTCAGTCATAGAAAAACAAATACTATATGATTTCACATACTGCGGGGGCCTGATGCGGCGGGGGCCAAACATGGCGGGGATCTCCCTTTTCTGCGTCCCGCACGGAAAGAGAGATGAACGAACCGGTTCTAAATGGAGGCGGCCAGGGATTGAGAAATATTAGAAATAAAGAGAGGAGAGATAGATTTGAAAGCTGGGGCTGGGTGGATCTTTCTGTGCCTGGCTTAGGCCACAGAACAGATCCAGACTGCAAAGCTGAGGCTTTATTTATAATCAGGGACAAACAAGGCAATTAACAATGTTCTTGTAAGTTTTACTTGTTTTGGCAGCACTTGCTGCCCCTCCCACAGCCCACTAGCTACCCAGGAAAGATCTAGGGATCAGTTACAGAATCAGGCTTAACTACGGTGGGAGGGGTCTGCCCTCCAAACGAACTTGTTTGTGATCCTGCCACAGGTCAGTCTGAGGCTTAACCCTATAACCACTTCCTACAACATACATGTGAAATCTAAAGAACAAACTAAATTAATAAACAACAGAAACAGACTCACAGATGCAAAGAACAAACTGATGACTGCTAAATGGGATGTGGGTGGGTTTGGGACCTGAGTGAAAAAGTTTAAAGGATTAAGAAGTACAAATTGCTGCAGCTTCTACATCAGCATGTGCTGCTTCACCCTGCACTTCTATGTTGTGGAAACGTCTTCTTTCCTTAAACCCCATGAACCAACCTCTGCTGGCTTCAGACTTTTCTTCGGCAGCTTCCTCACCTCGTTCAGCCTTCAGAATTGAAGAGAGTTAGAGACCTGCTCTGGGATTAGGCTTCGGTGTAAGGAAATGTCATGGTTGCTTCTGTCTTCTATCAAGACCACTAAAACTTTCTCCATATCAGCACTGTTAAGGCTGTTTTGCTTCTTATCATTCGTGTGTTCACTGGAGTAGCATTTTTCATTTCCTTCCAGGACTTTTTCTTTGCATTCACAACTTGACTAAGTGGTGCAAGAGTCCTAGCTTTGGGCCTGTCTCCGCTTTCAACATACTGCCTTATTAATCTGAATCATTTTTTGATGTTTTTATTTAAAATGAGAGATAGACACTTTTTTTTTATGTGAACACTTAGGGGTCATTTCAGAAGTATTAACTGACCTAATTTCAATACTAGTGTGTCTCAAGGAACAGGGAGGCCTGAGCAGAGGGAGAGAGATGGAGGAATGGCTGGTTCATGGAGCAGTGAGAACACACAAGGCGATTATTAAGTTTACCATCTTACAAGGGCATGCCAAAGCAATTAAAAATAGTAATATCAATGAATACTGACCACAGATCACCATAACAAATATAATAATAATGATAAAGTTTGAAATACTGTGAGAATTGCCAAAACATGACAGAGACATGAGCAGATGCTGTTAGAAAACGGCACCAATGGACTTGCCTGATGCAGGGACGCCACACACCTTCAGTTTGTTAAAAGAAAAAAATTTGAAGTGCCATACAGTAAAGCACAGTAAAATAAAGTATGCTTATAATAGGAAATCTGAACACACCAATAATCAGTAGATTGAATCAGTACTCAGAAACTTTCCAACTAAAGTCTGAAGGCTAAGCAGAGAAAGAAAATATTCTTTCCCTTCACCCTCCTTTCCTCGCTTTGTCAGTGTGCATACATGTTCACCTAAACTGGTGGTACTTTTGCCTTTAGACATGACCAATGTTTGCGATGAAGGAATGATTCAGTAACGTGGGGGGACTCCTGCTAACCTTCTATAGATGGCTGAGTCAGGAGAAAAGGAAAGTTTCCTAAAAAGGACCAAAGGGAGTTAGAAAAGGTGAATCATAAAATGGGAGAGGTGTTTCCCAGAAGGGTGGAGAAGGGTGAAAGGAAATTCTTTGACTCGATTCCATTAGAAAGTTGACCCTAGAAACATTGGGCTTTGTGAGAAGAACATTAATCCATTAGCAACAAGGAAGAAAAAATAGAAAAATGCTGGAAGGCATTTAACCTCAACATTATGACTGTGAAGAGCCCTTCATGATTGGATGGTGTCTGGAAACTTGGGGAATTAAAGCACTGAGAATGCCCTCATAGTTCCATCACTGTGATTTGATACAAAATGATTAAGGGTAAATGCAGGCAAGGGTCTTTAGGAGAGAAACAGTTAATTTACTGCTGGTAACTTTACCCACATCGGAGACTGTGTATTTATGGCTGTTGGATCATCATAGTATTTCCTGCAAAGTATGGTGACTGCTCAGCAGAAAAGCTTTGAAGAAATAGTCCCCAAACCCTTATGGTTTTTATTGCCCATGGAGTACATGTCTGTCACTGCTGGGGCTTAAGCAGGACATCACAGCAACCACAGTTCAAAAATCTACCCCAAGTGGATTACGGGGATTGGCCCCGTGTTAAATAAGTTAGATGCTGTCATGAGGCCATGAAGAAAATTCAGAAAACACTCTCATCCCCACTTCATTGTTTCACACAGTGTGATCAGGGTTTGAGGGGGAAATGCTCAAATTAGAAGTAAAGACTTTCTCTTTTTGTGGATTCCATCCAAAGTTGGAGGGGGTGTGTGTGTGGGGGGGAGGGGTGGCAGAAGTCATTCTGAGTGCCCCAAAGGGGTGAGCTTGCAAAGTTGGCATCCACCATCCAAGCCCTTCACATACAGTGGGTGGTCATTTTATCCCGTGAACATTACACATTGTCGGAATCGTTTTATACATTTTTCAGTTGTAAAACAAAAGTCCTTTGACTCATAGAATGGCTCCAAATATTACCAGAATCTCCAAATATTCCCAGTACTTCAAATCCAGAATAATTAATATAAATTTTGAAAGTTCAATCTTTATAGCAATCTCTACAATACTCTAGGTTCGTGTCTTTGGAGGGGGTGGGGGAGACATTATTTATGGCAAAAGAAAAAGACAGCTATATTTTAAGGCTCTGTGCCTCAATGTGTCAACTTCTCCCCATTTTTTCTTTCAAAGTATTCATTGGTGTGCTTGAGGGTAAGAAGTGACTTTACACCCAAATGCAGCCAGGACTGGCCATTTCCATCTTGTGATGGCCTCTCAAGAAGTTTCTACTCATCCCCCCATTGGCCTTCCTTTTGCCACAAAGTGTGCTAAGTAATTAGCCTTTAATTTTATTCTGATTTTACTCCTATTATCCCCCCTCTGGATGCTGTAGATTGAGACTTTTCCTCTAATGTGTTTGTTAAAAGCAAAAGCAACCATCTCAATCACCGAAACATTACATTTATTATTTGTAACCAAAAAGACACTTGTTACAAAAAGCAAACTTGTCAGCCAAAGGTCCGGCCTGTGATGCTATTGGTGGGTTGACAGATCTAGTCACACAGCCTTCCTATAGTAGTTTCACCATTATTGAGCGAACTCGGAGCATCATGTTCTGATGGTGAATGGGCATACTAATTTGTGTTCACATCTCTCAAAAACCCTAACAAGGTACATGATTGGGCCAGTTTTATGGTTTTTATAAACTTGGAAAGCTCTCACTCAAAATGACCTCTGGCCATTTATGCATTGAATGGTTCAGGCATGTGACAAAAGTTTTCCTCCTATTATTTACAAGCTAGTAGGGGCTGGGAATATAAACAATTTTTGGTTAGTCCAAAAATCTCCACTGTCGTCATTGCTCTTCCCATATTGACTAGTGTCATATCTATTGGAGGGAGGTAGAGTCAGTCACAGTACCATATTGTCCAAAGGTTGAGAGTCTAGAGCAGCACTGTCCAATAGAAATGTAATTCAAGCTACATATTTAGTTGTAAAATTTCTAGTAGCAAACACTAACATTTAAAAACAAGTAAAAAGAAACAGGTAAAAATAATTTTATTACATATCATATTCAACCCAATCCAAAATATTACCATTTCAATATATAAGAGAACAGATTCGTTTCCTATTGCAGCTATAACAAATTACCACAATTTATTGGATTAAAACAAAACATTTATTACCTGAAATCCAAAATGAGTCTCATTGGGCTAAATCAATGTGTTGACAATACTGTGTTTCTTTCTGGAGGCTCCAGGGGAAAATTCATATCCTTGCCTTTTCCAGCTGACCACATTCTTTGGCTTATGGTCCCTCTTCCATTTCCAACGCCAGCAATGTTTGGTCGAATCTTTCTCACATGACATCACTCTCACCCAGAAAATCCAGGATAACTCTTTAAGGTCATCCCACTAGCAACCTTAATTTCATCTTCAACTTTAATCTCTTTGCCATGTAACAGAACATATTCACAGGTTGTAGGGATTAGACTATGGACATCTCAGGGGAAGTATTATTCTGCCTGCCACTGTCAATATAAAATTTATTAATGACACATTATTTTACAGTCTTGTTTACATACTATCTTCATAATCTTCAAAATTTAGTGTGTATTTTTCACTTAGAGCACATTTCAATTTCAATTAGCCACATATCTGGTGTTCAGTAGCCACATGTGGTTAGTAACTATAAACTGGTCAGCAGAGGTCTAAAGCAATGGTTTTCAACTTGGGCTGCACAGTAAAATCATCTAGGAAGCTGCTTAAAATTCTTGATTCTCAACCCATGCCCCATTCCAATTGAACCAGAACCTTGAATCAGGTTTGTTAAAGCTCCCGATATGATTCCAATATGTAGCCAAGATGGAGAACCTCTGGTGTGAGCAACAGTAAACATCATTCTTTCTATGCCATTGAGACCTTTCCCCAGTCTCTCTTTCTCTCAAGAACCAGAGCTATTTCCCTGGTGTCAAAGGCTTGCTGGTTGTGTCATCTTAGGCATTCAAAGTGTCAGACACCAAATGAGTGTGTGTGTGTGTGTGTGTGGGGGGGGGGGGTGTGGGTGTGTGTGTGTGTGTGTGTGTGTACGGCAGCACCAAAAACAATCATTCTGTCACCCAGAGAGATTGTGAGGAACTGTTCTTTGGCAGAACTTCTCTTGCCTTTGATTCTTTCTCCTCTTTCCTCACTGCACTTGCCTGGAAGTAGTAAAAAATGGAGGGTAGGGGAATCTTTCAAATAAAAGTATGTTTAAAATCTCCTTGATACTAACAAAATGTCAAAATCACAATTTAGGAGATTGTAATGACCAAAATGCCCTTGGCCAAATAAGCCCAAGGACATTAAATACAGAGAGAGCCACTAAAATGAAGCCTGGCTTGCTAACCTTAGAATTTCTACAGGGCTGTGTAGTCCTCTTGAGTTCCCAGTGCAACAGGCCAAGGCTCAGGAAGGTCCACAAATGTATATGCACGACTCACAGGTCTCAAAAACAAAGGCCCGCCCCCACCACATTCTGACATTCCTGGTCTGCAGGGCAGAGCTGAATAAGCAGTTGGCCTGCCGGCTAGAAAGCTCTGGGGGATTGTGTCCAATAAGAGGCAGAAAAGCAAACACTGCCCAACTTCCCCATCCATGGCCCGCCTTACTGGAAGAGATGGAGCTCTGAGAGGTTCATTTCCCTTTTTCTCTTCCACTAAGACCCGTATGGTTTTCTAATGGCATTTTAAGCTAGCCGTTAATGAAGGTAATGTAGTTTGGGAAAAAGCAAAAAGGCCCAATTATAAGAATCAATATATTGTGTGAGGGGGAACAAAAGCCTCTATTAAATATGAAGCAGGGCTTCAATTCCAGCCAGAAGCAGGCCAACAAGCAAAGCAAAACCATCACATGAGATGGATGTGAGAGAGAGGAGCGCTTCTCTGAGCCCAGCGTCCTCGTTCCTCCCGCCTGCTGGAAATGCCACAGCCTCTCTGGACAAATTAGATAGCTGAGTAACCCCAGGCCCCACCAGTGCCTGCACACTGCACTCAGCAGGCCCTTAGTAAATGTTTGTTGAATTAATTCATGAACAAATGAATATATCAATTAGTTGATGAACAGCCCTGCCCTTCCTTATCTATTTCATTTAGATCAGTTCTTTCAAAGGGTGGTCCCCTGACCAGCGGCATCAGCTTCACCTGGGCACTTGTCCATAAGCAAATGCTCCCTCCCCAAAACCAACAGACCTGCAAAATCAGCGATCTGAGCAGGGCCCAGCAATCTGAGTTGTACCAAGCTCTGCAGGCAGTTCTGACTTGTCTGAGAACCTCCACTTCAGGCAAAGCCTCAGGTTTCAACAAGGAAACCTACCACTCAAAAACCTCACAGTCTTAGCACTACAGGGATGAAAAGCTGAATCTGACTTGTCCCCTGCCCTTGAGGAGTCTTTGTCATTGAACCAGTGGCACTTACAGGGTTCAACCGGAAAACTTTACTCTTCTCCCCACAACCCCTTTAAAGACGGCTCAAATCCAACTGTGGACTAGGGTGCTCCCAACCCCCAATGAAATCGCCTGCAGGGTGCATGATTCTCCCAACCCTCTCAGAGCACAAAAAGATTTTGGCCCGTTTTAGTTACAGAAATAGTCTCATTTCAGTAATATCTAGTTCAGTGTAAAATCACATACACTGTTCTCTCCTTCCTTCCAGCTCTGTCTTGCTTCAAAGAGGAAGTAGGTAAGGAAGGGAATAAAACTTATCCTTTATTTGCCAGCCAAGTTCTGTGATTCTTCCCCCAGTCACCAAACTGTGTCTGGCTCCTCCAAGACAGGGAGATGGGGAGAAATGGGGAAGGAGTGCCGAGAACCAAGATTAACAATAATTAATATAAATTTGAGAAGTCCGGTCAGAAGGCTGAATGGGGCTCTTTTATATTCAAAGGGTGAATATCTGCACTTTATTATCTACTGCTGATGACTCAATGACTTAAAGCAAACTCCCCCAACCTGATAATCTTATTGTTTACTAAACAATTACCATTGATATGTCTGGTTGCATTTCTAAAAGGCAATTGTGTATTCTGGTAAATAAAAGCAGAAGGGAACGGAGATTCAGTGGAACTTGGTCCCTTGTATCAAGATCACAACTGGCTTCCCCCATAATTTCCAAATTTATATTTCTTATCTTGTGTAATTAATTTGGTGCCAGCCCTTTCTCCAAGTCTTTGAACCTGAGGTCACAGGGCCGTGGCTTCACAAAGGAGGAGAGGCAGGAATAATAGGGATCTTACTTGACTGGGAGGAAGCTATTGGGCACCCTGGGAGGGCTCCAGCTTCAACCTCCTGTATGCGGGCACTGCCTGGCAACTTGGGACTTCTCATCCAGCCTCTGGTATCTGTTAGGACCCCTCCTTTGGGGTCATCTTCACTATTGCAGGCAATTCTTTTGGGTGAAAATCACAGAATTGACCCTAGACTGGCATCCTCCACTTAGTCCCCACGCAAAGCTTGCACCTTAGGCCCACCATCTCTGGGAGTGATGTTCACATCCAAACTAGTCATCTTTCTTCATTCCTTAGGTGGGCAGGCAGAGTCCCGCACAGCCTTCCTCCTCCCAGGGGAAGGAAAAGTCAGCGATCTCTGGGTCTTCCATACCCCAGGAGACACAGGTCGCTCTTGCTCCTCTTGAAGCCCCTCTTATGTAGCTTGAGAGAAGGGAAATGCCACAACCTTCCAACTCTCCTGGAGGATCCTGCTTCTATGTTCTAACCTCTTTCCCTAAATTCTTAGCTTTCAGTTATATAGGCTAGAAGGTGAGCGATGAGGGAACAGTCGCAAAACTCATTTTCAGAAATCTCCTTGGACAAACCCACACGGAGTATCTCATGCCTCACTTTGGAATGTGTGTTTGGCTGGCATCAAAGCCTAAAATTGAGAAATTGAGACTGTTGTATTTTGATATCCTTTTATACTACACATATAAATAACTAATACTAATATGGTGCTTCCCAGTTAATAAAGCTGTGGTAAGATATGTAATGGCTTTGTTGAAAAACAATAAAATTTATAAGAAACAAAAAGATTGGTTTCAAGTTTAGAATTTTAAAAGAGAAAACAATCACTTTCACCTGGGGGACCAAGTAGCCAGCTATTACTCATAGCAATACGGGTAGTAAAGCTCACTGCTGAAACCTTTAACAAATCACCCTTCAAGATAGCTCAGTTGGACAGGTCACCGCTGTTACACAACCTCCCGGCCCACCCTGCCCTTCCCAACTTCTCTGATAACGCTGTTCCCACCATTTCACCTTTCTTTAATGATTTTCGTAACTCAATTTACCCAAGGTCCTGTTTGAGGCCCTCTTAAAGCAGACACCAAATGCCAAACCATCCTTCCAGGGATCTGTACTGGTAGTTAGGCTGTACTCTGTTTTGACTATGTTTTAATGCTGTTACAGTCTGAGTTTTCACTGCAGAGAGTGGAGCGATTTGTGAACAATGAAGTCACACCATGGTTCCAGACTGGGAGCCGACTCCACCTGGCCCTAAGGCACTCTGCCACACTCTGGCCTCCATGCCCTCACCAACCCCAGATCCGGCCACAGAGCACAGCTCATTGCCTCATGTTGATGAAATTCAAATGAAATTTCTGACTCAACCAGAATTCAGAAGAACTATTCTTGACCTGGTTCTATGGATCCTGAAGTTCATCTGCCCATCCGCGCATCAGGTGTCCCCCATGTAACCCATCTCTAATATGCCATGGTTGTGGTCTACTGTCAAGCAGGCATCAGCAGAAGCACAATTTCTAGACTTAACCAGAGATTTCAAATATTGATAAAGCTTGTCCCTCACTGCCCAGGCCCTGGCCAGAAAACATTAACTATTCAAGAAAATGCATAAAGCTAATTGCTAAACAGCACTCTAGAGCTGAGCTCTCCATAAGGAGCAAGTAATGGAGCATGCGAATAACTTTACAGCACAAGCAACACTGCCTGCAATTATATAGGCATACCTCAGAGATACTGCAAGTTCAGTTCCAGACCACCACAACAAAGTGAATATCACAATAACGTGATTCGCACAAAATTTTGGATGTAATTTTTTTGCACACAAAAGTTGTATTTACACTATACCATAGTTTATTAAGTGTGCAATAGCATTATGTCTAAAATGCATATACTTTAAGTAAAAATTACTTTCCTGCTAAAAGATGCTAACCTTCATCTGAGCCTTCAGCAAGTTTGCTGGTGGAGGGTATTCCCAGCAATTTATTTTAAAAATGCAATCTCTGTGAAACACAATAAACAAAGCACAATCAGATGAGGTATACCTGCATAGTTAATGCTCTCCATAATGCTCTCCAAATGGGTTGGCCACATGTCCTGCCTGCCTTCTTCACCACCCACTCAATACTTCTCTATAACTGTTTTGAATGCCTGGGATTAAAAAAAATAATAATGAATAGTTTATTGATTTTTAGCAAGAGAGGAAGCGAGAGAGAAAAGTATCAACATGAGAGTGTAACATCAATCAGCTGCTCCCTACTGTGGGTCAAGCCATGTGGCCTATGCCAACTGTGTGTATTTTTAGATGCTTTTTAAATATATAATTTTATTGATTGCAGAGAGGAAGAGAGAAGGAGAGAGAAATAAAAACATCAAGGATGAGAATCATTGATCTCCTGCCTCCTGCATGCCCCCTACTGGAGATCCAGCCTGCAACCCAGGCATGTGCCCTAATCAGGAATCGAACAGTGACCTCCTGGTCAATGTTCAATCACTGAGCAACACCAGCTGGGAGGCCTATGCCAATTGAATGTGCCCGCCTCTTGAACAGGGAGCTCATGATGTAGGGAATCAGGGACCGAGAAGCCTGGGAGCACTGGTGACAAGCAGTGTCCCAGAGGCTAAAGGAAGCAGAACCCAGTATCAGCCACTCACAGTGTCCAGGGCTCAGAGGCAGTGCCCTGGTGAGGGCCATTGTTCCAGGGTGGGAACCTTTAAGCCTCGTTCTGCAGATCTCTGTAACTTCAGAGTTATCTTTAACTTTCTCCACTCTCTTACCCAAACACCCATTCAATTATCAAGTGATGTTGATTTTTCTGTGATTATGCCTTTCTCGTCTATCTTTTCTTGTTTTTCCTGGGGCCATACCCTATGCTTCTAATTTAATTTAACTTGATTTAGTGTTATGTTAATGCAGCAAGCAGTGGTCTAACTGGTCTCCCTGCTTTCCAGTTTTCCACCTTTCATTTCCAACACCTGTCACTTAAAATGCCCATAACGCTGTTTTGGTCGGGTTAGCCCTGCTCAAAAACTACGTAGAGCTCCCTAACTGCAAAGTAAGTCCCAAAGAGTTTAGTGTAACCCAGAAGCCAACTGGCCTTACCCCCTTGAGTTCTTCCTTTCACACAAAATTAGATTTTCCCCACATCAAACTAAATTAAGAGCTTTTTCTTTGTATATACACCCAAAAGAGGAATTACTGGATTAAACGGTAACTCTATTCTCAATTTTTTTAAAGGAACCTCCATGTTTTTCAGAGTGGCTGCATCAATTTACAGCCCCACCAACAGTGCACCAGGGTTCCATTTCTCCACACCAACTCCAACACTTACTTCTTATCTTTTTGCTAATAACCATTCTAACAGGTATGAGGTGATATCTCATTGTGGTTTTGATTTGCATTTCCCTAATGAGTAGTGAGGTTGAACTCTTTTTCAAGGAAAATATATATCCCTACTCATAGTAATTCTCTGCAGTACTATTCACAATAGCCAAGCTATGGGGAAAAACCCAAGTGTCTGTCAGTGAATACATGGATAAAGAATGTTTATGGCCCTAACTGGTTTGGCTCAGTGGATAGAGCGTTGGCCTGCGGACTCAAGGGTCCCAGGTTCGATTCCAGTCAAGGGCATGTACCTTGGTTGCAAGCACATACCCAGTAGGGAGTGTGCAGGAGGCAGCTTATCGATGTTTCTCTCTCATCGATGTTTCTAACTCTCTATCTCTCTCCCTTCCTCTCTGTAAAAAAATCAATAAAATATATATATTTTTAAAAAGAATGTTTATGGAACTCAATGCAATACTGACCATTAAAAAAATGAAGTATTTCCATTTGTTACAACATGGATGGATCTTAAGGGTATCTTGCTAAGCAAAATAAGACAGACAGAAAAGGACAACAACTATATAATTTCACTTATATGTGGAATATAAAACAAAAAATTAACAAACCAAAATAAAAAACCTAGTAGATACAGGCAACTTTACTAGGAAGGGAAAGTTGTGAGGTAGGGGAGGCATGAAATAGGTAAAGTGGATAAAAAATTTGGTGATAGATGGAAACTAGACTATTGGTACCCAATAGAGTACATAGATATCCTATATAATAAAAGCCCAGTGACCATAACAGCAGAACGACCAGAACAACCACTCAACCAGTCACTATGAGGTGCACTGACCACCTCTCAATCCCTCCCCTGGCCATCAGGCTCCCATCGCCGGATGGGAAACAGGGAACTGGGGTGGGTCGGGGAGGCAGGACTGGCGAGCGGGCAGAATGGGCCAACCTCTTGGTCCCTCCCCCCAGCCCACTGGCTCCGATCACCTCCCATTGCAAACAGGGAACCAGGGTGGGTGGCGGGGGATGCGGGCGGCACCAGGCCAAGGCCCCCGCCCCACTGGTCGCCCCACACACAGAGGGTGACCAGTGGTGTGGGTGGGGCCGGCGAGTGGGTGGGAACGGCCGACCTCTTGGCCCCCCTCTGGCCGTCAGGCTCCCATCGCTGGATGGCAAACAGGGAACAAGGATGGGTGGCGGCGGGGGGGCAGGGCCGGCTGCCAGCAGCCAGGGAAGATGGTCCTGATCGCAGGCTAGGCCTAGGGACTGTACCCATGCATGATTTCATGCACTGGGCCTCTAGTCTATATATATAAAAGCCTAAGCAACCAAACAACCGAACGACTGGTCAACCAGTCGACTGGTCACTATGATGTGCACTGACCACTGGGAGTAGACGCTCAATGCAGGAGCTGCCCCCTGGTGGTCAGTGCGCTCCCACAGCCGGAGTGCCGCTCAGCTGACCGATCCATCCCAGTGGCCCACCAGCCCAGCGGTAGCTACTCATTCCCTCAATAGTCCTGCAGGTCCAATATCCAGAGAATTGGCCAAGCACCAACAGACCAGTGCCGCTGGCATGATCCTGACAGCGCTGCCAGCCTCCTGGAAGTCAGCCTCAGGCACCACGGCTGCTTCCCCTCCCTAGACGCTCCACAAGGAAGAAACAATATAAAAGTGGCAGCCAGGTGGCTCCCAGCAACCGGTGCGAACTTAAGCAGGGTGGGCATCCCACCACCAGCCTGGAGGGATGATTGCATCCTGCCCCCTCACCCCCCTCGAGACAAGCAGCAGACGCAGGGCTCACAGCTGGCGAGAGCCACTGTGGCAGTGAGAGCCTCTCCCAATAAGGACTTACTGGGCGTGAGACCACAGCAGGCACAGCGGGGCCGGGATGAGTGGGAATGGCAGGCAGCATTGGACTGCCGGTTTTGGCCCAATCCCCGCAGGCCACGCTAAGAGACCCCACCCATGCACAAATTTGTGCACTAGGCCTCTAGTCCTATATAATAAAGAGGTGATATGCAAGTTGACTGTCACACCCTCACAAGATGGCTGCCTACAACCAGGCTGGCAGGAGGGTTAGTGAGGGATGACCAAACGACTGAACAAGCAGACTGCATGGGGCAACCAGGCCCGCAGGGGGGCCATGAGGGGCGACCAGGCTGGCGGGGGGGTGCAGTTGGGGGTGACCAGGCTGGCAGGAGGGGCAGTGAGGGGCAACTAGACTGGTGGGGGGGCAGTTGGGGGTGACCAGGCTCGCAGGGTGGACAGTAAGGGGTGACCATGCTGGCATGGGGGGGGGGGGCCATGAGAAGCGACCAGGCCGGCAGGGAGGGGGCAGTTGGGTCGACCTGGCCAGCAGCAGGGGTCAGTTAGGGGCAACCAGGCCAGCAGCGGGGGAGCAGTTAGGGGCAATCAGGCCTATAGGCAGGTGAGTGATTAGGAGCCTGCGGTCCAGGATTGTAAGAGGGATGTCCAACTGCCGGTTTAGGCCCGATCCTTGGGATAGGGTCTAAACCGGCAGTCAGACATCCCCCGAGGGTCCCAGATTGGAGAGGGTGCAGGCTTGGCTGAAGGGACACCCCCTCCCATGCACAAATTCCATGCACCAGGCCTCTAGTCTATATATATATATAAGGCTAATATGCAAAGTGTCCCCTTGGGAGTTCGACCAGGAGAACAGGAGTTCAATTGTTCACTATGAAGTGCACTGACCACCAGGGGGCAGTGTGGAACATGGCAGGCATCGGCGATGCACTGTGACCTCTCACCAACTACCTGGGGGTCGGGGAGATGGGGATGGAGGTGCAGTGAGAATGCAGGGTGTCTGCTGAGCTCGCTCTCATTCCCCCTATTAGCCTCCCCCAGGACACCAGGGCTTGAGCGCCGGGGAAGCCCCTGCACTCAGGTGCCAGATGCCCATGAGGAGCCTGCCCCGCATCCGCATGGCGTCTTCTGGTGGGCAGGGCTGCAGCTGCCGGGACCGTAGGGGCTGGTGAGGCTCCCTGTGTGTTCATGCAGAAGCCAGTCTGCAAGCTGGCTGGGAGAGAGCATGTTGCCCACCTGGCTTCCGTGTGGCACCACTGGGTGGCTCAGAGGCCCACACTGCACCCTGGCCCACAGCATCCAGCCACGCTCACCACATCTCCATGTGGTGACTCGGGCGCTGTGACTCAGGCGGAAGAGGGTGTGCAGGGGCCTGGGTGCCCAGGTGCTGCCCAGGGCCTAGAGGTCAGCTGGGACTTGCCCTTTAATGCCAAATGCTCACACTTTGATCGCCGGCCAGGCGTAGGGGCCGCACCCATGCACGAATTTTGTGCACTGGGACTCTAGTAAAATTATAATGCTGTACAGTTGAAATCCTATATAATAAAGAGGTAATATGCAAATTTACTGTCACGCCCTCACAAAGATGGCAGCACCCACAGGGTGGGTGGGACAGCAGGGAGCAGGCTCAATGGGCCACCTTCACCCGGAACTGCTGACTCTCCCACCCACCACCTGCTGCCTCCCCACTCGCCCTGGCCTCGCTGCTGCTCGCTTAGCCTAGCAGTTCATCTGCAGACTGAGGGACCCTAGGCAGGCAGAGTCTGGCATCTGAAGACTGCGGGGCCCTAGACAGGCAGTGCCCTGCAGAGTCCGCACTGAGGTGGGTGAGGCGGGTGCGTGGGCCGCGGCGGTCTCTGCGGCATGGGGATGGACTGAGACTTCAGGTGACTCACCCACGGCTTCCGGGTGGGGTGTCGCTGGGCTGGGCTCAGGGTGGAGAGGGCTGGGGGAAGTTGAGGTCGGGTGGGGTGGGTTGGGTGGGGGCAAAGACTCACCTCAGGCTGCAGGCGGGGGTGCTAGCCGAGGTTTAGTGTGGGAGGCAGGGAGGGGCGTGGCCCGTGGAGGGCATCATCCATCTGGACGTGCCCGCAGGGCAGGGTGCCACCGGGAGGTGCGGGGCGGGTCCAGGCAGGTGGAGACAGCACCTGGGAGCCCAGCACGGGACCGCCTGGACCCACCCGTGACAGATGCGTTTTGTGGAATTTCACAGTCACCCCGCACTTCTCTTAATATTTTCAAAACTGGCACAATGCACCCAAGCGGGAGTCCTGTATGGTAGGGAGTGGACATTAGGAGTAGCAGTGAGAGGAAGCCTGGGGTCCAGGGGGTCACAGAAGTGGGTCCCCAAAGACTGACCGCCTGCCTGGGTGGGAGGACGGGCTGAGGTGAGAAGATCTGCAGATGGGAAGGAGTAGGGAGCAGGCAGCAAGCATGTCTCACACAAATCCCAGTCACTTTGTGGTAATTGCCATGCCTGGAGTATTGTGTAAACCCTGGAGAAAAATGTATAGGTCATTTAAGCTTTTATCTCTTAAAAACGGGATTTTTAAACGGCAGCTCCATTTAACATACTGAATGTAAGGCCCCGTATTTCTTATGAAGGGATGTGACCTAATATGGCAGTCATGGCAGGATTAATGATATATCACTTAAATTGATACCATGTAGTTAAAAAACAGGACTTTGTCTAAGTCAACAGGTAAATTCCTATTTAAAATTCCCTATATGGCCCTAATCAGTTTGGCTCAGTGGATAGAGCATCAGCCTGCGGACTGAAAGGTCCCAGGTTCGATTCCAGTCAAGGGCATGTACCTTGGTTGCGGACACATCCCCAGTGGGGAGTGTGCAGGAGGCAGCTGATTGATGTTTCTCTCTCATCAATGTTTCTAACTATCCTTCTCCCTTCCTCTCTGTAAAAAATCAATAAAATATATTTTTTTAAAATTACCTATATGAAAATAAAAACAGAGAAACTGTTGCCTTTCTGGAAAGATGTACATATCCTTTTGGAAAATGAATTAAGAAATAGCTTTGCTTTAATTGTCATGATTCTCTTGTGACAATTTTCTGACTTTTCTGGGAGGGGTCTAGAGTTACAATTTTGGTCACATTTTTAGATCAATGTGATTTTTTTTTCCCCCAGCCATATATTTCTGTTGTAACTATAAGATTGATCTAATTTTGCATTCTTTTTTATGCTAATATTTCTTTACAGGTAATTTGGGGGGGGGAGGGTCCACAAAAGTCTTCTTTGAAGAGCTTTGTACAGTTACTGAAGGATGTCAGAAGCAGTGTTGATTGATCTATTTGGTTTGACATTGAACTCTCAGAAAAACTATCAGACATTACTGAAGACATTGAATGCTGTTAGGTACCGCCATGCTGCCAAGGCCAAGTTCCTTTGCATAATGCGTTGAACTGGCAGTCGGACATCCCCCAAGGTATCCCAGATTGGAGAGAGTGCAGGCCAGGCTGAGGGAGCGGGCTTGATGAGCCATCTGGATGCAGTGTGGGCATCGCGCACCGGGCCTCCAGTTTATATATAATGTTATTAACCAACCAGTAGCCCATTTGCAGGAAAATCCTGCAAGCGGCTGTTTCGGCCGCGTGCGCTGCCGCTGCCGCCACCTTTGCAGCCACCACGCCTGCACCCGCTCGCCACTGCCGCCCGCCCCACTCCGCCCCGTTCCACCCCGCTCCGCCCCACCTGGGCTTTCCCTCTGGCAACCACCTTGCTTTCTGCTTTTCCTCCCTCTTCCTTCTAAGTTGTCTTCAGTCTTCACTCCTCCCTCTCTCAGCATATGCAAATTAACCGCCATCTTTGTTGGGTAATTTGCATACTCGCCCTGATTGGTTGGTGGGTGTGGCTTTGGCTGGTGGGCGTGGCTTGGGCATAGCGAAGGTGCGGTCAATTTGCATATTACTGTTTTATTAGGTAGGATGGTGCCTCAAAAAAAAGAGCTTAGCTCTTCTTTGGGTTTCCCCAAATAAACCAAACATTCCAAAGTGTTGGTGATTCCATAGGGGACGTGAAACAGGAGTTTACATTGCATACCCCAAACAAGCATGTTAGAAATCTGTATTAGATATCTGTTTCCTAAGTCCTTTCTTTTTTTTTTTTCCTCTTCAATCCTCACCTGAGGATATTTTCTATTGATTTTAGAGAGAGGAATGGAGAGAAAAAGAGAGAGAGAGAGAGGTACAAAACATCAATTGGTTGCCTCCCATATGCACCCCAATTGGGACTGAACTTGCAACCTAGGTATGTGCCTTAACAGGGAGTAGAACCCGCAACCTTTTTTGGCATATGGAATGATGCTCAACCAGCTGAGCCATCCAGCCAGGCTCCTAAGTCCTTTCTTGACCATGGACACAGACACAACTGCTTATCGCTCAGTTCTATGTTTCCCTCTCTGTGTCTGATTGCTCATCAGCAGGATGAAAATAACACAATCCACCTCATTAGGTCATTGTGTGGATTAAATGGGTAGATAGATGTGAAGCCCTTATACTTGTGCCTGGGGTTGCACACGTTTGTTGTTATTGCCCATGAACTTCCCAGTTATGTGAGCCAAACTTCCTATCTTTGCTGAGACAAATTTGAGTTGGGTTCCTGTCCACTTGCCATAAAAGACCTGATCATAAAGGACATAAAAGACACAATTATATGAAGTATGTGTTATTTTCCTCATTTTTATAGGGCGTTAGTGAAGCCAGTAATATTCTTTAGCAGTCTTGTATTCACATTTGGCCTGCAGTGTCATTTTAACCATGGGGAAAATGCCTATTTTATGGTTATCATAAACGTTTTGCACCTTAGATTTTCTAAAAGTCTCCCCAAAATAGTGTAATTTTCCAAACATCTGGCTCACATACTTTTTTCATAAATAATTTTTAACTATGAAGTATTTTAAGAACATAGAAAAATGCTAAAAATAACAGACATCTTTGGTTTATTCCTAAAATGCATACAGTTTATTTTTCATGATAGGTCTTTAACCCACCAGGATTTTGTTTGGGGAGGTGTGTTTTTTTGTAAAATAGGGGATAGAGATATAATTGCATCTTTTTCCATATAAATAATCCATTGTAGCTTTACCATATATTAATGAATTCATTTTCCCCAATAATTTGCAACGCCATCCTTGTCATTAAGTATGCCAGTTTCTAGATTCCTTTTTCTGGTGCATTATCTGTCTATGTGAGGTCACCCTACATTGTCATCCATTTTAATTATTATATACTAGAGGTCCAATGCACGAATTTGTGCATGGGTGGGGTCCCTCAGCCTGGCCAGCAATCGGGGCCAATCGGGGCCATCTCGCCCAGTCCCAATCAGGGCCAATGGGGGCCAGCCAGCCAGGGAGGGACTGCGGGAGGGCTCCAGGGCATGTCCAGCCCGTTTCACCCAGTCCCAATTGGCCGGACCCCAGCAGCAAGCTAAACTACTGGTTGGAGCATCTACCCCCTGGTGGTCAGTTCACTTCATAGCAACTGGTCGAGTGGTAGACCAAACAGTCAACCAATTGGTTGGACACCTAGCGTATTAGGCTTTTATATATATACTAGAGGCCCAGTGCACGAAATTCGTGCACGGAGGGGGGTTGTCCCTCAGCCCAGCCTGCACCCTCTCCAATATGGGACCCTTTGAGGGATGTCCAACAGCCTGTTTAGGCCCAACTGTCCGTTTAGGCCCAATCGCAATAAGATCAGGCCTAAACAGGCAGTCGGACATCCCTCTTACAATCCAGGACTGCTGGCTCCCAACTGCTTGCCTGCCTGCCTTCCTGATTGCCCCTAACTGCTTCTGCCTGCCAGCCTGATCACCCCATAACCACTCCGCTGCCAGCCTGTTTGCCCCCAACTTCCCTCCTCTGCCAACCTGGTCACCCCTAACTGCCCTCCCTGCAGGGTTGATCATCTCCAACTGCTCTCCCTTGCAGGCCGGGTGCCTCCCAACTGCCCTCTCCTGCTGGCCATCTTGTGGTTGCCATCTTGTGTCCAAATGGGGGCAGGATCTTTGACCACATGGGGGCAGCTATATTGTGTGTTGCTGTGATGATCAATCTGCATATTACTCTTTTATTAGATAGGATAGAGACCTGGTACAAAGGTGGGGAATAGCTGGTTTGCCCTGAAGGGTGTCCCTGATCGGGGGGGTTCCCTTGGGGCGTGGGGCAACCTGAGCGAGGGGCCTGTGGTGGTTTGCAGGCCAGCCACGCCCCCTGGCAACCCAAGCGGAGGCCCTGGTATCTGGAATTTATTTTCCTTCTACAATTGAAAGTTTGTAGCCTGGAGCGGAGCCAAGCCTGGGGCTCCCTCCATGGCTGGCAGCCATTTCTGTTGGGGTTATAATTGAAACTTTGTAGCCTTAAGCGGGTGGGCCTGGCCAGGGTGTGTGGAAAGCTTTGCTTCCCCTGTTGCCGCTGGCAACACTGGACTGCTCTCTCAAGCTCCGTTTGAATTTGTTTACCTTCTATAATTGAAACTTTGTAGCTTGAGTGGAGGCTTAGGCCTGGCAAGGGCAGGCGGGAAACTTGACTTCCTCTGTTACCTAGGAAACCTTGCTCTCTGTGGCTGTAGCTATCTTAGTTGGGTTAATTTGCATAATTGCTCTGATTGGATGGTGGGCGTGGCTTGTGGGTGTGTCAGAGGTATGGTCAATTTGCATATTTGTCTATTATTAGGTAGGATATATATATATATATATATATACACACACACACACACACACACACACACACACACACACACATACACACACTAGTAGCCCTGCACACGAATCCATGCACCAGTAGCTTGTCAGTAGCTTGCTGCCGCCCTCCAGTAGCTCTCTGCCCACTGACTCGCCCTCCTGTAGCTCCCCCCACCCCCCCTCATAGCTTGCTGCCCTGCCCTCTCCTATAGCTCTCTGCCACCCACTTGTAGCCAGTAGCTCACTGCTGCCCTCCTGTAGCTCTCCGCCCACTGCCCTGCCATCCTGTAGCTTCCTCCGTCCCCCCACCCCCCTAGCTCACTGCCCTTCCCCCTCTTGTAGTTCTCCGCCGACTGCTTGCAGCTGCCCCACCCTCCCACTGATCCGTGATCCGGGTGTTACATGGTTGGTCATTATGCTTCACGGCATAACAACCATTTGCATATTACATCTTTATTATATAGGATATACTAGAGGCCCGATGCACGAAATTCATGCAAGGGGCTCAGCTCTCACAGCTGCGACAGCTGCCTCGGCTCTTGCAGTCCCAGCTTCATCCAGAGGGTTCTCCAGAAAGACATCCTGAAGGTTGTCTGGCTGTCCCATCTAATTAGCATATTATGCTTTTATTATTATAGATAGATAAGGTGGTTTTTCTCTGCACCTCCCTTTAACTTTTTCAGCTCCTGTTGCTTCTGCTTTCACTTTTACTGCTTATGCTACTGTTTTCCAAAAAACATTTTTACTGTTTTTGGCCCTTTACTGTTTCATGAATTTTAGAATAAACATATGAGCTCCATCCAAGAATGTGGCATGATTCAACATTTATTTACATCATCCTGTATGTCATACAGTAAAAGTTTTTAATTTTCTCCATGAAGGTGTCATGTTTTTAGATAACGATATTCCTGGTAACTTTACAGTTTGGGATAACATTATAAACGTTATCTTTTTAAAAACTGCATTGTCCATCATTTGGTACTGCTGTTTAAGAATGCTATTGTTTTCCCTATATAACAACTTTGCCAAATATTCTTAATAGTTCCCACAGTTTACCTGTAGAGTTTCTTGCATTTTCCATATAGACATTCATGTCATCTTTAAAAAAATAACAGTTTGCTTCTTCCTTTACAGCTCTTGTATGTTTATTCTGGTGTCTGGCCTGTTGCTCTAGTAAGGACCTTCAATCACTATTTAGTAGATGCAGTGACAGCACACATCCATATCTTGTCACCAACTAATTCTAATGAATCCTCTGAAGGAAGTTACCTTCTATTCCTAGGTTATTAAAAGTTTTGATCTTGGATGGCTGTTGAATTTTAACAAATATTTTTTCTACATATTTTGAAATGATCAATAGTTTCTTCTTTAATCTGTTCATGTGATTTATTATCATTTATGTTAAACTAGAGGCCCAGTGCATGAAATTCATGCACTGGGGGGAGGGGGAGATGTCCCTCAGCCCACCCTGCACCCTCTCCAATCTGGAACCCCTTGGGGGATGTCCGACTGCTGGTTTAGGCCTGATCCTGATGTTTGGAAATCCCTCTCACAACGTGGGACTACTGGCTCCCAACCAGCTTGCCTGCCTACCAGCCTGATCACCACCTAATCACTCCCCTGCTGGCCCAATTGCCCCCAACTTCCCACCCCTGCTGGTCTGGTAACCCCCAACTGCCCTCCCCTGCAGGCCTGGTAGCCCCCAACTGCCCTGCCCTGCAGGCCTGGTTCACCCCCAACTGCCCTCCCCTGCCAGCCTGGTTGCCCCTAACTGCCTTCCCCTGCCAGCCCGGTCACCCCCAACTGCCCTCCCCTGCAGGCCTGGTAGCACCCAACTGCCCTCCCCTGCAGGCCTGGTTCACCCCCAACTGCCCTCCCCTGCCAGCCCGGTTGCCCCTAACTGCCTTCCCCTGCCAGCCTGGTCACCCCCAACTGCCCTCCCCTGCAGGCCTGGTAGCCCCCAACTGCCCTACCCTGCAGGCCTGGTTCACCCCCAACTGCCCTCCCCTGCTGGCCCGGTTGCCCCCAACTGCCTTCCCCTGCTGGCCTGATCCCCCCAACAGACCTCCCCTGCCGACCATCTTGTGGCAGCCATCTTTGACCACATGGGGGCAGCCTTCTTGTGTGAGGATGTGAGGGTCAATTTGTATATTATCTCTTTATTATATAGGATCATTAATATTAGATTATTTGTCCATTCCTTGATTTGCAGTGCTATTATTTTATTTTATTTTTTTATTATTTTTTTAAATTTCTTTATTGATTAAGGTGTCACATATTTGTCCTTATCCCCCCATTCCCATCCAACCCCTCTCCCCACGCATGCCCCAATCCACTGTTGAACTTAACCGTTGGATAGGCTTATATGCATGCATACAAGTCCTTTGGTTGAACTCTCCCCCTCCCTCCACCCTCCCCCTACCCTCCCCTATCCTCCCTCTGAGGCCCGATAGTCCGATCGATGCCTCCTTGCTTCTGGTTCTGTTCTTGTTCCTCAGTCTATGTTGTTCATCATTTCCCCTAGATGAGCGAGATCATATGTCACTAGATATATACTAATAAGAACTGAATGTGAGACGAGCAATAATAGTTATGCTGACAGGCAAATGAATCAATCTGTAGCGAGCTTCCCCCTGGACCAACAGTTCTTTTGAGACCCAATTTCAATGTCCAGTAGTTCCTTATGTGTACATGTCAGCACTGACCCCTCAGCTCTGGATGGTGGACAAATAGTGGTAATGGAGGTCCGACTCCCTCTGGTTTGGTCTCGGCCGAACCCAGGGGCACGGCGTCACCCGGACTAAGGGGCACGTGGCCTCACCCATACCCAAGGGGCGCGTGGTCTCACCCGGGCCTGGGACCCAGCCTCACCCGGATGGATCCAGGGGCGCACGGCCTCACCTGGACCCAGGATCTGGCTTCACCCGTACCCAGGGACGCTTGGCCTCTCCCAGACCCAGGGGCACGTGGCCTCACCCGGGCTTAGTTGCACAAGGCCTCACCTGGATCCAGGGACACATGGTCTCTCCCGGACCCAGGGACGCTTGGCCTCTCCCAGACCCAGGGCCACTTGGGCTCACCCGGGCCTAGGTGCACGAGGCCTCATCCGGATCCAGGGACACATGGTCGCACCCGGACCCAGGGACGCTTGGCCTCTCCCAGACCCAGGGCCACTTGGGCTCACCCGGGCCTAGGTGCACGAGGCCTCACCCAGATCCAGGGACACATGGTCTCACCCGGACCCAGGGACGCTTGGCCTCTCCCAGACCCAGGGCCACTTGGGCTCACCCGGGCCTAGGTGCACGAGGCCTCATCCGGATCCAGGGACGCATGGTCTCACCCGGACCCAGGGACGCTTGGCCTCTCCAAGACCCAGGGGCACGTGGCGTCACCCGGGCCTAGGTGCACGAGGCCTCACCCGGATCCAGGGACACATGGTCTCACCAGGACCCAGGGACGCTTGGCCTCTCCCAGACCCAGGGCCACTTGGGCGCACCCGGGCCTAGGTGCACGAGGTCTCACCCGCATCCAGGGACACATGGTCTCACCCGGACCCAGGGACGCTTGGCCTCTCCCAGACCCAGGGGCACGTGGCCTCACCCGGGCCTAGGTGCACGAGGCCTCATCCGGCTCCAGGGACACATGGTCGCACCCGGACCCAGGGACACTTGGCCTCTCCCAGACCCAAGGCCACTTGGGCTCACCCGGGCCTAGATGCATGCGGCCTCACCCGGATCCAGGGACACATGGTCTCACCCGGACCCAGGGACACTTGGCCTCTCAGACCCAAGGGCACGTGACCTCACCCAGGCCTAGGTGCACGAGGTCTCACCCAGATCCAGGGACACATGGTCTCGCCTGGACCCAGGGGTGTGTGGGCTCTCCCAGACCCAGGGGCGCTTGGCCTCGCCCGGGCACGGGATCCAGCGTCATCCGGGTCCAGGGGCACATGGCCTCACCCGGACCCGGAGTCCGGCCTCACCTGGACCCAGGGGCATGTGGCCTCACCTAGACCCAGGGACGTGAGGCCTCACTTATACCCAGAGGCGTGTGACCACACCCGAGCCCAGAGGCGCGCAACCCTGCCCGCACCCGGGTCTCAGCGGAGCCCCGTCTTCCCGATCCCAATTCCTGCCGGTCAATCCCCCCTCAGCAATTCCCCTGGCCATCCTTCCAGAGCTCCAGTATGGCTGCTGCATAACTCGTCGGGCGGCGGCTCGGCGAAGCTCCGGTGCACCCGGTGCAGGGTGGTGGGCCGGTCTGGCGTCGCTGCGTCGGCCCTTGGGTCTGCATCGGTGGCCGGTCGCCGAGCATGCGCACCTGGCCGCTTCCGGGGCGTTGAGATTCTTGACGGACTCGGAGGTCAGCAAGCGCGGAGTCTCCCACCCCATGTCTGATAGGGGCTCGTCTGTCCGTGCTTGGCTGCCAGTGGAGCCGTCCCCTCAGCCGGAGACCACCGGGGGAACCGCGCCGAGCACGTTCCAGGCCTCTGTTGTATCGCCTGAGCCATAGTTCTTTTGTGTCGCCTGAGCCGTAGTTCTTAAAGTGTGGTCTTTGGGTCACCGGCATCAGCATCATCCCACATACCCCTCTTTTATTCTAGTTGTAGAGCATCTACTCAGCCAGCCCTATGGTGGTCTTGGATGGTGTCTGCTCTGCTCTCTTGTCGTAGTCTCAAAGTTGTTGTGGTAGGCAACAATCAGGCTTCCGCCCTATGCCTCCATCTTGGTCCTCCTTTGTATAGTTAAGTCTTGATTGTTGTTGGTGTCACTGGGGGGGCTCTCTTTGTCTATAAAGGAAGAGTTGCTGTGCAGGAGACACGTTTATGGGCCGGGTCTTGGTGCAGCAAAGCTTTGGCGCTCACTGAATATTCCTGTTGAATGTGTCCCTTATGCACGTGGTTGAAATCTGGTGTCATCTCCCACAGACCACTAGATGCCCTCGTTTCTGGGTCTCCAATGGGGTGTAGATCAGCTACTGCCTTAGGCACTCAGCAAGGATTACAGCAAAAACTGTAGTTTCTTCCTCCTGTCTGAGTGGCCCTGGAGCAGTCCGACTAGAACAGCAGTTCATCTGGTCCGCTGCCAGAGGGCAGGCCACCCACATGCATAAGCCGTTGCTTGGGGCGCAGGTGTGCCTGCAAGACTTGCGGGGCAGGTCTTCAAAACATGCGGGGCGGGTCCCAGGGCGGGGCGGGGTCTCAGGGCGCCAACAGGCCATGGTGCGGCGAGCCGCGATGTCTGTGAGTCTGGTCCTTCTGCCTTCCACGTATCTAAGTCCCCTCGTTCCGCACTCCAGCGCAGCAAACACTGATTGCTGGGCGCACCTCCGCAAGAGTCCCGCCTCTCCCCACAGGCATCTGGGTCTCCCGGGGTTCGCCAGAAGATGGATTTCAGGGTGATGGAGAGCTAATCTCCCCTAGGTTTGGAACAAAAGCCCCTTTTCCCCCGCCACCAGCCAGACCCACGCGCCTCCACACCTCATCCCCTCCGATTTCGCTGGGTGCGAGGCAACAGAACAGCCTTTAACCTCCGCCGCCATCTTTTTCAAACTTCCCAATTTGTACTTCTTAATCCCTTCATTTCAGTCAACTCTACTGAAGTCTAGCGCCGCCGGGAGGTGCACGGAAAGGGCGCCCGGGCCTCCGTCCGGTGCGCGGTGCGCGCGTCCCGCGGAACCAGGCGCGCGAGGGCCGCGCGGCGGGGACGGGCGCTGGGCAGCCGCCGAGCTCCAGGCACCGCCATAGCCGCGTTCCGGGCGTCGCCGCCACGGCGTCCCCCCAATTTGTACTTCTTAATCCCTTGAATTCAGTCAACTCTACTGAAGTCTAGCGCCGCCGGGAGGTGCACGGAGAGGGCGCCCGGGCCTCCGTCTGGTGCGCGGTGCGCGGCCCGCGGCACCAGGCGCGCGGGGGCTGCGCGGCGGGGACGGGTGCTGGGAGGCCGCCGGGCTCCGGGCGCTGCCGCTGCGGCGGCGTCCCCAGCGTCCCGGGCCGGGCGGCCTGCGGGGGCGGCGGAGTTGCGAAAGTGAGTGAGTTTCCCAGGGTTTCGCCCGGAATGGGGTTCAGTGCAATCGGAGCCGGCGCTCAGCGCACTCCGGAGCCTTTATCTCCTTCCTGCCAGTGAACGCCGGCCAGGTCATCAGCCGCCCCTTCCTCTCCGGTTCCATCCTCCCCGCAGGCGTGTGTGCTCGTGTCTCCGCCCATTTCTCCATACCTCAGGCTTTTACGGCTTCCCCGACTGTCCCCGTGGCCTTCTCCTTCCCCCCAGCTGTGGGCATTTCAGTCCACCAACTTTCCTGTGGTTCTGGACGATGTCCGTTCTGACCTCTAGTTGTATTTTTGAAATTGTTGTGCCCGGCTGCAGGTTAGGTGTTTAACCTATGGCGCCATCTTGGTTCCTCGCAGTGCTATTATTTTATTTAGGGTATTCACTTATCCTATATAATAAAGAGGTAATATGCAAATTGACCATCACTCCAACACACAAGATGGTTGCCCCCATGTGATCAAAGATGGCCACCCCCATGTGGACACAAGATGGCTGCCACAAGATGGCTGGCAGGGGAGGGCAGCTGGGAGGGACCAGGCCTGCAAGGGAGGGCATTTAGGGGTGACTGGACCAGCAGGGGAGGGCAGTTAGGGGCAACCAGGCTGGTAGGGGAGGGCAGTTAGCGGCAACCAGGCTGGCAGGGGAGGGCAGTTAGAGGCAATCAGGCCGGCAGGGGAGCAGTTAGGCGTCGATCAGGCTGGCAGGGGCGTGGTTAAGGGGTGATCAGCCTGGCAGGCAGAAGTGATTAGGGGCAATCAGGTAGGCAGGTAGGTGAGCGGTTGGGAGCCAGCCATCCTGGATTGTGGGAGGGATCCCAGATTGAAGAGGGTGCAGGCTGGGCTGAGGGACACACACACACCCCACCCCATGCATTAATTTCATGCACTGGGCCTCTAGTTTATATAATAAAAGCCTAAGCAACCATTACAGCAGAATGACTGGTCACTATGATGTGTACTGACCACCAGGGGGAAGATACTCAACTCAGGAGCTGCCCCATGGTGGTCAGTGTGCTCCCACAGGGGGAGCGCCACTCAGCCATTAGCCAGGCTCATGGCTGTCAAGCGCAGCAGTGGCAGCAGGAGCATCTCCTGCCTCCACTGCAGGCAGGCGGTAAGGAGTGAGGGGTCCCAGACTGTGAGATCCCCGGATAGTGAGAGGCAGACATCCCCCAAAGGGGTCCCAAACTATGAGAGGAAACAGGCGGGGCTGAGGGGATCCCCCCACCCCACTGGTGTACGAGTTTCGTGCACCGGGCCTCTAGTATATTAATAAGTAAGAATGTCATATAATTCTCATTTTTTATAATGCCCCTTGCCCAATATTTAAAACCAGCCTCATAAAAAGAATTGGAGAGCTTGCCTTTTTTTGTTTTTCCTCTGGAAAACACTGCATAAGAAAAATTATTAGTTCCCTAATAGTTGATAGCAATAACTAATGGAATAGTTTGGGCTGGTGTTTTTAGGGAAACATATATTTATTATCCATTCAATTTTTTAAAAGTCATAGGACTGCACTGGCCAGGTGGCTCAGTTGGTTGGAGAGTCACCCAGTACACCAGAAAGGTTGTGGATTTGATCCCAGTCGAAGTGGCAACCAGTCAATGTTTCTCTCTCCCACCACGCTCTCTTTCCTTCTTTTTTTTTTCTCTCCCTCTCTTTCTCTTTCTTCCCTTCTTTCTATAATCCATAAACATACCCTCAGTGAGGATTTTTTAAAACTACGTAGACTTTATGACTTTATATCTCCTTGAGTAATTTTGGATAGTGTCTATTTCCACTAAGTTTTTTATTTATTGGCATAGATCATCTTATAATTTTTTAAAAGTCTATATACTCACTATAGTTAAAGCTTTTTTATTTATAATATCATTTGTGTGTCTTCCCTAACCTTAAAACCTTCCATATTTAATTGTTCCTTTTTCCTTCTAAGAAATTATTTTTGGTAGAGTTGGTCTTCTCTATGGTTAATTTTCTAATTCTTTAATTTCTTTTCTTATCTTTATTTTACTTTATGGATTTACTCTTTGAGTTATATGCTTACCTTGTGAATTTTTCTATTCTTTTTTTAATTATGTGCATTAGGATATGAATTTTTTTCTCTAAATACCAATTATTTTTATAGGCTCAAAATTTTCATATGTTGAGATTATGCTATCATTTATTTCTAAAGACTTTTAAATTTCCAGTCTGATTTCTATTTGAACCAAATCATTTAGAAGTGTGGTTTTTATTTTCTAAATGCATAAGATTAGTATTTTCCTTTTACCAAATTCTAATTTAATTGCATTAAGATGACAGAATATTGTTATCAAATACCTGTTTGATAACAGTTTCTTAGCATTTTTGAGACTTGTTTTATAGCTTATTAAATATTCAGTTTATTGTAAATGTTTTTAAAAATAATGTGACTTCTCTAAATGTTGAATACAAGGTTCTGTGTATACAATTCCAATCTTTCATATATTTTTTATTGTTTGTGTATTTGATTTGCCAGTTTCTAAAAGAGAACATTAGAATCAGTTTATATGTGAATTTATTTATAACTTCTTACAACTATATCAATATTTGCTTTTTATTTTTGGTGGTATCTTGTTAGTTGCATACAAATTCAAGAATATTCTGCTTTTCGGTATATTGCTTCTTTGTCTTTAAATAATAGTTATTTTTTAATCTCAAATAATACATTTTTTGCCTGAAAGTACATTTTGTCTGGCAATATTGCTGAACTAGCTTTGTTTTGGTTAGCATTTGTCTGAGATACTTTTTCAACTTTATTCTTTAACATTTCTTTATCATCAAGATTTATGTGTATGTATTTTACATACAGTTGATAGCTGGATTTGGTGGTTATTTTCTTAATCTAACCTAAGAATATATTGATTTAATAGATATGTTTTATCTTTTAGTTCCACATTTTTGTAATTATTACTTAGTCTTAACATATTTTTATTATCTTATTTTGTTTTTTACTTAAACATGCTTTTTTACTTATTTTTCTCTTCTACTTTTCCTTTTTATTATAAACTAGAGGCCTGGTGCATGAATTCGTGCACAGGTAGGGTCCAGACAAGCCTACCCTGTTGGGGGCCGATTGGGCTGGGCTGGAAGGGGGAGGGGATGTGGGAGGTTGGCTGGCCGGCCCTGGCCCTGATCCAACCGGGGCCAGCCAGGGGGAGGGGCCGCCCCCTGATCAAGCCCATTGGCCAGCCATAGTGCGCGTCATAGCAACTGGTCATTCCAGTCATTCCAGTCGTTCAGGAGGTCTGGTCGTTTGGCTTTTATATATATATAGATTACATTTTTAATTCCCTATTTTCTCCCTCTACCTACTTGGAAGTTACGTGTTCTATTTTTAATGTTTTAGTGGTCTTATTTTAAATGTGTAATTGTTCAAAAAAGGGAGACTAGAGTTAACATTTCTACTTTCTATACAAACAATGCAATGATTTTAGACCACATTAGCTCTGATTATGATTATCCCCTTCCATTATCTATAGTATTGTTGTTTATAGTTTTATTTTCACCTTATTTTTGTTCCCCTAGTCATGCTATTATTGTTTTTGCTTTTATTGTCATTGTGGTAGAGATTATTTTTAATGCCATGTTTTTCAGTTATTTTAATCATCATAGCTCTTATCACTTCTAACTTTGAGATTCAACTTCTTTTCCCTGAATTTGTTCATTTTGTGAAGGTTCATGGTTTATAAATCTCTCAGTTTTAGTCTGAAAAATAGGTTCATTTTATTCACACATGTTGGGGGTATAGAATTTTGGGTTAACCCTCCTTTTCACATGGCTCTTTGAACTTATTATCCCATTGACTTCAAGCTCCTATTGCTCCTCTTGAAACATCTATTAACAGTCTGCTATTGTTTTTTGTAGGTAACATTCTCTCCATGGTTGCTTTAAGATTTTCTCTTTTATTTCAGTACTATGCAATTTTACTAATATATTTCTACATGTGAATTCACTTTTATTTCACCTGTATCAGATGAAATTTCTTTAATCTGAAGCTAATTGTTCTTCAATTAGACACAGCATAATTTCTTATTTTATTCTCTATCTCTATAAACTTTGGCTTTATGTCTTTCTTTTTATCTCTTTTTGTTGCATTCTGCATAATTTTTAAAAATATTATGTACTTCATTAATTCTATCTTCATAATTGCCACAATTGATATTGAACATATACAAAGAGTTTTACTTTACATGGCTATATCTTTCAATTCTAGAACTAAATTCAAGTTTTAGAATTCTTCAAATCTGCCTATCTTTTTCTCAAACTCTTATTCTTTGTTTAGGACACCACTTGTTTTTTTTTCTATCTTTTATTTTTTTTAAAACATACAGCCGTCCCCCTTTATACATGATTTCTCTTTTCACAGTTTCAGTTACCCATGATCAACAGTGGTCTGGAAATATTAAATGGAAAATTCCAAAAAAAGCAATTCATAAGTTTTGAATTGCACACCATTCTGAGCTGCATGATGAAATATTGCACTGTTCTACTCCATCCCACCTGGGACATAAGACAACCCTTTGTCCAGCATATCCACACTGTGTACACTACTTAGTAGCCTTTTAAGTTATCAGATCATCACAGTATTGCATTGCTTGTGTTCAAGAACACTATTTTACCTAATAATGACCCCAAAGTGCAAGAATAATGATACTGGCAATTTGGATATGCCAGAGAAGCTGTAAAGTGAATGTATGTATACAAAAAATGCATAGTAATGTAGAGTTTAATCCTATTTGTGATTTTAGGCACCCACTGGGGGTCTTGGAACATATCTCTCTATGGATAAGAAAGGACTTCTGTACTAATTTGTGTTCTTCCTCAGATAACCTATTATCTTAAGTTCTTGAGAATTCTAAATCTACTGTCTATGTCTGCTGACTCTTGTCCATCGTGAATTATTTCCTCATTAGTTTTATAATTTTTATGTGGACTCATTTTAATTTGGACTTCTCTCCCTGTGGATTATCTTGTGGATGCATCCTTACAGAGTGATTTTGGGTTTGGCTCTGACACAACCCTAGGGGTATCAGCAAACCCCTTGGTTTGGCCCAAGGTTCTGACTACCGGAGTAGTAAAATTGAAACCCCAAACTTTTGTGAGGTTTAAATTTGGGCTTTAGAAATCTCAGAAGAGACCTGTTTTTTCTACTCAGAATCCATTTGATGCAAACAAGCTTTATTTTCCTGTTCTAATTCACCCTTTAACTGAGAATGAAGGCCTTCAAAAATTCTAGCGTTATATTAGGGCTCCTCAATTCCAAATGTCTGCCTCACAGACCCAAGGCTTCATCATTTGTACCCATATGGGCAACAACACCTGTGCAGCTAGATTAACAAAACCAATATACACTCCTACCCCACCCACAACATCACAAGCATCTGTTCAGATCATATCACTCAGAACTTTTAGTTCTTTCTCTTGTCTTCCACTGGGGCTTTTTTCTTTTTGATATATTTAAAAGATTAGTTGTTATATTTTTATCCACTTCTAGGTGTCTGTAGCAGAAAACTTTCAGGTTGCCATAGTTCATCATATTGCCAGAGACAGAAGTTCCTTATACATATATCTTCTTAGAATCAACTATTTCTAAAAATAATATCATGGAAAATTGAAACTAACCAACAACAAAAAAGCTATGTTAACAAACTTTTTCACTCATGGTGCACTACCAATCTTTGCTTAGTTTCAGCAAAGTTGCACACACTTTTGTTAGGAAGCAACAGGTACATTCCACACTGATGCCAAATTGTTAAAGAACTTTTAGGCTTTCAATCATTTGAGACAAAATTCCTAAACTAAATTCCTAAGGAAGAAATAAACAAAAATACCTTAAAAATTATTTTCTCAGCACCAGATGTGAATTAGTGGAAGAGTGAACCTTTACGAATCTGTTACAGTAATTTCAATAAAGATAGAGAGATAGAAAGCATGGAGTGTCACCATGATGGGAGGTACAGAGAAGGCTCACAGTCATTTGGACAGATAAAGTCTTTTTTTTTTTAATCCTCACCAGAAGATATTTTTCCATTGATTTTTATAGAGTGGAAGAGAGAGAAAAAGATAGAGAGAAATATCGATGTGAAAGAAACACATTGATAGGTTGCCTCCTGCATAAGCCGCAACCAGGGCCCTAGCCGGGAAGGAGCCTGCAATCGAGGTATGTGCCCTTGACCAGAATGGAACCTGGGACCCTTCGGTCTGCAGGTCAACATTCTATCCACTGAGCCAAACCGGCGAGGCCTGGACAGATAAAGTCTTGATTCTTAATGTTAAAATACATTCAGCAAGAGCAGCAAGACCATATCATTTTTTTTTTAATTCTCTAGGCATACACAAAAGTAACACATTTTTCATAAGGAAATTAAAACAAGCAGAAAGAATATTTTATTCCACCCCGTCAGACCATCTAACTTCAGTTCAATGTCAAGAGAGCCTCAAGGAGATGAGGGGCCCCTTAAGGTAGACCTGTGTGAAGCTTCTAAACAGCATTGTCAATAGAAATAAAATTTGAGCTGCACATGCAAATTTGAATGTTCCAGAATCCACACTAAAAGAAACAGCTGAAATTAATTTTAACAATATATTTTATTTAACCCAATCAATCCAAAATATTAACATTTTGACATCTAACAAGATAAAAAGTATTAATGAGATCATTTACATTTCTTTTCTATAGATGCAGTCTGTATTTTATACTAATAGCTCATCTCAATTCAGACTAGCCACATTTAAAGTGCTTGACAGTCTCATATGACTAATGGCAACCATATTGGACTAACACAACTCTAAATATCCATTTATAGATATATATTTTTCTAAAATATATTTTTGTGCAAGTGCTCTATTATTATATTACAATTAA
Organism: Eptesicus fuscus; assembly: GCF_027574615.1. Taxonomy (NCBI): domain Eukaryota; kingdom Metazoa; phylum Chordata; class Mammalia; order Chiroptera; family Vespertilionidae; genus Eptesicus; species Eptesicus fuscus. Next base: position 89,732,305 of record NC_072481.1, read on the forward strand.
TTTTTAGAAATAAAATTTCTGAACAAGGAGCATACAAATAATATATTTTAGCTTATTGCCGAGCTGGCCTCCAGAAATTTGTGTAATTTAAACTTCCACAGCAATGACTAACGGTGCCATTTCTCCATGATAGTGTCCTCTGATTGGGAAACGGAACAATATGCAACTGCAGTTACCAATAGAAAACAATTTGAAGAGCCAGGATATATTTATTATGTTTAAAATTAGGTTTCCCTTCTTTAAAAAACTAATACATTCACAATGCATTGAAGATATAAATAAAGAAGAAATCATTTATAATCCAACAACCTAGGAATACCTGCTACCAATGTTTAGGTACCTTTTTCCAGATTTGTGTCTTAACTCTTACATTTAAATAAGAATGCTGTCATACTGTTAAAAAACACAAAATTAGCCCATATGGTGTGGCTCAGTGGTTGAGCATCAACCTATGAACCAGAAGGTCATGGTTTAATTCCAGGTCAGGGCACATGCCCAGGATTACAGGCTCAGTCCCCAGTAGGGGTCGTGCAGGAGGCAGACAATCAATGATTCTTTTTCATCACTGATGTTTCTATCTCTCTTCTCCCTTCCTCTCTGAAATCAATAAAAATATTTTTTAAAAAATGAAAAACCCACAAAATTATAAATAAGTAAACACAAAACAGAAATATGGACAGATTTTTTAAGTATAATAGGACACAATGTACAATTGAATGTTTAAAAAATTAAAATCACAACAAAATATACCATTTTATGATAAAGTACAAGCTGCCAGAATGACGCATGAAGAGACTGAAACTAGCATACATTAATAACATTGGAAATACATTGGGAAAAGAAGTATCTCCCCAAAAGGCTCCAGGCTTAGAATGTTTTTCAAGTAAATTTCTCAAATTATTAAGAAACAAAATTCCCAACCTATATAAGCAACTTCTCAGAACCTAGAAAAGGAAGGAGGGGAGAATCCAAATGGTTTCAAAAGCCAGAGACTCAAGAAACTATAGAAAAGTAAACTTTGAATGTGGACTCTATCATTCATATATCCTCCTGACATATGTACTATCACTATTATTTATACAAATTACTCATAAAAACAAAATGAAATAAACATCATAGGTTTATTATCTCATAATCATTTTATTTCTTAGGTTGGGAGTTTCTTTTCTATAGCTGGACCCTCATTCCTGATATAACTGAGATATAAACTTAGCCTTCACTGAGATTCTACTTTTTATAAGTTAATATTGTGTCACATGGCACACCGGAGAAAGAAATTGTTAAATTATGGCTGTCATTGAAGGATAAATTGGTTCAAATTTATACTCACTCAAAAAAAAAAAAAAGTCTATGGCTTCTATGCCATGAAAGTACAAATCCAGAATGTGTTTCTCTTTCTTGTTTTCAAAAGTTCTGCACATCTAGTTAAAATATTCAGTTTCATCTTTCAAGGACAATTTATAAAGATTATTGAGTTTTTTCTATTTATTTCTCTTTTTTAAATCAATTGTTTCATAAAATTTCCTATGCACTGTGTAATTATTTGCTTTAGTTATATGATAATTGCCTAGAGAACAGATGGTTTGTCTCCTTCCACGATGTCATTTGTCTAACTCAAATATCATTCATACCTAGTGGGTAAAATATGGCATCAGCACTTCACTAGACTAATAACCTTAAAATGTCTAGCAGAAAAAGTAAATATATTTTACTGATTTAAAAGGTATTAATTAGGCTAGACAAAAATAAAGTCTTTTGCAAAAGATACATTGTCTCTGGGTATTATAAAAGCAAATATTGTAAAAGGAACCAAGATGGTGGCATAGGTAATTACCTATACTTGCTGCCTCTCACAACCACATCAAAACCACAACTAAACAGCAGAACAACTACCACCCAGAACTGCGGGAAAGCAGGCTGAGTGGAAGTTCCACAACTAGAGAGGTGAAGAAAGCTCATTGAGACCGGTAAGAGGTGCGGAGGCACGGAAAGTTCTGGCACCTGGATGTGCTGCTCTATAAACTGGGAGGGAGATACAAGCTCCTGCTTTCTCTGAACTCCAGTTCCAGGCGAGACTCTGGGGGACCTAGACACATACAGGGAGAAACTGGACTGTCTGGCATCGGGACAGGAACGCGAGAGTGGCTTACTCTTAGAGGTGCTTGCAGCAATCATTGTTTCTGCACAGGGGCGTAGGACGTGGAGAACCAGGGACTTCTCCGGTTCAGGGCAGCCATTGCTGTTTGTTCCACTCTGGTGATTCCCAGAGACCCCACCCCACCCAATTTACAACCCCACCCAAGCTGTGCATATTGGCTTTTGCATATGAATGACCTGTCCTTTCACCTAAAACAAACTGCAGCTGGGTCAGAGAGCACCAGAGATTCCAAAAGAAAGCCCACTACCTGGCAGCAGCAGCAGCCTTGCTTCACAGCTGGGCCTCGTCTGGGCACTTCCAAACCCCATACAAAGAGGAGGAATCTGCAAATATCTCTGTAGCTCCTGCTGGGCGGTCCCAGAGAGTGACTGACCTTGCAACTCCTTGGAGATCCAAGAGCCAGTGTACCCAGTGGTCAGAGTGAGACCATACCGAATTACAACTCATCACATCCATAAGAGACACACTCAAGGGACAGACTCAGTGAGCACCAAAACCCTACTGAAGCAAGTCCTGCCACATAAGGGTGTCTCCTGCGCAACAGATCTTCCAGTGTAGACACAGCTGGTCATCACAGCCAATTGGCCTGGAGGTCAATTCCTCCCAGTGATACCAACAGCAATCAAGGGATAACTACAATACTGTGGAAACAGCCCACAAAAGGGTGCACCAAGAGTGTCCATCTCAGGTGACTGTGGAGGCTGAGCCACTGGGCCCTATAGAACACCTACCATACAAGGCCACTCTATCAACTCAAGGAGACTTAGCAACTACCCAGTACATAGAAACAAACACAGGGAAGCAGCCAAAATGCGGAGACAAGGAAACAAGTCACAAATGAAAGAAATGGATGAAAGCAAAATACTGGATATAGAGTTCAAAATCATGGTTATAAGGTTACTCAAGAATCTTCCAGAAACCTCCGAGAAATTTAGTGAGACCCTCAAGGATATGAAAAAGAACCAATAAGAAATTAAGCATACACTGACTGAAATAAAGAATAATATACAGAGATCCAACAGCAGACTAGAGGATCCCAAGAATCATGTCAAAGATTTGAAATACGAAGAAGCAAAAAGCACCCAACTGGAAAAAAAAAAAGAATCCAAAAATATGAAGATAGTGTAAGGACCCTCTGGGACAACATCAAGTGTACCAACATCCAAATTATGGGGGTGCCAGAAGAAGAGAGAGAGCAAGATATTGAAAACATATTTGAAGAAATAATGAAAGAAAACTTCCCCTACCTGGTGAAAGAAATAGACTTACATGTCCAGGAAGCACAGAGAATCCCAAACAAAAGGAATCTAAAGAGGACTACACCAAGAAACATCATAATTAAAATGCCAAGGGCAAAAGACAAAGGGAGAATCTTAAAAACAGCAAGAGAAAAACAGTTAGTTACCTATAAGGGAGTACCCATATGACTGTCAGCTGATTTCTCATCAGGAACTATGCAGGCCAGAAGGGAGTGGCAAGAAATATACAAAGTGATGAATAGCAAGAACCTACAACCAAGATTACTCTACTCAGCAAAGCTATCATTCAGAATTGAAGGTCAGATAAAGAGCTTCACAGACAAGAAAAAACTAAAGGAGTTCATCACCACCAAATCAGTATTATATGACATGCTGAAGGGTATTCTCTAAGAAGAGGAAGAAAAAGGTAAAGATAAAAATTATGAACAACAAAGTGACAACAAATACATATCTATCAACCAGTGAATCTAAAAACCAAGTGAATAAAAAATCTGAAGAACAGAATAATCTGGTGAATATAATAAAATCAGGGGCATAGAAAGGGAGTGGACTGACAATTCTCAGGGGGAAAGGGGGTGTGGGGGGTGCGGGAAGAGATTGGACAAAAATCATACACCTATGGACGAGGACAATGGGGGTGGTAAGGGCATGGGGTTGGGTGGAAACTGGGTGGAGGGGAGCTTTGGGAGGAAAAAAAGAGGAACAACTGTAATAATTTGAACAATAAAGATTTATTCAAAAAATAAATAAAATAAAAGCAAATATTTTAATCAATTTTATCTACCTCTCAAAAAAAGTCCTAAATGATTAGATTGCCTTTATTTCAAAAAGCTCTTTATAAAGTCAACATTCTATTTTGAAATTTTTAAAATGATCTTATCTTTTATACATGTTCTATTATATCTAGAGATGACAAGCATTCAGAACAAATTACTATTTTTTACCAGATGCCCGGTGCATGAATTTGTGCACAAGTGGTGTTAGGCTGGCCAGGGGGAGGGGATGCAGGAGGTTAGCTGGCTGGCCCCACCCCTTGGTCGAATTCTCGGTCGAACTCCCTTTCGAAGGGATAATTTACATATTAGCCTTTTATTACATAGGATTATTTTTTGACATATAATGTTGCTATTACCACTTCTTCTAAGAATATTTTGAGACACCAAAATAAAATTTGTCCAATTTTGTTTAACCCTACTTAAGACGGAGTCTCTAGGAAAATTCAAAGACAACAACACTGTCTAACTCCTAGCAATCCTATATAATAAAGAGGTAATATGAAAATTGACCATCACTCCAACACACAAGACGGCCACCCCCATGTGGACACAAGATGGCCGCAACAAGATGACTGGCAGGGGAGGGCAGTTGGGGGTGATCAGGCATGCAGGGGAGGGCAGTTAGTAGTGACCAGGCCAGCAGAGGAGGGCAGTTGGGGGCAACCAGGCCTGCAGGGGAGGGAAGTTAGGAGTGACCAGGCCAGCAGAGGAAGGCAGTTGGGGGCAACCAGGCCTGCAGGGGAGGTGCCGGGAACCAATTCCAGCATGTAATAATTACAAGAGTTTCATCAAAAGGTTGGTGAAGCTTGGGGGGGCTCAACAAGGGCTGAGCTACATATGTAGTTTACCTGTTGGAACAGCTAAAGGGCACTTCCCAAAACCTGAATAGGATTATTGTTTGCTGCCAAACAGCTCAGAGCATCTTAATCTGCATGTTATTGCCTCCTGTTGGCCAAACACCTGAACAGCTGTAGGCTATTCCCAAATCTGACAATGCTTCTGTAAACCCTACCCTTTGAAGTGTATTATCTCTACCTTGCCTTAGGACAAATTGTGTTAATAAATAGCACGGGGTCCTTAGACAAGGGGTAGTCTTTTAGCTCCTTTAGCTGAAGATCCTCTGACCCCCAATGCCTTTCAAAATTATCTTTCATATTTGGACTCCTTCTTAATCATCTATGCATCAGCTCCTTTCTCCAGATTGCTGAACCCTTTGTAAAGCTGGGACAAGAACCCCAGCAGGGAGGGCAGTTAGGGGTGACTGGGCCAGCAGGTGAGGGCAGTTAGGGGTGAACAGGCTGGCAGGAGAGGGAAGTTAGGGGTGACCAGGCCTACAGGGGAGGGCAGTTAGGGGTGGCCAGGCCTACAGGGGAGGGCAGTTGGGGATGACCAGGCCTGCAGGGGAGGGCAGTTGGGGGCGACCAGGCCTGCAGGGGAGGGCAGTTAAGGGTGACTGGGCTGGCAGGGGAGCAGTTATGCATCAATCTGCCTGGCAGGGAGTGGTTAGGGGGTGATCAGGCCAGCAGGCAGAAGCGGTTAGGGACAATCAGACAGGCAGGCAGGCAGGCAGGCAGGCAGGCAGGCAAGCAGTTGGGAGCCAGCAGTCCCAGATTGGAGAGCTTGCAGGCCAGGCTGAGGGACACACACCCCCCATGCACAAATTTCATGCACGGGGCCTCTAGTATAAGCATAAAACTTCGCATGTAAGGCTTATTTACCTAATTTACCTTTTACTTGATACGTTATGTTCAGCTTTCAACAAAAATTTACAAGTCATGCTATAAGGCAAATAGCACAATCTAAAGAGGCAAAGTAGGCATCAGAACCTGAGTCCTGATATGGCAGAGAGTTTGAAATTATCCGACTGAGAATTTAAAATAAATTATGATTGATATGTTAAGAGCTCTAATGGACACGTGCAAGAACAGATAGGCAATGCAGAATGGTAAATGCTAACACAATAACATAAAGGGATGGAAATTCTAAGAAAGAATCAAAAGGAAATGTTAGAAACAAACAAACAAAATCTATAGATTGAAAACAACCAAGGAAAGAATCCATAAGTTTGAAGATATATTAATAGGAATTTCCAAAACTGAGATGCAAAGAGGGAGAAAAAAAGACAGAAGAGAATATTCAAAAACTGTGGGACAATTAGAAAAAGTATAACATACATGTCATGGAAATACCAGGAGAAAAAAAGAGAGAAAGGGACAAAAGAAATATTTGAAGGAATAATTGCCCAGAATTTTCTAAAATTAATGAAATACACCAGACCATAGATCCAAGAAAATAAGAAGGCATCAAGGAGGATAAAGACCACATAGGCATGTCATATTTAAACTGCAGTAGACCAAAGACAAGAGAAAATCTTGAAAGAAGCTTTCCCCTCTTCTCCCCCACAGAAAAACACCTTCCCTATAGAAGAACAAGAATAAGAATTAAATAATTTTCTTCAGAAACCATACAAACAAGAAGAGCGTGAAGTAAAGCATTTACAGTTTGAAAGAAAAAATAACACCAACCTAGAATTCTATATCTAATAAAATTATCCTTGAAAAGTGAAGGAAAAAGAAAGTTTCTCAGACAAAAAGACCCACTGGTCTCACCTGCTTCCCTGGCTCTGTCCTCTCTGAGCTTTGCCATGTTGCAGCTTTGACTGCCCCACTGCGAGTCTTTGTCATGCTCCTTCCATCAACAATCTAGATCTTATTGGTTCCACAACTCCATAGTCTGTTGAGAAAGAAGCCAGAGAACATTCTCCCCTTCTCTGCTTAATTGGGAAACAGATGGGGAGGGAAATGGAGGGTACCCCATATCAGTTGTGCTTAAGACCAAAATTGTTACAGAATGAGCAAGCAAGATTTTCAGATCACAAAGGTAGACACATTTTTCCCTGCGGCATGCACACACACCACCAGATTCTCCTCTGTTCTCTTTCAGTGGTGTTGTAGACCTTTCCCTTCAATCTCATTTCCATTGCCCTCCACCTATCTTGTTGTTATTTTTTAACTATGACAAAATTTTATTTAACAGTTTTACTTCTTTCTTCATACACATATATAGTATAAATTTATATTTTATTAAATGTATTGGGATGACATTGGTTAATAAGATTATATAGGTTTCAAGTATAGATTTCTGTGATACGTGATCTGTGTATTGCATTGTGTGCTCATCACCCAAAGTCAAGCCATCTTCCATCACCATATATTTGGCTACATTTACCCTTTACTATCTATCTCTCCCGCCTTCCCTCTGATAACCATTATACTGTTGTCTGTGTCTGAGTTTCAGTTTTATATCCCACAAATGAGTGAAATCATTTGGTTCTTAGCTTTTCCTGGATGACTTATTTTGCTTAACATATGTAAACTGGCAGAGCCACTATGGCAGTTTCTCAAAAAACTAAGAATAGAGTTATCATAAGACCCAGCAACCCCTCTTCTGGGCATCTACCTGACAAACTAGAAAACATTTATTCACAAAGATATATGTACCCCTATGTTCATTGCAGCATTATTCATGGTGGCCAAGACATGGAGACAATCAAAGTGTCCTTCAATAGATGATTGGATAAAGAAGATGTGGTATGTATATATACTACATAAGAAAAGATGAAATACGGCCATTTGTGACAACATGGATGGACCTTGAGAATATCACACCCATCTTGTTTAGCTGAAAAGTCTGTACATGTCTGAACCCCTAATGAAAATACCATTACAACTTCCATCCCCTAACAACCAGATTGTAATGGATGCATGGATCTGGTTCAGATCCTGACCTCTCCCTTCCAAATATTTTTTTATTATTATTTAAGAACGACATATTAAATACTACCAAGAAATAGGGATTAGCCCAGCTGGTGTGGCTCAGTTAGTTGAGAGTTGTCTCACACACCAAGTTCTATTCCTAGTCAGGGCACATGCCAAGGTTCAATCCCCAGTAGGGGGTGTGCAGGAGGCAGCTAATCAATGTTGCTCATCAATGTTTCACTCTCTCTTTCCCTGTCAGTTCATCTCTCTCTCAAATCAATAAAAACCTAATTTAAAAATGGAATAGGGGTTATAGTGGCATTGTAAATATAAGAAAGTAAATATTTTTAGAGATGCATACTGAAGTCTGTAGGCTTAAGATGGCATGATCAATAGGATTTGTTTGAAGATATTTCAGCAAAGAAAATAAAGGGATATAAATAATACCAAATTTTGACACTTGTTGAATCTGAATGATAAGTATATGGAAGTATATTCTATGAGTTTATTTTCATTGTTTGAAATTTTTCACAATAATTTTTATTTTATTTTATCCTCACTGCTTCTTCAGTAAGTGTCTCAATTTCCATTTAATCAGATATTAAATAGATGCCAGGACAAGGCTTGCTTATCTAGTTCAAGCTCCACTCATTTCCTAGTTGAGACCCATTACAGAAACAGCATTTCAGTGAACTCACTGGTACCTAAGTCTTTGCTCACGTTCCTTATTATAGTAAATTTGTTGAAGGGTAATTCCTGTGTCATACTGATTGTGTTTCAGAAAAGTAAAAACAGCTTATTCTGTGCAGTAAGGGCAAGGTGCCCTCTTCACACACCCTTGCCAACGCTCGGTTGTCATTCTTGTTTTATGAATCTTTTGTAAATGTGATGTAGAAAGAAAGGTAAATAGATTTAACTTGGCCCAGGCAAGAGGGAAGAACATTCAAGGTGACAGAAAAAGCCTCAGCAAAGGCACAGAGGTGGGAAACAAGCTAATTTCTTTAGTTCTGTATTGCCAGAATTCACTCATTTAGTGAATATTTATTTGCCCAGAGCCTCTATATTTCAATGGATATTAATGCTATTCGCTGTTAAAAATGTGTATTAGTAGCTAACTGACATTTTTTCCGGATAAATTAAGAAAAGTAAAGGGAAAACGCTTCTTTTAAGTTAGCAGTTATCCAGACCAATGGCATCCAACATACCTGTTAACACTTTCTAAAAGTGTCATGGTTTAAAGCCCTTTTGCAGCAGTGGATTCTCTCAAGAGGTTTTTAGTAAACTCTTCCAGAAGAATTAAAAAGCAAGTTCTTTAATAAAGACAGAGAAAGACATTCATTTCCAGTTGGGCTGAAATTCAGAAGACTTCAGCAATCAAATCCTATTCTGAAGGAGTCCTGATGTTCACCCTGAGGAGAGGAATGCCCGTGCCAGGTTAACTCCCCTGCGGGCGTCCTCAGAGGTAAACGATCCCTGCATTGCAAAGCCTCCGCTCTGTGTTCTGCACTCGCAGCAACTGCTTGGCTGAGGTTAATGCTCTGCTTGCTTCCACTTGCTACTCAGCCTGCACGTTTGAACATGGATGACTGGAAACCGGAACAGTGCAAGACAAAGAGCAAGAGCGAGAAGTGTTCCTCCCGCTCCAGATCGTATTCTGATGTTTTCCAAGGGGTCATCTGAAATTAAAGGACGACGTGGGAAACCTAAGGACCTCTGCCAGCAGGTCTCACCGCACTGCGCACAGACTGGCGCCGGCGGCGACACTGCGGCTCCCTGGCCAGGAACCTCCGCCCTGGTGCCGCTGCAAACCGACCTTCCTGGTCGCCTCTAGCTGGGGCTTTGGGGTCGGGCACACCTGAACAAAACTTGAGTCAGCATTCTTTAATGTGGTGTTTTAACATTCACAGTTGTTTCCAAGAAATTAGCATTCTTCTCCCTGGAGAGGGAAAAAAAAAAATGCAGTAATCCCTCCCCTTAAAAGCCAGAATCAGGAACAAGGGTGCTTAAACGAAAAGAAAAGAAGAAAAAGAAAAACCCCTGTTTTGTTTTGTGTTCTCCACAGTGAATGGGTAAATATACAACAGTACAGTACTGGCTTTGCCTTTCAATGCTTTATCTTCTATGTCTCATCTGCAAGCCAGGTTTGCACCGATAAGTAATCTCTCATCTTTGGGGAGGAGAAAAGATACATTCTTAAAGGACTGTTAAATATACATATGTGTCCTATATTGTTTTATAGTACTATAGTTTGTTGTGATATAAGGCATATTTAATAGTACTGCATATAATATACTAGTACAAATAAATATATAATAAGAACAGAGATACAGTGCCCTCTACTGGATCAATTCAACTTGATTAATCTCTCTTACAATAGCTAATTTAACTTTCCTTCAAGTGACTATCCATCCCTCATGTTAGGCGATGCTTCATGTGGGGTGTTTCTTCTCTGGCTCACACTAGCAACAAGCACAACGTCCCGGCATACACTATTTTGTCTTAATGATGCTTGCTTAGTATACCTTGTTCTAATCCTTCACGTTCAAAAGGATTTTTCAGCCAAAACCGGTTTGGCTCAGTGGATAGAGCGTCGGTCTGCAGACTGAAGGGTCCCAGGTTCGATTCCAGTCAAGGGCATGTACATTGGTTGCGGGCACATCCCCGGTGGGAGGTGTGCAGGAGGCAGCTGGTCGATGTTTCTCTCTCATCGATGTTTCTAGCTCTCTATCCCTCTCTCTTCCTCTCTGTAAAAAATCAATAAAATATAAATTTAAAAAAAGGGATTTTTCAAATTTACTCTACAAATGCACTTGTGCTATTATCTATGGTGTTTGGAGGACAGTACACAACACAAAGTAAGGGGAAATCTGATCGATTGATTGATTGATTGATTTGAGCCACCTAAGCAAATAATCCAGACTCTAATTCCCAAACCAAAAATAAACTTTCTTTATTGTGTGCTATTGGAACTATTCAGATGTAATTTTAAGAATCAGACAAATATGGGTTCAAGCACAGTATCCATTTTCAAAAAAGATGGACAAATCAAGACATTATGCAAATTTCTAACTATTGCTTTAAAAGCAACATTACATAGACAAATAATACAGAAATCATGATTCTGAATAATTTTTTTCTTAGCAGTACAGAGACACTATGGAAAAGACATATCTGCTCCCCAAAATGCTGATAATTTTTCTTATGTGGATTCTTGAAAATTGGGAATAATAATGGACTTAGGGATTCATGGGAAATGATTTAAAATATTAGAAAATATCCTATATAATAAAAGGCTAATATGCAAATTGTCCCCTCAGGAGTTTGACCGACCAGGAGTTCTACCGCTCATTATGATGTGTACTGACCACCATGGGGTGGCTGGAATGAAAGAAGGCCCCGGCCAGCAGCTGGCAGCCAGGGGAAGGAAGGCCCCGATCAGCCCTGATCACCGGCCAGGCCTAGGGACCCTACTTGTGCATGAATTTCGTGCACCAGGCCTCTAGTTTTAAAATAAGAATAGTAGTTTCAAAACACCACACACTACAATTTAACGTGTATGTGACATTGAGGGACAGCTGGAAAGCAGAGGGATTAAAATATTGGGGCTACCATTGCCTGTAAGAGTCTTCTCACCATAACACTGAAAATGTCAGTGTTTCCCCCTGATGTGACCCTGTCCTGATCTGGATCTTATCTCCTGACTACCAAGTGCAATGAACCTCCCACAGATTTTCAGAAGCTGGACAGAGCTTATTATGGAAATTCACAACCCAAAGTAAGCTGGCTGGAAAATTAGATGCCTGTCTCCCTAATGCAGGAAATTTAAAGAGAAGATGTCAGGCTGATTGCAGTCTCATCCCAATCTCTGCTGCAAAGAAGCACAGAAGAGAAATTTCTAGAGTCTCTCAGACGTCCCTATCAGCAACATGGAGCAGAACCTTGTGGACTGGCCCCAAAAGGAGAGCCGTGGCTGGAGGAAACCCTTGCCCAGGTCCCCCAGGATGGCTCAGGTGCTTCTGTGTGGTATTTGAGCTCTACAGTTCAAGCATCACATGAAAGTGCTGACTCTCCTAAGAAGCTAGCTCCCATCCAAAGCTGAAGAGGGTGAGGAAGGCCAAGGAACCTCTCCCTGGGCAGTGGTTTTTGCCCTACAGTGATTATGGGGACCCCCTGGTGGGCCTTTGGAAAATCTGGAGTCCACAGCTGCTTCTGGACACTCTGGCTCAGTGGGTCTGGAGAAAGGCCCAAGAATCTGCATTTTAGCAGGCAGCCCTGGTGACTCTGGTACAGGTGGTCCTTGGACCATACCTTAGAAACACTGTCTGAGGACATGAAGAAACAAACATATTCAGCCAAATGCACTGGCATCTCAAGACCTCCTCCTTACGAGCACCCATCTTTTAATGAGATCCTCATGGAATAAGAACTTGCTTGTACTCATTTTGCCCTTATATAAACAGTATTATAATAAATGTAGCTATTACTCTAAGGTTCAACCATATGACAGTATACATGACAGTGTAGACACCCCCGAGACACTTCTTAATCCTGGACTAGCCCCACACCATGCTTTTTATTTTATGCACCAGCTGCAGGAATTGTTTTTCTGCTCCTTCCTTAAAATCATTTTCAGCTGTTCTTTCTGGCCAGCATCTTCTCCCTGCAACACTGCAGAGAAAGCAATCTCGTGTCTCTTAAAAAGGGCACAAGACATTTCAGCTTTTCACAGAAGTTTTATTATAAGCAACAATGAGGAAAGGACAAGGGGAAAATATATGGACATAGATCTAGAAAGAAATCTGACAACCTCATAGAAAAGTTACTACCAAAATTCAGTGTTTCTTGTTAGCAGCTATTGACTCTATAGCAATAATACCTGTTCTACTCCTTTCCTCCTGTTTATCCGTTCTTTCCTTTCTACCTTCTTCCTCCATCCTTCCCTCTCTTCCTTGCACAAATGTGTATTGAGGGTCCACCATGTGTTAGGCACTCAGGGCTCAATGGCACCGTCCACACATAGCTCAACAAATGCACCAGAGTGCTCTGAAAGCACCAAAGGGTGGACTTTTCTAAGTGAGGCCTCACTGAGGAATGATGTGAAAAGAGTCCGGAAGAAAGAAGAATTGACCAGGCAAATTGTGGGGGAAATAAATTCCCCTCAGTGAAAACAACAGCCCCATGCAGCTAAAACAGTGGGAGAGTCTTGGAAATTGGAGAGTGCTGGAAATTGGACTAGAATGGTAGGTGGGGATCAGCCATGAAGGGCCACATAGATCACAATAGTGAGTGGGAGTTTATCTTATAAAATATGCACAAGTGATCTAAAGAACAAAGTAAGCAAGCAAGCAAGCAGAACAGAAACAACAGACTCATAGATACAGAGAACATTTTGATCATGGGACAGGGTATTGGGGACTGGGAGAAAAAGGTGAAGGGATTAAGAAGTACAAATTGGTAATTACAGAATAGTAAAGTACAGCATCCTATCTAATAAAGAGGGAATATGCAAATTGACCATCATGCCATCTTAAAGATGGTGGCGCCCACAGCCAATAAGGAGGTAATATGCTAATTGACTGCCCCACCCTCAAAGATGGTGGTGCCCACAGCCAAAAGTTGGTGGCGCCCAGGACCCTCAGCCCCACTGGGGAAGCAGGTACATGGCAAGGAAAGAGAAAAGTACACTGAGACTCAGAGGAGCTGTGGAAGTAAAGGCAGAGGTACGGAGGCGCACACACAGGAAGGGCTGGCAGCTGAGTATGAGATTTTCTTTTTCAATCTGGAGGGAGACACAAGCTCCCTACTGCTCTGAACTCCAGTTCCAGGCAAGACTCTGGGGACCCAGACTCATACGGAAAAAAAACTGGACTGTCTGGCATCGGGCGGAACTTGAGGGTGGCTTTCTCTCAGAGGTGCTTGCAGCATTACCAAGGGACACTGAGACCCAGGGGCCTCTTAGGGCAGGGCTGAGCATTAGCCATAGTTGTTTGCTCCGCCCTGTTAATTCCATGAGACCCCGCCCCACCCAAGCTATGTGCAGAGGCTTTTGCATATGAATGGCCTGGCCCTCTGCAATATAAAATTACCTAACAAACTGCAGCTGGGTCAGAGAGACACAGAACATCCAAAAGAAGGGCCAAGGTCCCACAGTAGCTTGCATTACTTCACAGCTGGGCCTCATCTGGGCACCTCCAAAACCCAAACAAAGAGGAATCTGCAGACCTCTCTGTAGCTCCTGCTGGGTGGCCTCAGGCAGAGGCTAAATTAGCACCTCCTTAGAGATCCAAGAGCCAGTGTACCCAGTGGTCAGAGTGGGACCATCCAGATTACAACTCCTCAGATCCATAAGGGACACGCTCAGGGGGCAGACTCAGTGAGCACCAAAGCCCCACTGAAGCAAGTCTTGCCCCATAAGGGTGTCTCCAGCACAGAAGTTCTTCCATCATAGACACAGCTGATCCTCACAGCCAATTGGCCTGGAGATCAATTCCTCCCAGTGATACCAACAACAATCAAGGCTTAACTACAGCAAGACTGTGCACACAGCCCACAAAGGGGTGCACCAAGAATGTCCACCACAGGTTACTGGGGAGGTTGAGCAACTGGACTCTTTAGGACACCTAGCACACAAAGCCACTCTATCAACACAGGGAAGCAGCCAAAATGCAGAGACAAAGAAACAGGTCACAAATGACAGAAATGGAGGAAAGCAAACTACTGGATATAGAATTCAAAACCACGGTTATAAGGTTTTTCAAGAACTTTTGAGAAACCGCCGATAAATTTAGTGAGACCCTCGAGGATATGAAAGAAGATCAACTAGAAATTAAGCATACACTGACTTTGTTTTCAATTACAGAGATCCAACAAAAGACTAGAGGATCACAAGAATCGATGTCAATTCTTGAAATATGAAGAAGAGGGAGAAAAAGAGGGATGTAGTTGCAATTATAACAATGTCAATTAGGATGTCCTTATAACAATGTCAAAAGGATGTCCTCTGCAATTATAACAATGTCAATCTTGAAATACGAAGAAGCAAAAAACACCCAACCAGAAAAGCAAAAAGCAAAAAGAATCCAAAAATATGAAGATAGTGTAAGGAGCTTCTGGGACAACTTCAACATCCAACATCCGAGCAAGATATTGGAAACATATTTGAAGAAATAATGAAAGAAAACTTCCCCTACCTGGTGAAAGAAATAGACTTACAAGTCCAGGAAGCACAGAGAACCCCAAACAAAAGGAATCCAAAGAGGACCACACCAAGACACATCATAATTAAAATGCCAAGAGCAAAAGACAAAGAGAGAATCTTAAAAACAGCAAGAGAAAAACAGTTAGTTACCTACAAGGGAGTACCCATATGATTGTCAGCTGATTTCTCAACAGAAACCATGCAGGGCAGAAGGCAGTGGCAAGAAATATATAAAGTGATGAATAGCAAGAACCTACAACCAAGATTACTCTACCCAGCAAAGCTATCATTCAGAATTGAAGGTCAGATAAAGAGCTTCACAGATAAGAAAAAGCTAAAGGAGTTCATCACTGCCAAACCAGTATTATACTAAATGGTGAAAGGTATTCTTTAAGAAGAGGAGGAAGAAGAAAAAGGTAAAGATAAAAAATATGAACAACAAATACATATCTATCAACAAGTTAATCTAAAAATCAAGTGAATAAAAAAATCAGATGAACAGAATAAACTGATGAATATAATATAATCAGGGGCATAGAAATACAATTCTCTGGGGGAAGGAGGTGTAGGGGTGTGGGAAGAGACTGGTCAAAATGGTACACCTATGGATTAGGACAGTGGGGGGTGGTAAGGGCAGAGGGTGGGGTGAGAACCAGGTGGAGGGGAGCTATGGGGGGGGGGGGGAAGAGGAACAACTGTAATAATCTGAATAATAAAGATTTATTTTTAAAAATTATCAAAAAAATAAAAATTTATCGTATTTTCCTGCGTATAAGACGACCCCCAACTTTTCCAGTTAAAATTTAGAGTTTGGGATATACCCGCCCTAAAAGATGACACCCAGTGTATAAGATGACCCCCAAGTTTTGAGAAGATTTTCCTGGGTTAAAAAGTCATCTTATATGCCAGAAAATACGGTATATTTAAAAAATAAGGAACTTATTATTTCACCATAAAAAATGTACAATTGACTATATAGTGACTTTTATAACTGACAAAGTGGACAATTTCATAAATCTAAATTAAGGTCCAAACCAAGGTAGAATGGGGGTGGGGAGGAAGAGGCAGGCCTAGTAATTATTACACTGGGATAGCAGGCATAAACCTAGGTCATCCAGGGTGACCCAGATGACCATCTAACCATAGGGTGTCCTGACCTGGGTGTTAAAATCCCTTGTCTCAAGTCTTTCCTTGGTGAGAAAGTCTCCATCTTATGGGCTTCACCCACTTTAGCATCTAAATACCATGAGTAGAACTGCTTTGGAGCAAAATCCAGAGGCATTGCTGTCTTTAAGTTCTGATCTCTTCACAAGAAAAAGCTGCCCTAGGCCTTTTCTCACTTTAAAAAATAGCAGCTTCTTGAAAGGAAGAATGGCATCTTTCAATACAGTATTGTTGATGATGCTGACCCCAATGTAACTTACTTAATCAATCCCTTTTTTTCAATTCTTTGATAATAATGAGTATTGAGTTACTATGTGATTTTAAAGATACAGGTATATGATTTCCTAAGTACAAAGAATTCCTTGTATGTTTTGAAAAGGTTCTGCATTTTATATAAATCTAAGGTTCTGCAATATCCTGTCTTGGGGATCTAACATTCCTCAGCTAATATTACCCCCATTACTGTGAGAGCCAATGAGAGAATCGGGTCCTAGATCAGCTGGCAAGGCTGCAGGGGCTGTAAATCATTCTTGGGCTGGAATAGTGAATAGGACCTTTCAGCTGCCACATGACTGCAGTCATTTTTCGGCTCATGAACAACAAAAAATTACAAACGAAACAAGAATTTGGTATTACTCCAAGTCAAAAGAGCCTCAGTAGCAGACATATTGTGATGCTATTTCCCTTGTGAAGCTCTTAATCCTGTCTACCAGTGAGGCTTGGTGTGTGCTAAATGAGCCCCATTAGCCAAATCCCACTCAGGGCCACGTCAAGGAGGAGTTCAGCTCTGGTGATGAGACAGCACAACCTCCTGTGGATTTCTCTGCAAGGCCACTTCATCTTGCTCTGACAAATAATTTTTGTGCTTTAATTATACGAGGTGCTCTAGAACCATGACTCATAAACTGGGGATCTTGTCCATTTTCATTCTCCAGGTCTGGGGAGGCACCTGAGACTGTATCTCTAACAAGCCTCCGGGTGATGCCTACACTGCAGGCCCACAGACCACACTGTGACTACCAAAGGTCTAGAACATATTCAGAAACTAAAACAGCAGTGTTTCTGAGATATTACAGTGGCTACAGAGACATTAAGCCAGTAAAGTTATGTTGACTCATTGCAGAAACTCTGAGATGAGCTGTTACCTCTTTTTACACCAACGTCTCTTAGAATCATATGTGGGTTACGGAGCACAACTTCTTACACAATTGTTCACCAAGACTACTCATAAGCAAACTAATAACAAAGGGGATTATTTTTAGCATTGTACTTGCTCATATTCTGTATGCTTTTCCCATTTCATGGGACCCATCCTCCTTCCCCTTCATCATCCATTCACCCAACTCTACCTCCCACCTTCATCTGAATCAAGTGTTTCTCAGTCCTGTTCCCTAATCTCCCTTCCCATAAAAATATTCTTCAGGAGACAAATCTGACTAACTGATCCACATGTAAATAACAACAGCTTCATGAGGTGTTAACCTAAGCTGAAAGAATGACTGTCTGGAGGGAGAATTCCAAACACCATCCAGAGGTGAGAAAACAGCATTGGATGCATTAAGGCCTTTCTGGCAGTGGTCTGGGACTGACCTGAAAGTCTGTTCCAACATGCATGAGTCTACTTCTAGACCCTCCTGTGGCCAAGAATCCCTCACATCTACCCCAGGAGAAGCTTCTATCCCCAGAGCAGTCCTAAAAGCTGGCCTTGGGCCACCATGGTCTAAGCAGGCCCCTGGACAAACACCTCAGGATTGGTTTTGTGATGTTTATTAGGTATTATATTTTTGTTCTTTAACTCAAATTATCTAAATGAGACATTTTAATATCAAATTTATTTACTTATGTTTATAGAGGCAATGAGCAGAGTTAGAAAGCCCTCTAAGTGAAATCTAAGCAGCTCTAGAATGTCATATTTTGCTGTAACTGAAAGAAGAAGAGCCCTCTATTTTTCTTCATCTTCAGGTGCATTACTTTTGTCAAATATCTGCAAATTGGGGGCAGCAGGAACAAATGGCAAACCTGTTTCCTCACTTTCCTTTTCTCTCTGTGTCCTGAAGAGCACTCTCCTGTCTTAGCCCAATGGAAAAGTACAATGTTTCTTGCATCACTGGGCTGGATTTCTGTGGTGAAAACCCTGGGACTGAGTCACTGGGGTCAAACTAAAAATGCTTGCTGCCATAGGTTGCCCAATCTGTCCACCATGTCATTTATGAGGTAAATAAAGTATTGAATTAGGATACAGGAGGACTATGAATCCAGATGCCCAGCCGATGGAAAGATCGGTAATGAGAAAACAGAGCTGACCTCTTTCAGCAAAGCTAGGAAATGGCAGGGGAATGTAAGAAGCAGCTGCTCACTTTTGGCAGCTGCAGTGAAGGGCAATGTTATGGAATGTCAAAAAACAGCATATTTCATTGCAGCCTCACTAGTGCCCTTTAATGATTCAGGAGTGGAGCCATCTTTAACGACACTTGGCATACTGTCTGGTTTAAAGACAAATAAAATGTCCTCATTTCATCAGCCTTTCAAGAGAAGGAGAATTGGAAAATTCTCATGCACCACTTGAATATCAGTTTGGTACCCAGGAGGACCACCTGCACACTTCTCTCTTTCATCTTGACCTATGGAATAATTTCCTACTTTGCTCTGAGAACATCTACTGAGATATTTTTAGATCTGAATTCTACCACAGAATCTAAATACTCTAAAAATTGTGGATCATAATTGAAGTATACATCAAATTAGAGCTGTGAGAATGTTCACAGCCAATAGCCCTAACTAGGATCTTCTTAATTCAACCGTGAACAAACTTCATTGTCAACGATTGTAACATATTAATTTTTAAAGTGAGATCTATCCTTAAAATTTCCTCACCACGTCACTTAAAGGGGCATATGAAGATGTTTTCTCAGAGTTGAGCTTTGGGTACATCGCATGAATAGAGAGGAGGACCTAGTGAATGTCCCATTTGATCAAACTCAAAGTAAACCAACTAGTGAGTTTTGTTAGATAAGTCAATTGTAAGTTATACAACTTAAAACTTACTGTTGGCTACACTCAGGTTCAACAAAATAATCTAAAAGTTTTTTTAATTGATGTCATCATGACACAACATAGGACATGTGTTATGGGAAGTGCATTGTGATTCATGAAATCATTGATTATCACCAAAGATGCTGTGTTTTTTTAAAAACCTGGCTTGTCAAAATTAATTCTGAGATGTATCACAAGTAATTTGTCACATTTAATTATTAGAGTACTTTGGTTTTTAAAATACTTCACCTTCTGTATTGGCCACATTTCTACATTGCCGTGTGTGTGTGTGTGTGTGTGTGTGTGTGTGTGTGTGTGTGTGTTAAAGCAGAGTCAAGATTATAAGCCATTACTCCTAATCATGTGCCCTCTGAATTGTTCAAGAAAGAAAGAAAAAAGTGAAATTGGAGAAGTAACTATTGAGTCAAAACTGAACATAACTAATAATAAGTAATTATTATAAATGTCATCTATAATCATGTTTAACAAAACTAGATTATATGATATTCCCAAGAACATCAAACAGGAACAGGTGGGGACAAATAGGGCCACAAGATCCAAATGGTATTAGCAACTGTGGAGAAGGAGGCAGAGGGAGACAACAGGGTGTTTGTCAGTCTCAAAATGAAGAATTGCCAAGAGTTTTACATCAACCAAACTGACCTTCAAACATGAAGTCTTCAGAGAAGCTGTTATAAACATATAAGAACTCAGGGAGTATGTTCCCATGAGCCCTCCCTGGGATCCCAAGAGTATGAGCTACAATCAACCAAATTATTCAAGAGATTTTATCATGGGATTGGAAGGAATTCAGGCAACAGGGGAACATTTTTTAAAAATGACATGATTGGGTTCAAATAGAAAAAAATCAGAATGTGGGGAATGCTACAAAAGATTTGTCAACACCAACAATAAACAATAAAGGGGTAGGGTGAACCTATAGATAAAAGACACTTATGTAACTTATCAAATAATTACAATGCATTGGAACTTACTTGAATACCAATTCAAACAAATTTTTTAAATAATTTAGAGACATTGGGGAAATGTGAACACTGGATATTTAATGATATTAAGGGATTGGTATTAAAATTATGTAGGTGTGTGATATGGTATTGTGGTTAAACAGGTTTATTTTAAGAGTTCAAATATTTTAATAATCTACTAGAGGCCTGGTGCATGAAATTTGTGCATGGGGGGGGGCGGTCCTTTAGCCCTGCTTGCACCCTCTCACAATCCGGGACCTCTGGCTCCTAGTCACTTGCCTGCCAGCCTGCCTGATTGCCCCTAACCACTCTGCTTGCCTGCCTTATCGCCCCTAACCAATTGCCTGACTGCCTCATCACCCCTAACCCCTCCCTGCCTGCCTGCCTGCCTGCCTGATCACCCCTAACTGCTCACCTACCTGCCTGATTGCCCCTAACTGCCTCTGCCTCAGCCCTGTCACCACAGCTTCATCCAGAAGGATGTCCGGAATGACGTCCGGAAGGTCATTTGGCTATCTGGACTAATTAGCATATTACACTTTTATTATTATAGATAGTTGCCTTGCTCCAAGCTGTAAGGACCTGCTTGTCATAGAGATAGAAAAGTTTTAATTTTTACTCTTGATTATGGCAATTAACTAACACAGATGGCCACCAAAAAGGTGACTTACCAAAGGGTGTTTAGCAAATGGTGCTGTTAAGTCCTCTTCTGTGAAAACGTGCATGTCGTGCATTGTATCTGCCTGGGTACATGAAAGAGTGAAGTTTCCATCTGTCTTTGCAATTATATGAGCGAATTGTCTGAGACCCCAGCCCAGTCTGGTTTGGTGCTCACAGAATAATAGAGCTCTTTTTTTTCTTTGCTCCATTGGTGGAGATTTCCTAGAAGTTGCAGGATATCTTCCTTTTAATTTTCCTCGACACTCTGACTTTACTTATGTCTCTCATCTTTGCTTTCCTTCCATCCCCCACCCTCAACAGTAACTTGGTCCAGGCTCACTTCGTTTGAGTGTCTAGGAGATCGTGCAACTACGATTCCTAGCATTCCTGGTGTTCCCCATGCTCTTGGCTTCCACTTCCAGTCCAGGGGCCGCAGAAACTGAAAGGACTGGGGGACTCCAACCACCCCCCCAGTGGGGCTGAAAGGACTGGGGACTCTGGTGGCAGGCCAGACCCACCTGGGGATGGGTCCGGCAACGCCACTTGCCTGCCGCCCCCGCTTCCCTGTGGGGCTGAAAGGACTGGGGGACTCTGGCTGCCCCCCCCCATTGCGTGGCTGAAAAGACTAGGGGTTCTGGTGGGGCTCAGGGGACTGGGCACCACCATCTTGTGGCTAAGGGCGCCGCCATCTTTGTGATGGAGTGACAGTCAATTTGCATATTCCCTCTTTATTAGATAGGATATATATAAAAGCCTAAGCAACTGAAAGACCAAACGACTGGTCGACTGGTTGCTAAGACACTCACTGACCACCAAGGGGCAGATGCTCTACGCAGGAGCTGCCCCTGGTGGTCAGTGTGCTCTCACAGTGGGAGCGCTGCTCAGCGAGCTTACCGAGTGGCAGGGCCAGGTACAGCAGGGCTGGGATGAGCAGAAGCGGCACCAGCCTGGGCTTGGGCTCCTCCCCAGCCACCTGCTGCTTTGTGCACTACTACATCCCTTGGGGGATGTTGGACTGCTGGTTTCAGCCTATTTGGGACCCAGCCGAAACCAGTAGTCCGACATCCCCCAAGGGGTCGCAGATTGCGAGAGGGTGCAGGCCAGGCTGAAGGACCCCACCAGTGCATGAATCCATGCACTGGGCCTCTAGTGTATAATGAAATGTGATATCTGATCATTGTTTCAAAATAACCTGGAGTTGGTGTGGATTATGCAAGCAATATACATGGAATAGAATTATCTGTGGGATGATGGCTGTTGGGGCTGAGTAGTGGGAACAGAAGGGTTTATTATATGTTGCCTTTTGTTCTGTGTATGTTTGAAATTTTCTATAATAAAACCCAAACAAACAAACATAGATACATTTCTAAAATCCGGTGCAAACTCTAATCCACAAATAAACAAGTGGATAATATAATGAGAGAGGAAAGCATCCTTCTTAATTGCAACAAAAAGTACATAAAATATTTAGAAATTGACTCAAGAAATATAAAAGACCTATAGGGGAAGAAAGACATTATAAAACTTGACTGAAAGACATGGAAGAGCTTAATCAATAAAAAGACATTTTATGCTCTAAAAGGAAAGATGACATTTCAAGATGTAATTTTTCACAAATTAGTCCACAAATTTAATGCAACTCCAATCAATCATTTAAAAAGATATTTTTAACTTGACTAATTAGTTATAACACCCACAAAATAAAAGATTGAAACATAATGAGGACATTTTTTAAAGACTAAAGAAGAGAGGATATTTGCCTTACCAGTTAACAAATTACGTTGCAGTACTGGAGAAATTAAAACAGCGAAGTGCTGTTCCTGCCCAGACAAATCAATCAGTGAAACAGTAGAGATTTCAGAAACTGACACAGGCTTTTATAAGAATTTATTATAGGGCAAGACAGCATTTAAATCAGTGGGAAAGGGAGGGATTATTCAATAAATATTGTTGGAACAACCAGATCTCCTTTTGGAAAAGAAATAATGTTAAATTCAAACCTTACAAAATTAATTTCTAGACATTATGTATATAAATGAAAAACTATCAAAATATAATAAATATGAGAAATTATTTCTATAATTTTACAGAATGGAAAGCCTTTTTACACTCCGCTTTAAGAGCCTGAGAAAGCTCTCTGACACACTGAAATGGAAAGCACTCCAGGGGTACTGTCAAATCTTAAAAACCAAGGTACAGCAGGGTGAGTATAATTTTCTACCTTTAGTGTATAAAAATAAAGTAAGTAGACATCCATATTTGTGTGGAATAAAATAAATAAACTCTGCCCTAGCTGGTGTTGCTCAGTGGATAGAGCGTCGGCTTGTGGACTGAAGGGTCCCAGGTTCGATTCCGGTCAAGGGCAGGTACCTTGGTTGTGGGCACATCCCCAGTAGGGGGCGTGCAGGAGGCGGCTGATCAATGTTTCTCTCTCATCAATGTTTCTAACTCTCTATCCCTCTCCCTTCCTCTCTGTAAAAAATCAATAAAATATATTTAAAAATAAATAAATAAATAAATAAATAAACAAATAAACTCTGAAAAAAATGCACATGTCACTAATAATAAAACCTGCCACCATTAGGGTGTATAGGAACTGATGGGGGGGGGAGGGCGGGTAGCACAGGAGTGGGAAAATAATTGTTCACTCTATAATTTTTTTTAATCCTTACCACCTGAGGATATGTTTTTTTTTACTTTTAGAGAGAGGCAGGGAGAGAGAGAGAGAGAGAGAGAAATATCTATGTGAGAGAGAAACATGGATCAGTTGCCTCCCATAAACACCCCAACTGGGAGATGGAACCAGCAACATTTTGATGCTCTGGATGATACTCCAACCAAGCAAGCCACATGGCCAGGGCTCACTCTATAATTTTGTTTTATTTTTGAATTATGTGAATGTATCATTCACTTCAAAACTTTGAGACATACCCTGGTCTGGTAGTTCAGTTGGTTAGAGCATCATCCCCATATGCTAAGATTGCATGGTTGGGGCACATGCAAGAATCAACCAAAAGAATGCATAGATAGGTGGAACAACAAATCTTTCTCTTGCTCTAAAACAATCAATCAATAAATTTTTTTTCAAGTTAGAGAAATAAATATAATGAAAGTTAAAATATTTTTGTAACATACAAACAAATTGAATAGACAAGTGACAGAGGAGGAAATGTCTGTCCTCTGGATATACATTAAAACTATCTACTCTGAAGAAGGGAAAAATTAAAAACCTAAATAGAAACAAACAAAATATATAAATAAACAAATTACTCCCCCCAAAATGCTTAAAGCCTTAGAGAAATTCAAAGTCAAAGAACGGGTGTTTTGTCTTTCATATCAGCAAGATTGGTAATACCTACGGTCTGTGAGGATGTGAGTAAAACAATACCTCACACAGTTGGTGATGAGATAAAATGGGTGATTCACTCCGACTTGTCTGTAACTCCACTCTCTTTACCTAAGTTGCTCCTGCTAAAAATACTAATGACTCCCACGTCCCTAAATTCAGGACCACTTTTCAGTGTGTGTCCTTGCCACACCTTTCTCTTTGGCTTACATGACAGCATAGTTCTACTCATTTGTTCATTAAAAATATTTCTATAGCCCTAGCCAGCTTGGCTCAGTGGATAGAGTGTCAGCCTGCGGACTGAAGGGTCCCAGGTTCGATTCTGGCCAAGGGCACATGCCTGGGTTGCGGGCTCAATCCCCAGTAGGGGGTGTGCAGGAGGCAGCCTATCAATGATTCGCTCTCATCATTGATGTTCTATCTCTCTCTCCTTCTTTCTTCCTTTCTGAAATCAATAAAGAAATAAATTTAAAAAATATTTCTATATCCCAGGAATTGTCCTAAACTCTAGAGATAAAAGAGTGACCAAAAACATACCTGGTGCCTAACTGGAAAGAGCTACCTGTAGGTTTTCTATTCTCTCTCTCTCTCTCTCTCTCTCTCTCTCTCTCTCTCTCTCTCTCTGGCTTCTTCTCTCAGCTTCCTTCATTGCCTACTCCCAGGCTTAAGTCCTAGCGTTCCTCCTGGCCCAACCTTCTCTCATTCAGTGTCTTTGCTGGGGGGAGGGGGTCTCCTGACTTAATCTCCACCCAGCACTAACAAAACCTAATACTCAAACCACATCTCTGCACTGCAGATTGGTAGGTATTCCCTGGATGTTCCACAGGCACTGCAGATCCCGGAGTCAAAATGAACTCAAGGTTTTACTGCCTCCCACAACGTGATCCTCCAATAGCAAACAGAACTCCCTTTAGCCAAGCCAGCCTGCCAGAAACCTCCAAGGAATTCTCCACACCTGCCTGTTCCTCAGACCCATGGCCAATTGAGAGTCAGGTTGTTTGTATTCCACCTTTAGATAGATCTTGAATCTATCTGCTTCTATCTACCTCTACCTGCGGTCTCAGGCACCATCATCTCACTCTGGAAACGGCAATAGCCTCATCCATTCCAAGTTTGTTCATTTCCACTTTCCATCCATTTTCGAACTGCAACCACAATGGTCCTTGGACTGCAGATTTGATCCTGTCACTGCTCTGATTCCTCTAAGACTTCTCATTGCTTTTAGGATCCAGTTTAGGTTTACTTTAAGGCAAGCATGTCAAACTCAAAGGCTAACACAGGCCAAATAAACGAGGCATGCAGCCCGCGGGCCGCGAGTTTGACATTCTTGCTCTAAGGCTCTGCACTAGCTGGCCCTGCCTGCTTCAGTGGCCTCCTCTCAAACTGCTGCTTAGCAGTGACTAAAAGGATGTGGTAGCTCTGTATGTATACACATGGAGACTTACTCATGCCATGTTGTTAAGTTTTAAATGTAGGTTACAGGATGACCCCATTATATACAGTATACATTGTGTTTTACTTGTAGGGTGTGCTTATGCAGGGGAAACGTCAATGTTCTTCATTATACACTTGGTCTTTAGATCATGCAATACCCATATAACTGCTTTTGATAACAAAAACACCGAATAATTTAATCCCATTTTAAAATTTATTTTGGAATTGTGCATTTTTATAGAGCTTCTGAGTTGTGGTTTTACAGTTAATTCTGTTTGATTTTGCTGTTGACCTAAGGCAGAATGCAAACGTTAGGTAAAGAAACATGACTGGTAAGTACATCCATATCCTCAGGGCACATGAGTGAGCAGGATGCTACCAACCTGCTGGTTAGTCAAATGCCAACTGTTATTTCAAAGTCAAAGGTAGACAAAATGATCCTACAAATGAAATTAGCAATAGTATTATTCAGAGTAACAGAGTATGTTGAAAATTGATAAATCTACATTTAATTTCTGCATAAGTTTTTTTTTTAATTCTTTAACAGCAATACTTTCTAGCTTGTTAATATTACTTACAGAGTGACAATCTAGAAGCATCAAGCCTTTTTAGAAGTTCAATCATTGTTCCAAAATTAGCTAACATATGTTCTTTGTAAAAGGACAAGTTTTGAGATCTCTTAAAAGGCTGAATCATTACTCACATGCTTTATACAATATATTTTATGAATGCCATAAAAATTATAATGTTATTTGCTTTACATTCTCTGAAACATGTTGTGGGGATTCATCAAAATCCAGAAATACGCTCAGCAACACGCTGTGCCCGGGAACAGCAGCCATCGTGTGTGCACAGCCAGGGAGGGGGCGAGGTTGGGAACTGCTGCTGGTCTGACTCGCAGAGGTCGGAGCTGTCCATCTGCCATCTCGGCCTCCGTCCCCGTCCCACTGCTGGCTCTGGGAAGCTGACCTTCTGCAGCTCCTTTCCCTCCATCAGAATATGCTTAACAATGCCAACATTGCTACATCAAAACACTTACCTCAAAGGCCTTCCAAAAGAAGATATGTCCGATTGTCTCCGGAAGAGAGTTAGGAGGGTCATGCGTGGAGAGATCCTTGATCCGACCTTAGGTGGGAGCTGGTGGTGGAGCACCTCCCTGCAGGGATGGTGGGACAGGCACCCCAGATGCTTGTGTCATGGACTTGACTGCACTTACCCAACTGTCTGTATACCTACAGGGATGGCAATGATTGTCCTGATGGTTCATTGCCATCGATCTTCAGTAATGTAACTTCAGAGCTGGAGGAAGGGCACAGAGTCATTTTTTTAAATTTCTGTCTGCTGGTATTAAAAATACGTTTATGAAAAAATGTGAAATGTTAAGCATTGTGTTTTCTCACAGCTGTCTGTATTATTTCTCAGCTAATATTCCATTCCTCATGAAAAATATCATGGGCAATTGTTTTGTTACCAACACAATCTATTTTCCATCTCCTCCAGCTGCTTATAATTCCTGAGAGAATGGCACGGGGAGAATGTATTTGTTTTGTTTTTTACTTCTGTGTTTGTTATTCTTAAAAATGAGGCCATTTCAAGGGGGGATGGTGAGGGAATTTGTTTGTTTGCTTGGGGGATACTTATACAGGGTGAGGCAAAGGTAGGTTTATAGTTATGAGTACATGAAACACAGAGTTTATTCTTATATTATTATTTATTCATTATTGTAGCATTCTCCATAGGAACAACTGTAAATCTAATTTTGC
Source organism: Eptesicus fuscus (assembly GCF_027574615.1). Lineage (NCBI taxonomy): Eukaryota > Metazoa > Chordata > Mammalia > Chiroptera > Vespertilionidae > Eptesicus > Eptesicus fuscus. The sequence continues at coordinate 89,759,840 of NC_072481.1, forward strand.
TCCACCCTGTATATTGGTACTCCTTTGCCCTTTGACACACATGTTACTTGTATGAACAGTTAGCCCTCTGTAGCTGTCTCAAATCTACTGACATGTGGGCTCCAATCTACAGCACCATCCTAATAGCAAATGCAAATAAGGGAATCTCCAAATTTTGGATTTGATCTACAGACAGATCCATACTAGACTTGTTTTCTCTTCCACAGTCTTTACTGTCTTACCTGGCTTAGCCCTCTTTTAGTGACCTCTGAACTCTCCAAAATATTTTGGTCATTGGTGTGGGCAGGGCGTGAGCAGGTCGGAGGCAGCACCTCATGGTCTACTGCATGGTGCAGTGATGCCCAGCCCCCGTGCTCTGCTCGGGATCCACCCACACACCCACACGGTCCTATGAATACCAACCAGCTTCAGTCCCAACTTTAAGACAATCTGTTGTGATGCCCATATGGAGCCACACAAGATATACAGTCTCCTTGCACACGGACCTTAAAAATCCAGATTCTGAACCTCTCCCACATTCCCTTATTTCTGATAGGCTCCCCTGAGATTAAAAAGGGAGGAGAATCTAAAATCAACACACTCTCCCAGAGGTATTCATACAAAACTCAAAATACAAATTTCTCCCTCTGCTCCAGCTACTTTCCGCCTGGTGTGGGCCATATGGCCTATCAGCCCCGGGGTTGCCACAGGTGACCCTGGAACACCTGGGAGCACAGAGTACAGGTGTGCAGGAGAGGATGCCACTCTGCTAGGGCATCAGGTCACAACTTATTTCCCCTCTCATCTCTTTGGCCATGGCAATTCAAAAACCACGTGTTCCCTGAAACTGCAGAGAATGGAAGAAAACAAACCCTCCACTTCCCTCCCATGTGCTGTCCATCCGGCTCATCCATATCCTGACCAGGGCAGGATGACTCTGCAAGGGCCACTTGGAGCTTTTCTAGCTCAAGGGCACAGTGAAAGGAGCTATTACATGTTTTCAAAAATGTATAGTTTGGGCCACTCTATTTCCTGAGCAACAGTTCACAAGCAATCTATGGTTTTGATGAAGAAAACTAAGGTCATGTGCCAACCTGCTATGTTTTATCTGCTGAAGCGGTTTCTTCATCTGCAAAATAAAACAGGAGAATTGGAATAATGGTCTTTAACATCATTTCCAGCACCATCATACAGAAAGGTTCTGGGTGAAAATACCATGTGTGGTGACAGAACCCATTTCTGGAACCCTACTGGCCATCATGCAAACTGATCAAGTCAACTCAGTTTATGCATTGACTCCAAGTTCTGTGTTATAATACTGTGTATTACGTAATCTCTATTGTTAGATTTCTTTGTTACATATCTCTAATTCTAAGTTAACTAGTATTCATAATTTCCAACTTGAAGCACTACAAAATCTTGATGTTGTCAGAGGGGAAATATGCTCAGTTTAGTTTTGATAGGCTTAAATATAACCTTCAGAAAATCAGTTTTGTCATCCCTTTCCCTATCTTGCCAAATGTTATAGTCTAAACATTATGGAAAAGAGATATAGTTGCCACAAATAAGTTAACCTGTACTTCTGCTAATGATACAATTAGAATATTCTGGAATTCTGGACTTACGTTTTTAAGACTGCTTTTTGTTAATATTATTTTCCTTAATCAAATGTCAAGAATTATTAAACATTCATGAGAAAGTCAATTTGAACTTTTTGCTATAAACTGGTAAATCTTCACAAGTCAAATAACCTTCAAATCTAAAATATTAAAATATGACCTATCTTTTCCAAATGTGAGCAAAGTATAAAAAGCTGGGTTGGGGGAAGGGCCCTGCCAAAGGTTACAATAGGTCTGAAGACATGTCCAGGGCCTTCTAAGGAAAACTGCAGAAAGACCTTGATTTTTGCCCCACATGTGTGCACTGATTGAAGGCTCAGACATACAGCGCCAACACTGATGCCTCATAATTGACCAGATCCACAAAACTATCAATCTGATTTGCTTTTAGGGTAAGTGTGGTACCAAAGGAGCCAGGCTTTTTCCCTGTGTCAGCCAGTTAGTAGCTTTAGGTTACCTGACAGGGAAGGTGGGCATAGCTTCCCAACATATATGGACAAGGGGCTCCTGTTAATGGAGGGGAAAGCTCCAAAAACAGCTGTGGCTATGCGTGGTTAGCGGACAACACAGGGGAGTCTCCTGCCCAGTAAAGGTGCATGAGCACAACGCCAACGCATCTACTCCATTGGATGTAGCCAATGACGACCTCGAGTGCTAGGGGAATGGAGGGACATCTATCCCCAAAGCTAAATCAAATGTACTCAGAACCATGGGAGAGCCTGAACACTTCACAGGTCAAAACATTTAGGGAGTGTTATTTTAAAGTAGGAAGAGAGAGGAACACAATACATTGTCACCCTTGGAAACTCTAATTCTTCCATTGTTTTACTGATTCAGAAAATACTGAGTGCCTAACTTACGCTATGCTAGACTTTGAAGCTATATAGATGAATAAGCCTTGCCCCTACCCTTGAGTTTCTCACCATTTAGTGAGGACAGTTGAGTTATAGGCTGTGTAATGGTAGAGACATGGGAGAACCTACAAAAAATAATCGCTGCCTTATTTTGTGTGTTACTCTATTCCAGGTGCTAGCGATTGCCTAGAGATGTATATACACTATCTTGTGCCACAACAACCATATCAAAGGAACTTTTTTTTTTTTTTTCCAGTTAAATCAGTGAGATTTTTTATTTACTTGGTTCTGATTCTCTTTTTTTTTTTTTTTTTTTTTTTAATTTCTTTATTGATTAAGGTGTCACATATTTGTCCTCATCCCCCCATTCCCATCCCACCCCTCTCCCCACGCATGCCCCAATCCCCTGTTGAACTTAACCGTTGGATAGGCTTATATGCATGCATACAGGTCCTTTGGTTGAACTCTCCCCCTCCCCCCACCCTCCCCTTACCCTCCCCTATCCTCCCTCTGAGGCCCGATAGTCCGATCGATGCCTCCTTGCTTCTGGTTCTGTTCTTGTTCCTCAGTCTATGTTGTTCATCATTTCCCCTAGATGAGCGAGATCATATGTCACTAGATATATACTAATAAGAACTGAATGTGAGACGAGCAATAATAGTTATGCTGACAGGCAAATGAATCAATCTGTAGCGAGCTTCCCCCTGGACCAACAGTTCTTTTGAGACCCAATTTCACTGTCCAGTAGTTCCTTATGTGTACATGTCAGCACTGACCCCTCAGCTCTGGATGGTGGACAAATGGTGGTAATGGAGGTCCGACTCCCTCTGGTTTGGTCTCGGCCGAACCCAGGGGCACGGCGTCACCTGGACTAAGGGGCACGTGGCCTCACCCATACCCAAGAGGCGCGTGGTCTCACCCGGGCCTGGGACCCAGCCTCACCCGGATGGATCCAGGGGCGCACGGCCTCACCCGGACCCAGGATCCGGCTTCACCCGTACCCAGGGACGCTTGGCCTCTCCCAGACCCAGGGGCACGTGGCCTCACCCGGGCCTAGGTGCACGAGGCCTCATCCGGATCCAGGGATACATGGTCGCACCCGGACCCAGGGACGTTTGGCCTCTCCCAGACCCAGGGCCACTTGGGCTCACCCGTGCCTAGGTGTACGAGGCCTCACCCGGATCCAGGGACACATGGTCTCACCCGGACCCAGGGACGCTTGGCCTCTCCCAGACCCAGGGCCACTTGGGCTCACCCGGGCCTAGGTGCACGAGGCCTCACCCGGATCCAGGGACACATGGTCTCACCCGGACCCAGGGACGCTTGGCCTCTCCCAGACCCAGGGCCACTTGGGCTCACCCGGGCCTAGGTGCACGAGGCCTCATCCGGATCCAGGGACACATGGTCGCACCCGGACCCAGGGACGCTTGGCCTCTCCCAGACCCAGGGCCACTTGGGCTCACCCGGGCCTAGGTGCACGCGGCCTCACCCGGATCCAGGGACACATGGTCTCACCCGGACCCAGGGATGCTTGGCCTCTCCCAGACCCAGGGCCACTTGGGCTCACCCGGGCCTAGGTGCACGAGGCCTCACCCGGATCCAGGGACACATGGTCTCACCCGGACCCAGGGACGCTTGGCCTCTCCCAGACCCAGGGCCACTTGGGCTCACCCGGGCCTAGGTGCACGAGGCCTCATCCGGATCCAGGGACACATGGTCGCACCCGGACCCAGGGACGCTTGGCCTCTCCCAGACCCAGGGCCACTTGGGCTCACCCGGGCCTAGGTGCACGCGGCCTCACCCGGATCCAGGGACACATGGTCTCACCCGGACCCAGGGATGCTTGGCCTCTCCCAGACCCAGGGCCACTTGGGCTCACCCGGGCCTAGGTGCACGAGGCCTCACCCGGATCCAGGGACACATGGTCTCACCCGGACCCAGGGACGCTTGGCCTCTCCCAGACCCAGGGCCACTTGGGCTCACCCGGGCCTAGGTGCACGAGGCCTCATCCGGATCCAGGGACACATGGTCGCACCCGGACCCAGGGACGCTTGGCCTCTCCCAGACCCAGGGCCACTTGGGCTCACCCGGGCCTAGGTGCACGCGGCCTCACCCGGATCCAGGGACACATGGTCTCACCCAGACCTAGGGACGCTTGGCCTCTCCCAGACCCAGGGGCACGTGGCCTCACCCGGGCCTAGGTGTACGAGGCCTCATCCGGATGCAGGGACACATGGTCGCACCCGGACCCAGGGACGCTTGGCCTCTCCCAGACCCAGGGCCACTTGGGCTCACCCGGGCCTAGGTGCACGCGGCCTCACCCGGATCCAGGGACACATGGTCTCACCCGGACCCAGGGACGCTTGGCCTCTCCCAGACCCAGGGCCACTTGGGCTCACCCGGGCCTAGGTGCACGAGGCCTCACCCGGATCCAGGGACGCATGGTCTCACCCGGACCCAGGGACGCTTGGCCTCTCCCAGACCCAGGGGCACGTGGCCTCACCCGGGCCTAGGTGCACGAGGCCTCACCCGGATCCAGGGACACATGGTCTCACCCGGACCCAGGGACGCTTGGCCTCTTCCAGACCCAGGGCCACTTGGGCTCACCCGGGCCTAGGTGCACGAGGCCTCACCCGGATCCAGGGACACATGGTCTCACCCGGACCCAGGGATGCTTGGCCTCTCTCAGACCCAGGGGCACGTGGCCTCACCCGGGCCTAGGTGCACGAGGCCTCACCCGGCTCCAGGGACACATGGTCGCACCCGGACCCAGGGACGCTTGGCCTCTCCCCGACCCAGGGCCACTTGGGCTCACCCGGGTCTAGGTGCACGCGGCCTCACCCGGATCCAGGGACACATGGTCTCACCCGGACCCAGGGACGCTTGGCCTTTCAGACCCCGGGGCACGTGACCTCACCCATGCCTAGGTGCCCGAGGTCTCACCCAGATCCAGGGACACACGGTCTCACCCGGACCTAGGGGTGCGTGGCCTCCCCCAGACCCAGGGGCACGCGGCCCCACCCGGATCCAGGGACACATGGTCTCGCCCGGACCTAGGGGTGCGTGGCCTCTCTCAGACCCAGGGGCACGTGGCCTCACCTGGACCTAAGTGCACGAAGCCACCCGGACCCAGGGGCGCGTTACCTCTCTCAGACCCCTGGTCGCGTGGTCTCACCCGGATCCAGGGGCTCACGGCCTCACCCGTACTCAGGACCCAGCCTTACCCGGATCCAGGGGCCCACGGCCTCACCCGGACCCAGGGTTCAGATTCGCCCGGACCCAGGGGTACATGGCCTCACCCGAACCCGGAATCCAGCTTCACCTGGACCCAGGGGCGTGTGGCCTCACCCAAACCCAGGGGCGTGAGGCCCCACCTAGACCCAGAGGCGTGTGACCACATCTGAGCCCAGAGGCTCGCAGGCTCGCCTGGACTCGGGTCTCAGCGGGGTTTCGTCTTCTTGATCCCAATTCCTGTTGGTCAATTCCCTCTCAGCAATTCCTTCGGTCATTTTCTCAGAGCTCCAGGGCGGCTGCCGCAGAACTCGTTGGGCGGCGGGCTCGGCAAGGCTCCGGTGTGCCCGGTGCCCGGCAGTGGGCTGGTCCGGTGTCGCTGCGTCGGCCCTTGGGTCTGCAACGTTGGCCAGTCGCTGAGCGTGCGCACCTGGCCACTTCGGGGCATTGAGATTCTTGAAGGACTCGGAGGTCAGCAAGCACGGAGTCTCCCACCCCATGTCTCCCAGGGGCTCGTCTGTCCGTGCTCGGCAGCGAGTGGAGCCGTCCCCTCAGCCGGAGACCGCCGGGGGAACTGCGCCGAGCACGTTCCAGGCCACCATTGTGTCGCCTGAGCCATAGTTCTTAAAGTGTGGACTTTGGGTCACCGGCATCAGCATCATCCTGCGTACCCCTCTCTTTTATTCTAGTTGTAGAGCATCTGCTCAGCCAGCCCCCCGGTCTTTCTGGCTGGTGTCTGCTCTGCTCTCCCGTCGTAGTCTCAATATTGTTGTGGTAGGCAACGATCAGGCTGCCGCCCTATGTCTCCATCTTGGTCCTCCTTTGTACAGTTAAGTCTTGATTGTTGTTGGTGTCACTGGGAGGAATTGTCGTCCAGGCCAATTGGCCGTAAGGACCCTCTTTGTCCATATAGGAAGAGTTGCTGTGCAGGAGACATGTTTGTGGGCCGGGTCTTGATGCAGCAATGCCTTGGCGCTCACTGAGTCTGCCTCTAGAATGCCTCCCTTATGCAAGTGATTGAAATCTGGTGTCATCTCCCACCAACCACTAGATGCCCTCGTTTCTGGGTCTCCAATGCAGTGTGGGTCAGCCACTACCTGAGGCACTCAGCAGGAAAAAGCTTCTGCTCAGCTTGGCTGGGGCGGAGCTACAGGGTGGAGCCTACAACCTTGGCTTCCTGTCAGCCCCGCCCTATGAGGCTCCTGTGTCTGTGTTCCTCTGTATTCCTTGCAAACACCTCTGAGAGAAACGCGCCCTGGAATTTCGCCCACTGCCAAACAGTCCAGTCCCTCCCCTAATGAATCTGGACTCCCAGATTCTCGCCTGGAACTGGGTTTCAGTGCAGTTGGAACTGGGTCTCAGCGCAGTCTGGCGTCCCTGTCTCCTTCCCAGCAGGGCCACCCAGTGGCGCAGGCAAAAGTCCGTCCTCTGCGCACCTTCCAGTGCGCGCGTCTGGAGCCGCTGCTTCTCTGTGCCTCCGCCACCACAGCCCAAATTCATTCCCCCAGCGTGCGCCTGGCTTCCCAGGGTTTCGCCCGGAACTGGGGTTCAGTGCAGTTGGAACTGGGGTTCAGCACGGTCCTGAGCTTATGTCTCCTTCCCGCTAGGGCAGTTCAGTGGCGCAGGCAACAGTCCGTCCTTTGCGCCCCTTCCCGTGCGCGCCTCTGGAGCTCTGCCTTCCCCCGCTCCTCTGTGCCTGCGCCCCACAGCCCAGATTCATTCCCCCAGCCTGCGCCTGGCTTCCCAGGGTTTCGCCCGGAACTGGTGCTCAGTGCAGTCGGAGCCGGCGCTTAGCGCACTCCGGAGATCAAAGGAACTTTTTTATCCCCCCAACGCATATGAGGCAAATGAGGCCCAGAGAGATTAGGTAACTTGCCCAAAGGGTCATGCAACTACTCTGACTTTTCTAATTCATGATAGATTCCCAAGCCCCCACTTCTGACTATGCATGTGCTATTATCACGTATTAAGCTAGGAGAGTAGAGAGAAAAAGCAGGAAAAGAAATCTCCTCATTATTTAACCTACAAATCCCAAACTTGGGGGTCTACTGGGAAGACAAAACAGGATGATTTCTGAGATTGAGTATGGTGAACATCATGGTGTTTTGCATTCTGAGCAATTGGCATATTTTATGAGCAATCTCATGAACTGCTACACTATGGCTTTGAAGAAGAAAAATAAGGTCATGTGTCAACCTGATATCTCTTATCTGCGGAAGCAATGTAAAATGCTTATGAATATTTTTTTTCTCTAAGATAAAGGAGATGTATTACCACTTATCACTATGGCGGTCAAAATGTCTGTGAATGAAAAAATGTTCATTATTTACATAGCAAAATAAATGTATGTGGCAATTTACTATACATAGCACCTTCTGAATAAACAACTCCCTCCCGCAAAGAGCTGAGTTAATATAGAAGAGGAAGAAGAAGGTGTTCAATATAGAAGTATACAATGCAAGGAAAATATAATCTAGACAAATAATTTGTGGTCTTTATCATCAGTAAACATCATCGAAAAGATACCATTCTCTCTTTAATATTCAGGCAGAACTCATTTTATTATTTTTATTTTACATATATTTTTATGTTTTTTAATGTTTATTGTTGAGTGTATTATAGATGTCCCCCTTTATTCCTCCACCTGGTTCCCACCCCACCCCAGGCCTTCACCACCCTATTGTCTGTGTCCATAGGTAATGCATATATGCATGTAAGATCTTTGGTTAATTTCTTCCTGCTCTCCCTACCTGCCTTCTCTGAGATTTATTAGATTGTTCCATGTTCCCATGCTTCTGGTTCTATTTTATTCATCAGTTTATTTTGTTCATTAGATTCTTGTTATTTTATTTTTACATTAAGTTGTTGATAAATATGTATTTATTGACATTTTATTGTTCATATTTTTAATTTTTTTAAATTTTTCTTCTTCTTCCTCTTCATAAAGAATATCCTTCAACATTTCATGTGATACTGGTTTGGTGGTGATGAGCTCCTTTAGCTTTTTCTTATCTGTGAAGCTCTTTATCTGACTTTCAATTAAAAATGATAACTTTGCTAGGTAAAGTAATCTTGGTTGTAGGTCCTTGTTATTCATCACTTTGAATATTTGTTGCCACTCCCTTCTGGCCTGCAAAGTTTCTGTTGAGAAATCATCTGACAGTCATATGGGCTCTCCCTTGTAGGTAACTAACTGTTTTTCTCTTGCTGCTTTTCAGATTCTCTCTTTGTCTTTAACCCCTGGCATTGTAATTATGATGTATCTTGGTGTGGGCCTCCTTGGGTTCCTCTTGTTTGGAACTCTCTGCACTTCTTGGACTTGTAAGTCTATTTCTTTCACTAGGCTGGGGAAGTTTTCTGTCATTATTCCCTCAAATAGGTTTTCAATATCTTGCTCTCTCTATTCTCCTTCTGGCACCCACATAATGCAAATTTTGGTAGGTTTGAAGTTATCCCAGAGGCTCTTTACATTATCTTCATATTTTTTTATTCTTTTTTCTTTTTGCTCTTCTGATTGAGTGTTTTTTGCTTCCTCATATTCCAAATTGTTGATTTGATCCTTGGCATCCTCTACTCTACTGCTGAATCCCTGTAAATTATTATTTATTTCAGTTAGTGTATGCTTAATTTCTAACTGGTCCTTTTTCATGTCTTTGAAATTCTCACTAAGATTCTTATAAGTCTCACTAAGTCCCTTGAAGCCCTCATTAAGATCCTTGAGTAACCTTATAACCACAGTATTGAACTCTGTATCCAGTAGTTTTTCCTTTTTTTCCCCCCCTTCCATTTCTTTCATTTGTGTAATGTTTCTTTGTCTCCACATTTTGGTTGCTTCCCTGTATTTGTTTCTATGTATTAGGTTGAGCTGCTATGTCTCCTGGATTGGTAGAGTGGTGTTATATAGTGGGTGTCCTGTAGGGCCCAGTGGCTCAGCCTCCCCAATCACCTGAGCTGGGCCCTCTAGGTGCACCCCTGTGGCTGTGTGAATAGTGTTATAATTGAGCCTTGATTGCAATTGGCATCACTAGGAGGAATTGACCTCCAGGCCAATTAGCTGTGAGGACCAGCTTCAACTACAATGAAAAGTGCTGCTGTGTAGGAGACACCCCTATGGAGCAGGACTTGCTTCAGTGGGGCTTTGGTGCTCACTGAGTCTGCCCCTTGAGTATGTCACTTGTGGATGTGTAGCGTTGTAATCTGGTATGGTCTGAAGCTGTCCATCAGGTTCATTGGCTCTGGGGCCTCCCAGAAGTTATAAAGTCAGCCACTGCTTAGAGCCACCTGGCAGGAACTACAGAGAGATCAGCAGAGGGCTGCTACTTGTATTGGGCTTGGAAGTGCCCAGGCAAGGCCCAGGTGTGAAGCAAGGCAGGCTGGTGTTAGTACCAGGTCTTGGACCTCTTATTGATAGGTTTGGGGCATACTGGTGCCAGCTACTGCTTTTTTGAAAGATTTTAGAAAAGTCTGAAGCCTGAGCCAAGACAAGCCATTCATATGGAAAAGCCACTGCAAACAGCTTGGGTAGGGCTGAAAATTGAATGGGGTGGGGGCGTCTCAGGGAATCACCAGGGTGGAGCAAACAGTGTGGGCCAAGCTGATGGAAAGTCAGATATGACTGCCAGTCAGCTCTGGAATGGGGGAAGTCCCAGCATAGGAAAAATGACCTCTGCTAGCACCCCTGTCTGGGAGAAAGCCACCCCTGAGTTTCTGCCCTGATGCCAAACAATCCAGTTCCTCCCTGTGTGTCCCTGGGTCCCCCAAAGCCACTGCCCCAGTGTTGGAGCCCAAAGGGAGCAAGTGAGAGTAAGTCTGTTCACATGCCCTTTAAGAGGAACTGCTGGGTCTCCAATAGCCTCCGTGTCACTCAGCCACAATCTCCACTGGTTTTTGCAGCCTGTAGTTACAGGGACTTCTCTTCCCCTGGGCTGGGGGTCTGGTGTGGGGCTGGGACCCCTTGTTTCTCATGGGAGGCCTCTGTGCCAAGATACCCCTCCTGATTAAAAAAACACCACACGTGGGTGTTGGACCAGACCTTTCTGTGACTCGGCACCTCCTACCTGTCTTGATGTACTTTTTTCTTTACTTCTCTCATTGTAGGACTTTCATTCAGCCAGATTTCAGGCAATTCTTAATAATGATTGTTCTGTATTTTCGTTTTAATTTTGATGTGGCTATGGAAGGTAGCGAGTACCAGTGTTTACCTATACTGCCATCTTGGTTCTCCTCCAGAATTCATTTTATTGAGCTTTGTTAATAAGTGCTTCTCACAGATGTTGTGTTTTCTTAAAAATTGAAGGCAAAAACCTCCACCAGCAAAAAGATCACAACTTGCTTTATTGTGATACTCCCTTTATTGCAGTGTCTGAAACCAAATTCACAGTATCTCAAAGATATGCCTGTTTATATCCAATAATGAAACCCTGTACATTGTACTTGTAAATTATGAATTTACCTAATCAGATCTATTATTTGTATGTGCTTCAAGAAACCAGTGAAACTATGTTTCAAAATCAGTTCCTTGGGTATTAAAGTTGAAAAAATGACAATAGTTTAGGAAATGGAGTTAAGAAATGAATAGAAAAGACAAAATGGGATGAAAAAAATAGCATAGAATTGGCTTGATTTGGAAAGAATTTGCATGAAAGGTTAGAAAAGATCTATTTATCATATACAATGTATTTCTGGGTTGGGCAATGATTCAGAGCAAGGTCAAATGGCCTATGTAAGTTACTTACTTTTATTTGTGGTCACAGATTCAATCATATGATCTACACAAACAAGTCACAAACATCGGTTGTGAATCACAAAAGGAAATGGGCCAAAGTGTGGCTTGAGAAACAGAGGTCATCAATACTTTGACAAGTTATTTAAATTAGCTGTTATGATGATGGTGACAATGATGAATCAAATTAGCTATTACTAGGAAGTTATTTTCATCCCAGGACAAATTATGACTGTTTCAGACAAACCTGGACATATGATCACCCTACCTACTTGTGAGCCATGTGTAAAATGAGGAAATGACCAAGAAAAATCTGTAAAACGTGAATCCTCTTTACTCACCTTCAGCCTTCAAGGAAGTCAGTTAACCTCTAGGAAGTAGGATAAATACAAGACTGCACTCTGCAGAGCCTCCTGGAGCGCAGCCAGAAGTAGGTTTCAAACAAATTCAAAGAGTGAGTTTGTCCTTATTGCTTACTGCATTTCTTAACCAGTTTTACTGACTTCAAAGAAACCCTGAAAAAAAAAAAAAAGGAATCTTTAAGATATGTGTTAAAGCCAGAATATAAAGGGCACATTTTTCCATGTTTCTTGCTCATTGCTTAGAAAAATATTATCTGATGAATGTGGGTCAACATTTATCCATCCAGCAACTCTGTTCATTCTTCAACAGAAGAATTCAATGGATTATTAAACTATAGGCCAGCATTTCTCAACCTTGCCACTATCAACATTTTGGGCTGGATAATTATTTGTGGAGGGGCTGACTTTAGCATTATAGGATGTTTATTAGCATCCTTGGCCTCTACTCACTGGTTGCCATTAGCACCTCCCACAGTTTTGACAACCAAATATGTTTCCAGACATTGCCAAGTGTTCCTAGGGGCCAAAATTATCCCCACTTGGGAAGCTCTAATATAGACCATGGCCCTTTTTGGCCATTCCATCTGCTACCAACTTGGCCCATGCCCTGAAGGTCTACACATCCTTGCATCTTTCAGTTGGAAGGAATCTCACAGGAAATAAATCCTGTCTTCCACATGTTTATTAAAGCACCTATAACATCCCTGGAAGGTGATCACCTAAATTCTCCTTGACTCTTCTAACATCAAGGAGCTAGTTCACTTCCCATTACAATTTAATGGTTAGACATTTTGAATATGAGAAAGTTCATTATTGCTGAGCCATAATCAGCTTCCCTGTGATTCCTCCTCAACTTTACCCAAGGGAGCTTTGTATAAGGTGCCTCCTCCTCCTTCTACCACACAGCCCTTCTAATATTTGGAGTCTTTTCTTCCCAGAGAACCTCCTCTATTTCCTTCCACAATAGCTCCCTTAAACAACCCACCAGTTTATCTCTCTGCCTGGGCATCAAAATTATGATAGGAGGTGAGGATGATGATGGTGGTGGTGGGTGGTGGTGATGATGATGATGATGGCAATGAGGATGATGCCAATGGTGGTGGTGATTATGTCAGCTATCATTTATTTGTTACATCTATGTGCTATATGTTCTTTATCCATTACAATGCAATCCAATGTACTAATCACACTATTCCAAAAGTTGACAGATTAGTTTACCTAAAGTATCATTTCTAACATGTCACTCCCTATTTCATGAACCAGCCCTGGCTCCCTACCACACAGCCCTCTTCCAGGCTTTCAAAGCTCCCCTCCGGCTGTCTCCCCTTTGGAAGCCAATAAATTCTCCACTTTTCCCCTCTGAGAGGCTCCAGTGCTGTCTCCCCCACATCCCACCACATACTAAAAACCCACCACTACCCAGGCCCTTAATCTCCTTTCCTTGAAATCCCTTCTTACTGCCTCTACACTCAAATATTGTTCTTCTTCAAAGCCAGGTAAAATTCCTCCTTAATTCACTTCTCAAAACTCACATGTTTGGTAACTCTTTGAGCCAAGTACTGTGCTGCCCACTGAGGTATAGAACTCACAGCGCCGCTCTCAGATAACTTGTGGCACAGACAAGATTTAGTCATCAAGGAGACTTCCCAGCTTTCCTCCCACTCGGACAATTTCTTCTGGCCAGTTCAGGTTCTGTTTCTCTCTCACCCTTCAAAGGGAGTTCTGTCTTTGCCAGATTGGCTTTGGGGGCTTCGTAAAACAGAATTACAAAGGATGGAGAATGGGTAGAGAAAAGGCAAAAAAAGGCTGAAAGCAGCAAGAGAGACAAAATGAAAGATTTGGGTTGAATGCCAGGAAATTAGGGGTGTTGTGTTTAAAAGGCTGTCAAGCAGCCACTGACCCCAGGAACATGTAGAGAAGAGAGGAGGTAGACGTCTGAAGAGTGTTGCCATAGGTGTGACTTACATCACTTCTCATGTTCTTCTTAAGACACAAGAAATATTTTTAATTACTTTTAGCTACTAGATTGCTGGTTTGGTTACTAGATTGCTCATTTGACTGCAGCAGCATAAAAAAGCTGAGCTAGACTGATCCTCAGTTTATATGTGAGTTATATTTATAACCTATACTGGAACACTGTAGGGAGCAAATGAAGAACTATTAATAATTATTCTGGACTAACAGACATAAACCAGGACTGTGTTGGTCAGACTGGGATGTTGAGCCACCCTAGTTATACAATCACTATGAAATGCGGCAGGTGAAGGGATGAGATGGGCCCAGAGGATGGGCATCTTATCCTGTGAGTGGCAGGAGAGAGGAAAAAGTCTGAAGAAGAAAAGTCTTCCCACCTGTGTGGGCCTATGGTAAACTATCTCTTTTCTGAATTAAACAGCCTATGCCACCTGCTAAGAATTAAGTTATAGCCTGTCTCATGTCATTTATTAAGGTTTTTTAGTGTTCACAAAGTTTAAAAAATGGAAAACATCAATCTTTCATGTCATCTAAAGCAAATTTAAAAAAAAATCATTCTTCTATGTCTCTCATAATGCTTAGCACTGTGAGAGATACCACACAAAAAGAAGTGGCCAAAACCGGTTTGGCTCAGTGGATAGAGCGTCGGCCTGCAGACTGTAAGGTCCCAGGTTCGATTCTGGTCAAGGGCATGTACCTTGGTTGCGGGCACATCCCCAGTAGGGGGTGTGCAAGAGGCAGCTGATCGATGTTTCTCTCTCATCGATGTTTCTAACTCTCTATCCCTCTCTCTTCCTCTCTGTAAAAAATCAATAAAATATATTTTAAAAAAGAAGTGGGAGGAGGGAGAAGAGGTGGAGAAGGAAAAGAGGAGGAGCACAATGAATGCATACTGTCTGAGCAATCTTATTCCCCTACACTGGGGAGAGTGCACCCATTTTTTAATGACTTTGTAATGGCCTTTGAGCAAATGCTCAGTAGTGGGCAATAGGGTAATGTCAATACTTTCGGGCAAGTATTTCTATTTTGGATTAAAGGAGAGTAGAGGGAATTAGTGTCTCATTTAGTAGGCATCCCCAGTATTCCAAAACGTCACTTACCCATCCAGCACATTTAGACACCCACACTGCCAAGTGGAGGTAAGCACCATTTTGTCATCTGTGCAGAGGAAAATGCTCATTACACTCGCCACCACTTTCTTGCGGCAATCTCCACCCTCAATCTGCTGTTCTAACATTATTACACTAGTTGGCTTGACTAAAGAATTTTAAACACTGTTCTCTAACCACTGGGAAGAATCCAAGAGAAATGGATGATATATCTTGTTCAGTTAAAGTCAATGTGACGCAGAATAAGACAGCAGAAAATCCAAGCTGCAACCACCGCTTTTGCAGATCACTTGGGACACGAGCAGCTTCCTGGCAGAGGGGAGCACTCTGCTGCAAAACCATCTCTTTGGACCCTCCAGAGTGCACACAGGTGTCCACGGTCTTTTGGTCTAAATGTCAAGTTAGCCCTGGCTGGTGTGGCTCAGTTAGTTGAGCGTCATTCCATGCACCAAAAGGTCGTTGTTTTGATTCCTGGTCAGGGCACATGCCCAGGTTGCAGGTTCAGTCCCTGGTTGGTGTGCATACAGGAGGCAACCAATCAATGTTTTCAACACATTGATGTCTCTCTCTCTCTCTCAATAAAAATATATTTTAAAAAAACAAATGTCAAGTTAGTGTTGACTTTTTGCCAACAAGGACAAGAATATTTTCTCACCTGCCTAACCTGAAGTGGCTGGTCAGTGCCATATGAAATTGTTGCTTGGGCATCCAATTTTATGACATATTGTTTAAGACACATTTCTAGGACTCATCAGTTTTCCTTATAGCTGGTATTTATTTATTCACCTGTCCTGAGTTTCATATAATAAAACTCAAGCATTATATTAAAGAAAGGAAGGACGAAAAGAAGTCTCCTTATGACCAAGGTCAGGCTAAGAGAGCATCATCAACAATTCATTGGATTCCACAGAGCGACAGAAACTTGGATAAACTGCTGGCCAAATTGTGTCATTCCTGCCTTCTCTCCACATGATTCCTCAAGAACATAAGGGATTCTAATAATGCAGACCCCATTTTCCAACACCAACATTATTAAGTAGTTCTCAATAAAAATGAAATACATGCATTAATAAAACTAACTTCCTACTTTTCCATTAAAATGCCATCCTCACCTTCATTTCATAAGAACTATAAATGTCACCTCAAATTCAGGCTCAATTCAAGGCAGATTATAACTAGGAACAATCTGTCACAAGTTTTTGGTACATTTTATCCTGTTTTGTAACAAAATAGCAAACAATTAGACCAAAGGGTACAGGGAATTAAAGCTCAGTAAAGTCCTTGGCATCTAAAGAGTAACCTGTCCTTTTATTTTGCTGCTACTAAATATTTTATTGTTAGTTGGAGAAAATGTAAGTGAAACAGCAATTTCCTTTCTGCAACCACCCTAGAAATGGTAGTTACTTTTTCATGAACGGAAACAAGAATTTCCTTTTAGCTGCTTGCCTGTGAATAAAATCTCACTTAGATATTCAGCCAGTATGTTTCTAAAAGACTGGGCAAAAGATTATTTCACTTTAGCCTTAGTCATATATCTAAAGAAAGAAATATTAGACTTTGGTCAGCCTTTGCTAAGAAAACATTGTTCTCATAACTGAAGTTTTATGCAATTTACAGTTCCTCGTGGTTTCATAATTTATAGAACAGTTTGTGGGGGACATATCTAAATCAATTTTCTAAGGCACTTATAATTACTGAAATGCCTTGTCTTTCCAACAATACTAGAAAATGCCATATTCTTCAAAGATCAATTTTTAGGATATCATGTTTTTGAAAATCCCACCAAAAATGTTTGATATAGTTGCCTGCCTTCTTAAACAGAATATGTACATAAACTACTGTCCACAGGTATTTGAAAGGCAGCTTTGACTGATTCCAGATAGTCCCAGGGGGAATGACTAGAACCTAAAGAAGAAGCAAAAGACCAATTGAATTCCATACTTGAACCCTAATGTTGGAATCACTCAGACCATCTTTTGGATTTATCATACTCCTTCTGGTTCAAGTTTATAAAGTCTCTAGAGAGAAAGACATCTAGTCTGAATCTCAAATACTCAAGGACTCACCCTCTGCCATACAAGCTCACAAGGGGAGTATGCAGAGGGCCATGCAAAGCAGGCCACTCTGTTGATCATAATTGGGCAGAGGAGCACACTCAAACCCAACAGGGCCAGGCAGGGCAAATTAAATAAGGGACCTATCCTATATAATAAAAGACTAATATGCAAATTGTCCCCTCAACCAGGAGTTCAACTGGGAGTTCGACCAGGGGGCAGGGCCAGCTGACCAACAGTCCACGGCCCCTCCCCCAGCCAGCCTGGCCCGATCGGCCCCTATTGGGGCAGGCCAGCCAGACCCCTCCCATGCATGAATTCGTGCACCGGGCCTCTTAATGTTGGATATAAAGCAAAACACCATTGAAAACTGTAACAGTCTGAGAGCTTGTATAATGTCTAAAGAGGACAGCTGTTATTCAACCTCAGCCCATTGGGCCAAGCAAGGTCCAAGGTTCCACTGTCACTAGCTCTCCTGACTTTGCAAAAGCAGCTAGGAATCTAGATTTTTATGTGACTATGCAAAGCACACAAAAGTTGTCTCAGATAAAATGTGACCTGAAGGCCATCTTTTGTCAACACCTAGTAAAAGGCATTGGACTCAAGCTCTTACATGGATACTACGTAATTCAAGTAAGTTAAACTGATGAGCTGCGTTAAGCTATGTGCAAGTCCTTAAAAGTTCAACTCGTACCTCTGGACTAAAACCTGTATTAGAAATCAACCCATCCAAATCAGTCCTGTTAAATCAGTCTCCTACTGTCACAGGAATCCATCCACCTCTTTCCATATCCATGGCCTCCCCTACCCTTTATTGCATGTTACCTCAATAGCTCTTTGTATAGGATCCCTGTCCCTGCCTCCCCCCCCCACCCCCCACTCAATCCATACCCCACAGAGATATTCATTGTTGCATCCAGACCAGATCAGATCCTGTCTTTACCCTCACATGATACTGCTCTCCTCTGAAACCCTTTAATGGCTCCAAGAAGAAAACCCAAATTCCATAAGGTGGCTTGCAAGGCCCTGCCTGATCTGGCCCTTGTCTCTGTCAAACTCATTTTGTACCACTGTCCCCTCCACTATATACCACTCCTTCATTGGCCATGCTCTTTCAGATTCTTGCACATGAAAGCTCCTTTCCACCTCAAGTCTCTATAACAGGTTTTATTTTTTCCTGGAATGCTCTTTCCTTGGCTCTTGTCCAGCTGACCATTTTTATGTTTTAGATCTCAACTTAAATATCAACTCCATGGAGAAAACATCCATGATCACTGTAATGGGTTTAATTGTGTACCCCAAAAGGATATGAAGTCTTAATCCTACATACCTACTATGAATGTGACCTTATTTGGAAATGCAATCAAGTTAAGTTGAGGTCATGCTGGATTAGAGTGTGCCCCAAATCCAACGACTGGTGTCTTTATAAGGAGAGAGAGATTTGGAGACACAATCACGCACAATAGAGAAAATATGACTACGTGAAGACAGAGGCAGAAATTGGAGACAACTACAAGCCAAGAAATGTTAAGAATAGCCAGAAAACCAAAAGAAAGCAAGGAAAGACTCCTCTTTAAAACCTTCAGAGAGAGCATGGCCTTACAACACCTTCAGTTTAGACTTCTAGCCTCCAGAACTGTACGACAGTAAATTTGTTACAGCAGCCCTAGGAAACTGATACAATCACTAATGTAAAGTAAGTTCCTCCATTCATTCTTCTTTCTTACACTTTGAGGAAGTGTGAGCTCCTTCACAGTTTGTAATTATTCATTAGTATGTTTACCTGTGTCTCTCCCATCCTATATAATAAAAGCCTAATCTGCTAAGTGTCCGGTCATCCGTTCAACCAATCAAAGCATAGTATGCTAATGATGATATGCTAAGGCTGCTCAATCACTCACTATGACATGCACTGACCTGAGGTTATTTCTCTCTTTCCGCATCCAGTGTGGCTAGAGAGCGGGTCCAGTTCCTGAGTAGGGGCGGCAGGGGATTGAGAAATAAAAGAAAGAAAGAGACAAGACACAAAATAGAAGGAAAAAGCTGGGTACTGGGTGGGACCACTGCCCTCTTCTGCTGGAGAGACAATGACTCAGAGCCAATCCAGCGAGTTTATTTTGTATCCCAAATACCAGGAAGTTTCACCAAAAGGTCAAGACAAAAGGGACTATTTGCATTCTTGAGTAGGCCCAAGCATTCCTGGTGCTTGACTGGATTTACATATCAAAGACCCACTACCTGACACCTGGGCAAAGGTAAGAGTCAATGCTGATAACACATCTGCCATTTTGGTAAATATGTATCCAAGACACAGCTGGCCTGCACCCTCTCACAATCTGGGCCCCTCAGGGGATGTCAGAGAGCTGGTTTCAGCATGATCCTGCAGGCCAGGCCGAGGGACCCCACTGGTGCATGAATTCATGCACTAGGCCTCTAGATAGACCATAAGAGGCATTAGGTCAGAAAGCAGGTCCACTTACCTGGAATGCACCTGTCTTATAGAAGGTACTCAATCAAGGCTATTTAGTTCTACACACGAAGCTTTAATACTTCATACTCTTTTGGGCTCTTTATGTGTGTGGTGGTTTATCCTAAAACCAAATAATCCCAGATTGCCTGTCTGAAACCAACTAGTTCTTCCGTCCTACCAGAATCATGCAATTAAAGTGCTGGAAAGATCTTAGAAATCACTCAGCTCACCACCACCACCAGCCACCAGTGGTTTTTCAGATGCGAAAATGGTGCCTTCTGCATATGCTTACAGCTGCCAATAGATTCCTGCTCTGAGCAGCAGCCCTAGATTGCCCATGCCTGCCTCACTGAGGGTCCGAAGGAGCTTTCCCTCACATGCAGAAGAAAGCATGTGGCTTGTTGCAGCTAGTCATTGTTCAGTAGTATTTTTGTTTAATTAAAATAAAAGCAGCTTAAGCCTAGACATGCCTTCCTTAGATCGCATCTGAGTGATACCATTCCCTCATTAATGGAGTGAGTCTCAGTTGTACACACTTTAAATGTAGCAGGATTTATCGCTGTGAATTATCCAATAACCACTCCCAAAGAGTTCCCCCAGATATTTCTGAGCATTTCCCAAAGGTATCACTGGCCCATGTACCTCAAATGGGCCAGGAACATGCTCCTCTGATTCCCCTGCTCAAACACTCCCGTGGGGACTGGCTGAACCTGAGGAGGCCCCAGGAAAGTCCTTGTGTCTCTTCTGGTGCCTTCTATCGACCTCTTGTCTACTTCATCCTGAATGGGATGTCATTTCTCACAACAGAGTAGACACTGAGCTATAAACTTTTAGTGAGCCTTTTCTGAGAAAATAATGGAATAATTAAGGTAAATACAACACAGAAAACAATATACAACTAGGGCCCCAGTTCAAAACTATCCAAGGCTCTGGCTCTATCCAGCCCACCTTCCCATGTCAGAGCAGCGCACAGGCCTCCACCACAAGCGGAAGCACTTCTGGCTTCCTAGTACCTAGAGTCTAGGCCCAGCGGGCCTCTGGCCACAGAGAAGGCAGAAAGCCCTTCCCTCAGGTAACCCTAAGGCCTACCTCACTTCCTGCTCTGAGACGGATTCCTCCCAGGAACTCCCTTCCCTCTAGTGAAGCCCTGTGGATTTGTCTGCTAGGGCTGCCATTAAAAGTGCCACAAACTAGGTGGCTTAAAAGACAGAAATTTAATGTCTCACTAGTTCTGGGGTCTGCAGACTTGGACCAAGGTCTCCGCAGGGTTGGTTCTTTCTGAGGGCCGTGAGGGGGAATCTGCTCCAGAGACTTCTGCTCTAGCTTCGGGTGGTTTGCTGGCCATCTTTGGCAATCCTTGGCCTTTAGCCACACCACCAGTTCTGACTCCATTGTTGTTGGCCCTCTCCAAATGATTGCCCCTCTCTGCCTGTGTGTCTCAGTGTCCAAATGTCCCCTTCTTATAAGAACAGGGGTAATATTGCATTATGGCCTACTCTGATGGTCTCATTTAAACTTGATTACCTCTGTAAGGATCCTATTTCCAAATGAGGTCCCATTCTGAGGTACTGGGGCTAGGACTTTGACAGTTCCTTTTAGAATGACACAATTCTGCCCATGATACCCTATAACCTCAACAAGACAATCACACCATAGTTTAACATCAATTTGTTTCCTAATGTCTGAGCTATTCATTTTGAAATAGTGCTTCATCAACCACTCAATCCAGATTTGACCATTTCAAGCTCATTCAGATTCTTTATTCAACTCTCCCTGGAAATACCTTAGGATCCAGGTTCACCCAGGATTACATGTTTTACACACACACATACACACACACACATGCACGACATGTTGAGCAGTGACTATGTGCTATGTTTCAGGGGGTTGGGGTACTTCTCATTCCTCCCTTTGCCCAAGATTCTGAACAGCGTGCACTCATAAACACAAAACTGATGGGAAACAGAAAAGATCATTAATCTGGACAAACACCCAGTGCCTCACGGCAAACCTCTAACAGAAACTGAAGTGGAGAAGATGGCTTAATTGGAGGCCTAAATGGGCCTCCCACTTCCCACTCCAAATTTAGACCTTGGGACCGATGTTCCACACCCACGTGTCTCCAGAAGATGAGAGAGAGATAAGCAGGCTGCAGAGTGGATTCCAAGTTCACAGACATAGCAAGCTGTTCAGAAGTGGCCTACAGGCCAACCTCAGAGGCTCCTGGAAACACAGTAAAGGAAGGTCACCCAGCATAAGAACTGACCCATAGCACAGTGACCTGACTCACTTGGGAGAAATGTTTCAAAAGGAAAAAAACACCAGCTCAGGGATCTGAGTGGCAGAGAGAAAAAAGTGTTGCATTAATGCTCCTGAGTGTGAGGGGGGTTGGAAGAGGGGGAGGGGGACAACCCTCTATGTCTGAAAATTGAAATATAGAAGACAGGCCTGCTCTCTTCCCAATCCTGTGCCCCACAGTGAGCTTTGTAAACACAACCCCAAACTTTCTCTTCTCAACAACTCTCATGTAGTAAATATTGTTATACCTATTTTATAGATAAGAGAACTGAGGCCTAGAGAAGTAAATACTCGAACTACTTACACAGCCTATAGGTTTAGGGAGGAATCCAGAACCAAAATCCCACATCGGTCTGTCTGACTCCAAGCTGCAATCTGGAGTGTAATCATTTCCATTCCATGTTAATAAATGATTCATGGTGATCAGGAATTTACTGGTTGTAATCAGTGATGTTGGGTTTACTGTTTGGCCAAGGCTAGACAGACTGACTTCCAAAAGTTTATTATCAGGAGCCTCTTTATACCCACAAACGGAAGGAAGTCTATCCAAATAGTTTTTATTAGATTGTCCTGGAGCCCAGCCTCAGCCAGGACAGAGAAGGGAGAGAGGACACACTCGTGTGGTGGCTGCTGTGGTTCCAGCCAAGCTCACTTTCTAGTGTCTTCAAACATAATCGATGGCATTTGTGTCCAGCCCGGCCTCCACATCAGGGCTGTCTCAGTGCTGCCGCAGCATATGTTCTTGAAATATAATCACATCTTTCAAAATTATAATTAGAAAAAATATATATCTGGTAAAATAACACTTCAGACAGATGAATCCGTTAAATGTATTTTTAAAAATCACTTTAAAACCAGGAAAGATGACACCCAGGAGTCTCCATTGGGAGAAATGGCTGCTCTTTCTTTGTACGGCCACAAGATCCTGACAGGCAAAGGACTCACTCTCTGATGACAAAGAGTCATGTTATAAAGATCACTTTTAAACCTTCTAAAAAAGGCGGAAAAGAAAATTATGAAATCAAACCACATTCCATTGAAATAAAAAAGGAAGAGCTGCCAAATTTAATAAGTTCTCCCAAAACAGCTAATAAGGTAATGCAGCTGTAAAATAACTAGGAAAAATGAACATTGATACCTCAGACTCTCATCTCTATAAACAAGAGGGCTGCCTGCATGGTGTGGCCTTCGCAGCCCAAAATGTGATGGCGTGAAATGCTGAGCTGAGCTAAGCTGCAAGATGACTGACCAAGTTAAACACCAGCTACCCAACTGAGAAACAGCACCAGACCTGGTGAGCCAGAGAGTACCATAACAATTAAATAAAAATAAAAAAACTATAGTAGCAACTCAAAGTTTCATAATTCAACATTTCCTGAATATTTAAGAAATATTTTAGATAATCAATTGTAAGCAAAAAGATAGCCTCTCTCCAATTCTAAATAAATACAAAAGTAACCCAGCATACTTTCAAAACTCCACAAGTAGTGTTAATGATGAGATGTCTGAGAAGCTATTTAGACCTGAGTTTAAGAATCCACTCATTTGCCTTGTTATTTTTTAACTAGAGGCCCAGTGCATGAAATTTATGCATGGATACGGTCCCTAGGCCTGGCTGGCAATCAGGGCCAATCGGGGCCTTCCAGCTGCCAGCCGAGGCCTTCCTTCATTCCTCCCCGCCCCCTGGTGGTCAGTGCACATCATAGCGAGCGATAGAACTCCCGGTCTCCCAGTCGAACTCCCGCGGGGACATTTTGCATATTAGCCTTTTATATATATAGATCTTATTCAAAATTCTTTTTCTTTAAATCTTATTCCACATATATAAAAATAGATCATTCTCATTTAATGAATGTTTACTTTATTAGTGTAATTCTTTCTTTTAATTTTTTTAAAGTCCTCTTTAAAACATTGTACCATGAGTGCAACCATATTTCATGTCTCAGAGTGTGATTGCTAAGGTCAGACCCCCACTGTCAGATCCATGACCACTAAGAAACTGCAACCCCTGGTGAAGGTGCCCTGTGAACCCATGCTTACTTCAGTGACATGAATGGCACATCTCTCTTTGACCAGCAAAATATGTTGATTATAAATGTTGCAATGTAGGCATATACTTGTTTCTTCAATACAAGCACAATGAGATGGGAAAGAAAATAATATCCCCAAAGACTCGGAGATCTCAAGCAATCTTGCAGCCAGAATTCTCATTCCCAGTGACATCCAGAAACCCTCAAGCATACAATTTACTGGAAGGGGCCCCAGGTTGGTTTTACCCCAACTGACTGGAAAAAACAATACAAATACAGTCTGGATAAAGTCACTTTTAACACAACATCAAAGACTTCAAGCATAAAATTTTAAGTATTAGAATTAGAAAGTCCCCGTTTTTAGGTACAATGTGTTCCTGGAATTAATAACAAAACAAAATCCTACCTCTAGGTGGACTGTATCCAGATTCATCATGCTCTGCCATGTTCGTTGTTCAAACATGATCATAATCATTGGAGAAACCACCACATGGTCAAGCAAAGATGGAGAGAAGTATAATATAGTCCACACCATATAGGTCTATTAGGACATATTGAAGGTATGGATGAAAAGAGAGATGCCTGTGCTTCAATGGAATCTGGCCAAGTTTAGAAAAGAGAACCAAGATCACAATTCTTAACCTCTGAATAAATGAATGGCAGGATAAAAAAGGTCCTATGTAAGCATGGCTGTTTGGTTGTCAGATCAAATACAAATCCATTTTCAATGCTAAAAATGTCATTATCTTCTAAACTTTGCGGGGGAGGTTATTTATAAACAGTACAAAATCCAGAAGCCAGATGTGGGAGATATG
The DNA here is from genome assembly GCF_027574615.1 of Eptesicus fuscus. Classification (NCBI taxonomy): domain Eukaryota; kingdom Metazoa; phylum Chordata; class Mammalia; order Chiroptera; family Vespertilionidae; genus Eptesicus; species Eptesicus fuscus. The sequence continues at coordinate 89,784,357 of NC_072481.1, forward strand.
AGCAAATTTGATTACTTAAATATTTTTAAATGTCCTTATAATAGGAGATATTATAGACAAAGTTTTTTTTAAAATAGTATGGAGAAATACATATAGAAAACACAAAGTGTATATTGTAAGTGCATTTGTGAAGAATGGGTCTGCTAGACATTCCTGGAGAATGTAGTCGGGGGGGGGGGGGGGTCTCTGGTCTCATGTAATATATCCCTTCTAATATACACACCTCCTTGAGCCTTCTGATTCCTGCCTCACTACTCTGCCAAGACAGTTCTGGCATCTCCAACTCCATCCAACAGATGAGCATTGTGTCCAAGATTTGGGAAGCCATCCACGTGGTATATCAGCACTGGCCCTAGCACTTCTTGCTAGGACCTTAAACGCCTAGTCATGGGAGTACCATGGCAGTAAATTTACCATTCATCAGCTTCATAATTCACTTTCATTCATGCACTACTTTCAAGATCCACTTCCACATATTATTGGCAGTTCATACTGATATGTATTTACCAGGTCATATAATTCCGTGGGTGAGTGCATTGTTTAGAGCAAGAACTATATTTCCCAATGAGGAATATGTTCCCCAATCCTGCTGCATCTTCACCTGGATTATTGTTTGGAAGGCAATGAGGTAAGGCAGGTCTTAAGTCGAGAATAATACACCTGCCTTGATGAGTTTTTTTTAATAAATCCTTATTATTCAGATTATTACAATTGTTCCTCTTTTTTCCCCCCATAGCTCCTCTCCGCCCGGTTCCCACCCCACCCTCTACCCTTATCCTTCCCCCCACACTGTCCTCATCCATAGGTGTATGATTTTTGTCCAGTCTCTTCCCACACCCCCTACCCCTTTCCCCCCGAGAATTGTCAGTCCACTCCCTTTCTATGCCCCTGATTCTATTATATTCACCAGTTTATTCTGTTCATCAGATTTTTTATTCACCTGATTTTTAGATTCACTTGTTGATAGATATGTATTTGTTGTTCATAATTTTTATCTTTACCTTTTTCTTCTTCTTCCTCTTCTTAAAGAATACCTTTCAGCATTTATATAATACTGGTTTGGCGGTGATAAACTCCGTTAGCTTTTTCTTATCTGTGAAGCTCTTTATCTGACCTTCAATTCTGAATGACAGCTTTGCTAGGTAGAGTAATCTTGGTTGTAGGTACTTGCTATTCATCACTTTGTATATTTCTTGCCACTCCCTTCTGGCCTGCATGGTTTCTGTTGAGAAATCAGCTGACAATCGTATGTGTACTCCCTTGTAGGTAACTAACTGTTTTTCTCTTGCTGCTTTTAATATTCTCTCTTTGTCTTTTGCTCTTGGCATTTTAATTATGATGTGTCTTGGTGTGGTCCTCTTTGGATTCCTTTTGTTTGAGGTTCTCTGTGCTTCCTGGATTTGTAAGTCTATTGCTTTCACCAGGTGGGGGAAGTTTTCAGTCATTATTTCTTCAAATAGGTTTTCAGTATCTTGCTCTCTTCTTCTGGCACCCCCATAATTCAGATGTTGGTATGCTTGAAGTTGTACAGAGGCTCCTTACACTATCTTCATATTTTTGGATTCTTTTTGCTTTTTGCTTTTCTGGTTGGGTGTTTTGTGCTTCTTTGTATTTCAAATCTTTGACTTGATTCTTGTGATCTTCTAGTCTGCTATTGGATATCTGTATATTATTTTTTATTTCAGTTAGTGTATGCTTAATTTCTAGTTGGTCCTTTTTTGTATCCTCGAGGGTCTCACTAAATTTATTGGCCTTTTCTAGAAAATTCTTGAAAAACCTTATTACCGTGGTTTTGAACTCTATATCCAGTCGTTTGCTTTCTTCCATTTCTTTCATTTGTGACCTGTTCCTTTGGCTCTGCATTTTGGCTGCTTCCCTGAGTTGACAGAGTGGCTTTTGTGCTAGGTGTCCTATAAAGCCCAGTGGCTCAGCCTCCCCAGTTACCTGAGGTGGACACTCTTGGTGCACCCCTTTGTGGGCTGTGTGCACAGTCTTGTTGTAGTTAAGCCTTGATTGTTGTTGGTATCACTGGGAGGAATTGATCTCCAGGCCAATTGGCTGTGAGGATCAGCTGGGTCTATGATGGGAGAACTTCTGTGCTGGAGATGCCCTTAGGGGGTAAGACTTGCTTCAGTGGGGCTTTGGTGCTCACTGAGTCTGCCCCCTGAGTGTGTCCCTTATGGATCTGAGGAGTTGTAATCTGGGTGGTCCCACTCTGATCCCTAAATACACTGGCTCTTGGATCTCTAAGGAGGTGCTAATTTAGCCTCTGCCTGAGGCCACCCAGAAGGAGCTACAGAGAGATCTGCAGATTCCTCTTCTTTGTTTGGGTTTTGGAGGTGCCCAGATGAGGCCCAGCTGTGAAGCAATGCAAGCTGCTGTGTGGCCTTGGGCCTTCTTTTGGATGTTCTGTGTCTCTCTGACTCAGCTGCAATTTGTTAGGTAAGTTTAGAATTCAAAGGACCAGGCCATTCATATGCAAAAGCCTCTGTGCCTAGCTTGAATGGGGTGGAGTCTCAGGGCAGAGCAAACAGCAATGGCTTCCCATCAGCCCTGCCCTAAGAGGCCCCTGGGTCTCAGGGTCCCACGGTAATCACTGCAAGCACCTCTGAGAGAAAGTCACCTTTAGTTTCACCTGCTGCCAGACAGTCCAGTTTCTCCCCGTATGAGTCTGGGTCCCCAGAGTCTCACCCAGAACTGGAGTTCAGAGATGTCAGGAGCTTTTGTCTCCCTCCCAATTGAGAAAGCCAACCGCATACTCAGTTGCCAGCCCTCTCCTCGTGCATGCCTCCATACCTCTGCCTTCCACAGCTCCTGTGAGTCTCAGTATGCTTTTCTCTTTCCTTCTAGTTGTAGAATTTCCACTCAGCCAGCCTTTCTGTGGTTCTGGATGATGTCTATTTTGTTTTTTAGTTGTAGTTTTGAAATTGTTGTGCGAGACATCAGTTTAGGTGTTTACCTATGCCACCATCTTTGTTTCTCTGCCTTAGATGAGAGTTTCACAGTCTCTAAGATTTTAAAGAGAAATCTTTCTTCCTGCATGGAAAAGGGAGATGCTACTGCTGGCCTGGTGGGTTCAGGGTTATTTCAGGTTAAATATTATCAGGCTCATCCATCCAAATGTCTCATTTGAGGTATCAGGGTAGCACTCTTTCTATATCAAGATCCTGGAGACTGGTCAAGCCTATGTGTTCATTCTGCTAACACTGATATCCTTAAAATTAAGTCTCGAGTTTCATTTCCAGCACATTCTGAAATAAGGGTACTGAATACAAGGATCCTTATAAATATTCAATTATATAACATGGAAGCCACTAATGCATCTTCTGTCTAATGAGGATTTGAAATGTGGCTATTCTAAACTAAGATATGCTACAGGTATAAAATCATCCTGGATTTTGATAAAAATGTAAAAAGTATAAAAAATGTAAAATAGCTTATTAGTACATTTTTATATTTATTACTTATTGAATTATAATATTTTAGATATATTGGGTTAAATAAAATATATTTTTGAAATTAATTTTACCTGTTTCTTTTTATTTTTCAATTTGTAACTACTAGAAAATATAAAATTACATATGTGGTTCCCATTATATTTCCATGCGACGGCGCTGCTTAAAATGTTGCCATGGGGGCTCTTGGGTTTTCAGTGTGCCTCGGGTTATCAGTTGGCTAAGCACAGCTTATCATTTCCTTTTCTCAAGGATTATTAACTGCACAAAACTGCATGATTTCAATTTGCATTTGTCAAAATACATAGAATTTTATAGCACAAGGTGTGAACCTTCATGTGTACAACTTTTAAAGTACCAGTTAGGCTGTTGTAGAATCCAGGATGGGATGAAGACTGAAACAAGAGTCTAATTGTATTACAAATCTATGAAACAACCTCTCTGAAGGGAGTGTGGGTGAGGGGGAGATGCTCACCTAAGTGTCTTTGAACTGAATTGAGTCTGTAAGACTAAAAGCAACAGGAACTGTGTATAAGTATTGTACTGAGGATAATAAAGTTCTTTCCTATGGGAGAATAGTTAACAATTCTGAAACCACTATGCATGTATGTTAGAACTGAACAACTAAGAAAACGGATGGCAGATGGTGGGAGTCAGGTTTCTCACTGTTGGAGTGGGAGGCTACAGAGAAAGAAGCAAGGGGAGGAGGCTAGAATGATCCATATGGTAATGGATTAGAGTTAGTGGCTTTAGTATGAACCGAATGTTTAATTTAACATAGATACACATGGTTATTTAGTAAAATATTTATAAATATGTGCATATTGACATATATTTTACATATGTTTCCTTGCTAAATTAAATGAAAGGGCCTAGAAACAATAATACCTCACACACCTACTGCCCAGTTCTTGATTTCTAATACCATTCTCCAATAAAAAGAACCAGAGCTTTTTGGAAAAAATTAGCTGATTCTAGGACTGAGATGAAAAATACATAAGATGAGTCTGGAGATTTTATAGTACCATAAAGCAAAATAGTGCTCCAATAAAACAAAGAAGACCCACAGTTAATTTCATCTGAGACCTACTCTCTTGGCTTGTTGGCAGCAGACTCCTTGCTATGTGTTCACATAACACCTCTTCTTTTTTTTTTTTTATCCTCACCCGAGGATGTGTTTTTATAGATTTTTAGATTTTTGAGAGAGAGAGAGAGAGAAGAGAGAGAGAGAGAGAGAGAGAGAAACATCAATCAGTTGCCTCTTTGATTTCCTGACCGGGAATCAAACCCACAACCTTTTGGTGTATGAGACTAACCAGCTGGGCCACCTGGCCAGGGCTCACATGAACTCTTCTTTGTGCATGCTCCTGGAGAAAAATAAGAGCAGCCTTTCTAGAGCAAGCATGTCAAACTCGCAGCCCGTGGGCTGCATGCGGCCCACAACAAATATTTTTGCAGCCCAGCCAATATAACAGTATGTAAGAAACATTTTAATAAAAATTTCATAACTTAATTTTTACAATATCCTGTTATACATAATTATTAATAACATTATAACGTTTGCTAATGACTGATTACTATAATTGTGTTGCATTTATTTTCCTTACCCGCCCAAAGCGCAGGCGCACCATTTCTCTCCACTAATACTAGCAGTGAATATTTTAGCAGCCAATTGCCATGTCAGTAGTCTTGTACTGACTTGTTTGGTGTGCGTAACAGGAAATATTCCACTTTCGGAGAACAAAGAAAATAGTTTATTTGCGTTACGCTTATTAATTTGTGCAGTTATTCAATGTCTGGTAAGTTAATGTTCAAGAAAAAAGGTTAATTTTTATTAAAATGTTCTATTATTTTATGTTAATGATGTATTTCAGCCCTTTGTATTCAGCATGTCTCTATCGAAATAAACCTACGTTTCTATGAAAATTGAAGCTTTTGTTTTTATTGCGGCCCACATAAACTTAAACCTTGTTTATTTGGCCCATGTTAGCCTTTGAGTTTGACATGCTTGTTCTAGAGTGTCTCTTATTAAAGTATTAAAGTATTAATATCATCATGAGAATCCCACCCTCTTGACCTCATCTAACCTTAATTATTTCCCAAAGGCCCCATCTCCAAATACTATCACATTGTGTGTTAGAGCTTTGACATATGAATTTTTGAGAAACACAAATATTACGTTCATTATAGTCAGGTTGGTAGTATACGTTTTTTAAAATATATTTTTATCAATTTCAGAGAGGAAAGGAGAGAGAGAGAGAGAGAGAGAGAGAGAGAGAGAGAGAGAGAGAAACATAAGTGATGAGAGAGAATCATTGATTGGCTGCCTCCTACAAACCCCCTACTGGGGATCAAGCCCACAACCTGGGCATGTGCCCTGAACAGAAATGGAACCATGAACTCCTGAATCATAGGTCGATGCTCAATCACTGAGCCACACTGGCCAGGCAATAATATACCTTTGATACATGTGATAAGAATGACACTTTATATCCATGATCTTATTCCCAAAAATTCATAACCACAATCTAGTCATGGGGAAAACATAAGACAAGTCTCAGTTGAAGGACAGTATCTAACATACCTGACCAGTACTCCTCACAACTGTCAAGATCATAAAAAACAAGGAAAGTCTGTAAAAGACAGACATGACAATTAAATGTACTGTGGTATCTTGGTTGGGATTCTGGAACAGCAAAAAGAAAGGAGGTAAAAAAAATAAAATAAAATCTGAGTGAAGTAAGAACTTTAAAAATTGTAACAAATACACCATATTTCTATAGGATGTTAACAATAGGAGAAATTTGGTATGGGGAATATGGGAAATCTTTGTACTATGTTCACCATTTTGGTGTAAATCTATTCAAAATTAAAAGTGTTATAAAATTAAAAGTGTATTTTAAAAAAGACACTTGTAAATAATTTTACAATTGTCTCTTCAGAATAATAATTGAAATTAAAAAGTTAATGGATCAGATCTCAGTCAAAATGGTTGCGGAGTGGTGGAAGTTACACTGACACTCTCTCAGGATGAAACTGGAATTACAACTAAAATATAGACAAACCATCCTAAATAATCAACTGAAGACTAGCTGGAGAGAATCCTGTTAACCAAGGATAGGAAGAGGAGACCACATAGAGACTGGTAGGGAATGCAGAGTTGTGAAAGGGCGAGCCAGGCTCCCACAGACAGCAGCTGAAGTTCTGTAGAAATATCTCAGCTGTGGGGGGTTCCCACTAAGAACTCTGGAGTCTAATTCCCAAGCTGGGCTCCCCAACCCAGTGCCATTAGAACTCAGAAAGATACAACATAACACCTGGCTGGGAAAAGCATCAGGGTTGCTGTATGCCAGGAAAGACAGCTGGAAATGCAGGCATCCTCTTAAAGGGACAACACACAAAATTATGTGTGCAGCACTCACCTTGGGCTCTAGCAGAGAGAGTGCAGAGTGGACTAGAGCTGTGTGAGGAGAATCCAGGGATAGGGACTCTGGGGTTAGAGCAAGGACAAGGCAGCCACCCTGGTTTCCTGTGCTGAGTCATTCCATCATACAGCAGAGGACATCTTTCTCCAGCAGACCTTTACCATCCAGGCAGCTTTTGCCTGGGAGGGAAGCAATTGCCTCACCCTGTTGGAAAACCTCTTGCCCCACCCTATAGAGACTACAACTTGCTGTGGTCGGTAGCCTGAGGCTAATCAAGACTAAATAACAATCAGACTGCAGGCAGAGGTGGATCTCTGAAGGCTATGAGTCTTTGCCTGATCTGCATCTAGACTCTTAAGGCCAGAAAAAGTAGACCTTGGTGCACATCTTAGTGCTTTCCAAAGGCACCCAGCCCCAACAGAGGGAGCCACAAGGTGTGGATTGCTGATAGTTCCAAACAGGGTACTCAGGGCTGATCACAAACTGTGTCTGACATTGTCCTGTACTAGAGACTGGGAGTTGTAGCTTATTTACCTAATACATAGAAACAAACCCAAACAAGCAGCCAACATGGGGAGACAAAGGACAAGCCCCAAATGAAAGAACAAGGGAATTATCCAGAAGAAGAGCTAAATGAAATGGAGATAAGAAATTTGTCAGATATATTTTTTTATAGCAAAGATGGAGATTTATTGAAGAACAAGTACAGACTCCCACGTGGAGACAGGGAAAAGTCCCACAGAATGGACTCCCATGTGGGGAGAAGGAGAAGGGTCCCCGAAATTTGTCAGATATTGAGGAGGGGCAGAGGCGCAAAAGGGCTGGCCAGGCACCCACAGACAGCAACTGAAGTCCCAGAGAGATATCTCAGCTGTGTGGGGTTGCCACTGAGAACTCTTGGATCTAATCCCCAAGCTGGGCCCCCCAGCAGAGAACACCAAAACTGAGAAGGGTACCCACATAACATCTGGATGTGAAAAGCAGCCAGGTGCTGTCTGCCAGGGAGTAACAGCTGAAAATTCATGCATCCTCTTAAAGGGCCAATGCAAAAAATTCCCTGTGGAGCCACCCACCTTGTACTCTGGCAGAGGGAGGGTGAAGTGGACTAGAGCTACAAAAACAAAAGCTAGGACTGGGGTCTCGGGGATAGAGCTCAGAAGGCAGACACCCCAAATTTCCTGGGCTGAGTCATTCCCTCATGCAGCAGAGGACATCTTTCCCACATAGACATTTGCCTTGCCTGCGGGGAAGACAGTTGACACACCCTATTGGAAAACACCTTGCCCCAAGGCCACTTAAGAGATTAAAATAACAATTAGCCTCCAGGCAGAAGCAACTGCCCCACCCTGTTAAAAAAAAAAAGAAAGAAAGAAAAACTCTCTCCACACCTGAGGAGGATTGCCTTGGGGCAATTCAAGTCATAATCCTATCAGTCTGTAGGCAGAGGTGTAAATCTGTTCATTAAGACTCTGGAGGCTTTGAGTCTTTGCCTGATCTAATTAGTCATAAATAGCCTTTAACAATGTCCTACACTAGAGATTGAGAGGTATAGAGGATCTACCTAATACGTAGTCACAAACCCAAACAGACAACCAAAATGAGGAGACAAAGAAACAACCGCCGAATGAAAGAACTAGAGAATTCTCCAGAAGAAGAGATAAATGAAGCAGAGACAAGAAATTTATCTGAAAAAAAGTTCAGAGTAATGATAGTGAATATGCTCAACAGCATGAAAAAAAAGATATAGTAACTATGAAAAAATAACAGTCTGAGATAAAGAATGGCATAACACAAATAAAGAACACATTGGAAGGAATACCCAGCAGATTAGGGGAAGCCGAGGATCAAATCAGTGAATTAGAAGACAGAGTTGAAAATATCACTCAATAAGGGAACCAAAAAGAAAAAAACAATTAAAAAATAGGAAAGCTTAAGAAAGCTGTGGCAAAACACGAAACTTAACAATATTAAAATAGCAGGTGTGCCAGAAAAGGCAGAAAGGGAGAAAGGAATAGAGAACATGTTTGAAAATATAATGGAGGAAAAATTCCCTAACCTGGTAAAGGAAAAAGTAACACAAGTTCAGGAGGAGAACCCCAAGCAAGAAGAACCCAAACAGGCCCACACCCAGACACATCATAACTAAAATGCCAAAAATTAAAGAAAAAGAAAGAATCTTAAAGGCAGCAAGTGAAAAGAAAACTGTTACCTAAAAAGGAGTTCCCATGAGGCTGACACCTGATTTCTCATCAGACTCTACAGGCCAGAAGGGAATGGCATGAAGTTCTCAAGGTAATGGAAAGCAAGGATCTTAGACCAAGATTACTATATCCAGCAAGGCTATCATTCAAAATAGATGCTCAAATAAAGAGCTGCCCAGACACAAAAAGGCTAAAGGAATACATCATCACCAAACCAGCATTACAAGAAATGCTAAAGGGACTGCTGTAATGAGAAGAAGAAATAGAGAGAGAAACCTAGCCATACATGGCAATAAATAAGTACCTATCAATAATAACCTTAAATGTAAATGGATTAAATGCTCCAATCAAAAGGCATAGGGTAGCTGAATGGATACAAAAACATGACCCACCTCAAAACAAAAGATACACAGAGGATGAGAGTGAAGGGATGGAAAAAAATTTTCCATGCAAAAGAAAAAGAAAAAAAGAAGCTGGAGTAGCAATACTCATATCCAGCAAAATAGACTTTAAAATGAAGGCCATAACAAGAGACAACAAAGGTCACAACCTAATACTAAAGGGATTGATCCAACAAGAGGATATAACCCTGGTAGACATATATACAACCAATATAGGAGCACCTAAATTTATATTTTAAAAAAAATCTTCTAGAGAACTTTAAGGGAGAGATTGACAGCAATACAATCATAGTAGGGGACTTTGACACTCCAATTACTTCACTGGTTAGATGTTCCAGAGAAAAACTTAACAAGGAAACAGAGACTCTAAAGGATACACTGAATCAGATGGATTTAATTAACATTTATAGAACATATCACCCCAAGCTGAAGAATATACATTATTCTCAAGTGCACATGGATCATATTCAAAGATAGACCACATGTTAGGACACAAAACAAGTCTCGACAAGTTCAAGAAGATTGAAATCATATCAAGCATTTTCTCAGATCACAAGAGATTGAAATTAGAAATTAACTATAGTAAAAACACTCAAAAACATTCAAGCACATGGAGCCTAAATAGCATGTTATTAAACAATGAATGGGTTATCAATGAGATCAAGAAAGAAATCAACTACTTCCTGGAAACAGAGAAACCAAGATGGTGGCATAGGTAAACTCCTGAAATGCTGCCTTGCACAACCACTTCAAAACTACAACTAAAAGACAAAACAGACATCATCCAGAACCACAGGAAGGCTGGCTGAGTGGAAATTCTACAACTATAAGGGAAGAGAAAAGCACACTGAGACTCAAAGGAGGTGCAGAAGTAAAGTGCAAAGGTATGAAGGTGCATGCGTGGAGAGGGCTGGCAACTGAGTACGCAGCAATCTGTTTCAAGCAGGAGGGAGACACAAGCTCCCGACTGCTCTGAACTCCAGTTCTGGGCGAGACTCTGGGGACCCAGATTCATATGGGGAGAAACTGGACTGTCTGGCAGCGGGCGGAACTCGAGGGCAGCTTTCTCTCAGAGGTGCTTACAGTGATTACCAAGGAACACTGAGACCCTGGGTCCTCTTAGGGCAGGGCTGACAGGAAGCCATTGCTGTTTGCTCTGCCCTGAGACTCCATCCCACCCAAGCTAGGCACAGAGACTTTTGAATATGAATGGCCTGGCCCTTTGAATTCTAAACTTACCTAACAAATTGCAGCTGAGTCAGAGAGACACAGAACATCCAAAAGAAGGCCCAAGGCCACACAGCAGCTTGCATTGCTTCACAGCTGGGCCTCATCTGGGCACCTCCAAAACCCAAACAAAGAAGAGGAATCTGCAGATCTCTCCATAGCTCCTTCTGGGTGGCCTCAGGCAGAGGCTAAATTAGCACCTTCTTGGAGATCCAAGAGCCAGTGTACCCAGGGGTCAGAGTGGGACCATCCAGATTACAACTCCTCAGATCCATAAAGGACACACTCAAGGGGAAGACTCATTGAGCACCAAAGCCCCACTGAAGCAAGCCATGCCTCATAAGGGTGTCTCCAGCACAGAAGTTCTCCCATCATAGACCCAGCTGATCCTCACAGCCAATTGGCCTGGAGATCAATTCCTCCCAGTGATACCAACAACAATCAAGGCTTAACTACAACAAGACTGTGCACACAGCCCACAAAGGGGTGCACCAAGAGTGTCCACCTCAGGTAACAGGGGAGGCTGAGCCACTGGGCCTTACAGGACACCTAGCACAAAAAGCCACTCTATCAACACAGGGAAGCAGCCAAAATGCGGAGCCAAAGAAACAGGTCACAAATGAAAGAAATGGAGGAAAGCAAATGACTGGATATAGAGTTCAAAACCACGGTTATAAGGTTTTTCAAGAACTTTCTAGAAACCGCCAATAAATTTAGTGAGACCCTCGAGGATATGAAACTAGAAATTAAGCATACACTGACTGAAATAAATAATATTATACAGAGATCAACAGCAGACTAGAGGATAGCAAGAATCAAGTCAAAGGTTTGAAATACAAAGAAGCAAAAAACACCCAACCAGAAAAGCAAAAAAAAAATAATCAAAAATATGAAGATAGTATAAGGAGCCTCTGGGACAACTTCAAGTGTACCAACATCCGAATTATGGGGGTGCCAGAAGAAGAGAGAGAGCAAGATACTGAAAACTTATTTGAAGAAATAATGACAGAAAACTGCCCCCACCTGGTGAAAGAAATAGACTGACGAGTCCAGGAAGTGCAGAGAACCCCAAACAAAAGGAATCCAAAGAGGACCACACCAAGACACATCATAATTAAAATGCCAAGAGCAAAAGACAAAGAGAGAATCTTAAAAGCAGCAAGAGAAAAACAATTAGTTATCTACAAGGGAGCACCTATATGATTGTCAGCTGATTTCTCAACAGAAACCATGCAGGCCAGAAGGGAGTGGCAAGAAATATTCAAAGTGGTGAATAGTAAGAACCTACAACCAGGATTACTCTACCCAGCAAAGCTATCATTCAGAATTGAAGGTCAGATAAAGAGCTTCACAGATAAGAAAAAGCTAAAGGAGTTCATCACCACCAAACCAGTATTATATGAAATGCTGAAGGGTATTTTTTAAGAAGAGGAAGAAGAAGAAAAAGATAAAGATAAAAATTATGAACAACAAATACATATCTCTCAACAAGTGAATTTAAAAATCAAGTGAATAAAAAATCTGATGAACAGAATAATCTGGTGAATATAATAGCATCAGGGGCATAGAAAGGGAGTGGACTGACAATCCTCAGGGGGAAAGGGGTGTGGGAGGTGTGGGAAGATACTGGACAAAAATCATACACCTATGAATGAGGACAGTGGGCGGGGGTGTGGTTAAGGGCATGGGGTGGGGTGGGAACTGGTGGAGGGGAACTATGGGGGAGAAAAAAGAGGAACTCTAATAATCTAAACAATAAAGATTTATTTTAAAAAAAAACTTCCTGGAAACAAATAAAAATGAACAAAGAATAACCAATATCTCTAGGACATAGCAAAAGCAATCCTGAGAGGAAAATTCATAGCATACTTCAACAACAACAACAAAAAAAAAAACCAAGAAAATTAATAATAAAATATTTAACCCTACAACTTGAAGAACTAGAAAGAGAACAACAAGAAAAGCCCAGAGTAAGTATAAGGAAGGAAACAATAGAGATCAGAGCAGAAATAAATGACATAGAGACTAAAAATCCATACAAAAGGTCAATGAAACCAGGAGCTGGTTCTTTGAAAGGATAAACAAAATTGATGATCCTTTAGCCTGACTCATCAAGAAACAAAGAGAGAGTACACAAATAAATAAAATCGGAAAGAAAATTGGAGAAGTAACTGTCACCACAGAAATACAAAGGGTTGTAAGAAAATACTATGTGCAACTATATGCCAACAAGCTGGACAATGTGGATGAAATAGACAAACTCCTAGAAAAATATAATCTCCCATAACTGAATCAGGAGGAATCAGAAAAACTGAATAGGCCAATAACAACTGATGAAATAGAAGTAGTAATAAAAAATAAATAAATAAATAAATAAATAAATAAAAACTCCCACCAAACAAAAGCCCAGATCCAGGCAGCTTCACAGGGGAGTTTTACCAAACATTCAAAGAAGAACTAACACCTATCCTCCTCATACTATTTCAGAAAATCCAAGAGGAAGGAATATTTTCAAACTCTTTTTATGAGGCCAGCATTACCCTAATTCCAAAACCAGATAAAGACACTACAAAGAAAGAGAATTACAGGCCAATATCCCAGATGAACATAGATGCTAAAATCCTCAATAAAATATTAGCAAATCACATCCAGCAATATATTTATAAGATCATATACCATGATCAAGTGTGATTTATTCCGGGGATGCAAGGCTGGTACAATATCTTCAAATCAATAAATGTGATACATCACAAAAACAAATTGAAAGACAAAAACCACATGATCGTAATCAATAGATTCAGAGAAAGCATTTGACAAAATCAACACTCATTTTTGATAAAAACTCTCAGCAAAGTGGGAATAGAATGTTCATACCTCGACATGATAAAGGCCATATATGACAAACCTACTGCCAACATACTCAATGGGCAAAAACTAAAACTATTTTTCCCTAAGAACAGGAACAAGACAGAGATGCCCACTTTCACCACTCTTATTCAACATAGTACTGGAAGTCCTAGCCACAGTGATCAGACAAGAAGAAAACATAAAAAGCAACCAAATTGGAAAGGAAGAAGTAAAGCTCTCATTATTCACAGATGACATGATTTTGTACATAGAAAACCCTAAAGACTCCATCAAAAAACTACTATACTTAATAAATGAATTTAGCAATGTAGCAAGATATAAAATTAACACCCAGAAGTTGGCAGCATTTTTATACACCAACTAGAGGCCCGGTGTATGACATTCATACACTAGGGGAGGAGGTCCCTAAGCCCGGCCTGCGCCCTCTCGCAGTCTGGGACCCCTCATCGGATGTCCGCCTGCCTGCTTGGGCCCTTTTCCTGCTGGGCCTAAGCTGGCAGGCGGACATCCCCTGAGTGGTCCTTAGCACTGCCGCAGAGGCAGGAGAGGCTTCCGCCACTGCCACTGCATGCTCCAGCTGTGAGCCCAGCTTCTGGCTGAGCAGTGGGAACGCACTGACCACCAGAGGGCAGCTCGTGCATTGAGCATCTTCCCCCTGGTGGTCAGTGCGCATCATAGTGACTGGTCATCCTGCCGTTTGGTCGATTTGCATATTAGCCTTTTATTATATAGGATAATAAACTCACAGAAAGAGAAACTAAACAAATAATCCCATTTACCATTGCAACAAAAAATTTAAGATAACTAGGAATAAACTTAACCAAGGAAGTTAAAGACTTGTACTCAGAAAACTACAGGACGTTGAAAAAAGATACAGAGGAAGAAATAAACAAGTGGAAGAATATACCGTGTTCATGATTGGTAGAATTGGCATCTTTAAAATGTCCATATTACCCAAAGCAATCCATAGAATCAATGCAATCCCTATTAAAATACCAATAGCATATTTCACAGAACTAGAACAAATACTCCAAAAATGTATATGGAACCAAAAGAGACCTCAAAAAGCCACAGGAATCTTGAGAAAGAGCAAAGTTGGAGGGATCACAATACCAGATATCAAGTTATTCTACAAAGCCACAGTAATCAATGCAGTCTGGTACTGGCAAAGAACAGACATATAAATTAGTGGAACAGAACAGAGACCCCAGGAATCAACTCAAGCCATTATGCTCAATAAATATTTGACAAAGGAGGCAAGAATATACAATGGAGTTAAGACAGTCTCTTCAATAAATGGGCTGGGAAAATTGGACAGATATATGCAAGAAAAAGTGAAACTAGACCACCAACTTATACCATACACAAGAAAAAACTCAAAATGGATAAAAGACTTAAATGTAAGTCCTGAAACCATAAAAATCCTAGAACAAACCACAGGCAGCAAAATCTCAGTCATCTCTCATGGCAATATGTTTGTTAATACATCTTCTAGGGCAAGGGATTTAAGGAAAAAATAAACAAATGGGACTACATCAAAATAAAAAGCTTCTGCACAGCAAAAGAAACCATCAACAAAATGAAAAGGGAGCTCACTGGATGGGAGAACATATTTGCCAATGATATATACAATAAGGGGTTAATTTCCAAAATATGTAAGGAACTCATACAACTTAACTAAAGGAAGACAAACAATTCAATTTTTTAAAAAGGACAAAGGATCTAAATAGACACTTTTCCAAAATGGACATATAGACGGCCAAGAGACATATGAAAAAATGATGAAAGTCACTGATCATCAGAGAAATGCAAATTAAAACGACAATGTGTTATCATCTCAAACCTGTCAGAATGGCTACCATAAAAAAATCAACAAATGACAAATGCTGGTGAGGATGTGGAGAAAAGGGAACCCTAGTACACTGCTGGTGGGAATGCAGACTGATGCAGCCACTATAGAAAATAATGTGGGGTTTTCTCAAAAAATTAACTATGTGACTGCCATTTGACCCAGTGATCCCACTTCTAGAAATATATCCTAAGAAACCCGAAACACCTATCAGAAAGAATGTACACACCCCTCTGTTCATAGCAGCACAATTTATAAACCCTAAGATCTGGAAACAGCCCAACTGCCCATCAGTTGACGAGTGCACAAAAAAGCTGTGGTACATTTACAGTATGGAATTCTATGCATCAGTAAAAAAAAAAAAAAATGATCTCTTACCCTTTGAGACAGCATAGAGCGACCTGGAGAATATTATGCTAAGTGAAATAAGCTAGTCAGAGAAAGACAAGTATAACTTGATCTCACTCATATGTGGAATAAAAAAAAAAAAGAAGAAGTAAACTGATGAACAAAATAGATCCAGTGACATAGAAGCATGGAACAGATTATCAAATTTTAGAGGGAAGGCAGAGGTGGGTGGCTGGTTGAGTGGAAAGAGATCAACCAAAGAACTTGTATGCATATCTGCATAACCCATGGGCACAGACAATATTGTGGTGAAGGCCCAGGGGGTCAGACGGCAGGGGAAAGTTAGAAGGGGTCAATGGGGGAAAAGAGGGAACATATATAATACTTTCAACAAAGAATATTTTTTAAGTTAATGGATTAATTTAAAATCAGTATAGATATAGATAAAGAGGGAAATTATGAAATGGAAAATAAAAATATACACAATGAGACATGGTAAAAGAAAATTATGAAATATATGGAAGAGAGGGCAAGACATAAAGAAGATACAGTGAGAAGGTCTAATATATGTATTTGGAAAAGCAGTAATGATTAAAGGGATACTGGCATTAAAACACAGTTTCAAGAAGTCTTAAATTAAGACTAAATAGCAGAATAAATAATTTTAAAATCTACACCAAAGAACATAATAAAATAGCTGAAAAAACAAAGAAGAATTATAAAAGCAGCTGGAAAATAAAGACTAATTATCCTTAAAAGAATAAAATTAGGAATTATGACTTCTCAACAAAAACGACAGAAGTCAACAGATAACAAAATATTTGTAAAGTGCTGAGAGAAACGGACAAGCTAGAATTATATACCAGAGGAAAATAATCTTTAAAGAATAAAAGTGAAATAAAATCACTTTCGAACAAACAAAAACTGAAATACTTTGTCATTTGAAAACCTGCACTAAACAAAAAGGATCCCAGATGAAAAGTCTAAGATTCATGAAGAAATGAAAACCAATGAAAATGGTAATTATGTGAATAGATATATAGGCAAATATGAACAAATACGGAATTATAAAACAACTAGAGGCCCGGTGCACTAAATTCGTGCACGGGGTAGGGGTCGGGGGGTTTCCTCGGCCCAACCTGCACCCTCTCCAATCTGGGATATCCCTCTTACAATCCAGGACTGCTGGCTCCCAACCGCTCGCCTGCCTGCCTGCCTGATCATCCCCTAACCACACCCCTGCCAGCCTGATCAACGCCTAACTGCTCCCCTGCCACTCCGATTGCCCCTAACTGCCCTCCCCTGCAGGCCTGGTCACCCTGCCAACTGTCCTCCCCTGCAGGCCTGGTTGCCCCCAACTGGCCTCCTCTGCCAGCCCGGTCACCCCTAACTGCCCTCCCCTGCAGGCCTGATCACCCCCAACTGCCCTCCCTTGCAGGCCTGATCCTTCCCAACTGCCCTCCCCTGCTGGCCTGATCACCCACAACTGCCATCCCTTGCAGGCCTGATCCTTCCCAACTGCCCTCCCCTGCTGGCCTGATCACCCACAACTGCCCTTCCCTGCTGGCCATCTTGTGGCAGACATCTTGTGTCCACAAGGGAGTGGCCATCTTTGACCACATGGGGGCGGCCATCTTGTGTGTTGGAGTGATGGTCAATTTGCATATCACCTCTTTATTATATAGGATCATAATAATTTTTACTATTTATTTTTGTAAATGTGTTTTATTGCTGACACTATTTCAGATGTCTCCTGTTTTCTCCCTTTACCCCGCTCTGCCAAGCCCTTAACCACCAGACCTTCATCACACTATTGTCTGTGTCCATGAGCTATGCATACAAGTATACAAGTTATTTGGTTTGATTTTAACTGTAAAAAGAATTAAAATGCATAAAAATGATGGCATATAAGTTGGGATAGGTAGCAAATGGAGTTAAAGTTTCAAAAATTATTGCATTATCCAAAACAAGATAATTTCTATTAGACTTTGATAATTTTGAAATGCCTATTGTAATCTCTTGGGGATCTACAACCATAGTAAAAATAGTACATGACTTCCAATATAATAAAAGGAAAGAATGGAATAATAAGACATAATCAATCCAAAAGAAGGCAATGGGGGAGATTTAAAAACAAAACTAAACTAAAAAGCATAGCATAGATAAGATAAATAGAAAGCACATAATGATATGGTAGATTTAAACCCAAGTATACTGATAGCTATACTAAATGTAAATAAATAAATGCTCTAATTCAAATGCAAAGGTTGTCAGACTGGACATTTTTAAAGGATGTGCTATTTACAAGAGGCATCTAAAATTAAAAGGATGCCGATAAAATAAAAGTAAAAAGATGGAATATGATATACATATAAACAATCTCCTAAAAATATCTTATATAACTATATTGATATTAGAAAAGGTAGGCTTTAAGGTGAACAGCATTAATAAAACTATAAAATTTAACAATAAAACATTCAATTCACTAGGAAGATATTAAAAATTATAAATTTGTAGATGTCTAATACAAAGCAAATTTGACTAAATTAAAAGAAAAAATTAAATCCAAAGTCATCAAAATGTATTTTCAACAAATCTCTCTCAGTAACTAATAAAATGAATACCTAAAATGTCAGTATGCATATGGAAGATCTGAGCAACACAATCAGGGAACTTGACATAATGGACATTCATAAAATATTAAAACCCAAAATAATAGAATATATATTATTTTAAAGTACACAGATGCCGGAAACAAATCAGTTTTACTAAAAAGAGAGATGTTGACAGGAAGCCAGGAAGGCTGGTCAACAACCTTAATTGCTCTAACCACTCACCCTTTAGTTGAGACATTGTTAGCTGAAGCAGCCTCCACCTTTGTTTGTCCCATGTAAGTTTCTGTTATTTCCTGCCTAAGGGCTACATGTATATTTCTGTTTATCTTGCCTAAGATGTTTTCCCCAAAGCCTCAATAAAAGGGATGGCAGAGCCAGAGCAGTCGTGAGTTCTCCCACTAGAGGTGGACTACCGCCTGGCCCCCCATTTCGCCAAATTGAATTTCTTCAGTCTCCATTCATTTGTGTGCGGCCCTTCTCCAGAACCCGAACCCTAAACTGGAACCCTGGACCACACGGGACGTGGAAAGGGATTCCTACATTCTGGCGCCTACCGAGGGACTTCTGGAGGAGAAGGTATTTTTCGCCTAAGAGCGAAGGAAGGAAAAAGTACACCGAGGAAAGGTGTGGAAAATTCACCGGAAAAAGGTGAGGGAAGTTCACCGCACACAAAAGCCCACGGCCAGCTGCAGAGTCGCGAACTGTAAGTAGGGTGGGAACTTCTTTTTCAGCCAGGCTAATGGGGAAGAATTAGGTTATAAATATAAAGTAAACTTTATTATAGATGTTTGATTTGCATGCTTGAAGAATGTGGTTTTTTGTTCAAATTAAAATCTTAGTTTGTATTTGGAATTTAAAATCTGTAATAAGAAATGAAACTCCACTGCTGAAGCCGCCTCTGGTGCGGATAAATTCAAAGGTGGCAGGAGAGGGCAAGGCTATCTGCTCTCCTGCAATGAGATTACTTAAGGTTTCATTTAAAAATTATAAAAGAATTCGCAGAGAAGTGCAAATCTTGGCCAAATTGGGTGCTAGTTATTACTTTGGAAAGCGAAAAAGAAAGAAAAAATTTGAGATTTGTCTTTATCTTTTAAGCATAAAAAGAAATTTGGCCAGATCTGTTCCTGAAACCTCCCCCAAAGTAAGCAGGGGGTGAGGAAGGAAGAAGGGAAACAAGTGGAGATCCTATATGGAAGCCCACTCTCCCAGTATGCTAAGAAATATGGTAATTTACATTCAAATAAACCAAACCTGGTTTTCCAGAGCCACTGGCAAATGAAAAGTAAAGTTTAAATTTGCCTCATAAAAAACCTAGAGGACAGAATTGAAGCTCTTAATTGATTATGTCTTGTATTTATTCTTAGAAATATAAAGTGTTATTGTGTTATTAATCTAGGACATGCTAAAAATATTTGACTTGCCAGCTTTAAAAGTTCAAAGTGCAAATTAAATTGGGAGAAAATATAGTTGTGGTAATTAAATGCCTAAAAGTATAAGAACTTATTTTTGAGAAAATAAAATGTTGTGTTTTCTCTAATAATTAGGAATTCAAAATAAGTTGCTTATTATTGGTCTAATTAAAAAAGAGGATTAATTTTGTGATTCCCAACCAAAATTTTTCTATGCAAAAACCAGTTTAAAATCTAATTGATATCTTAGGATAATTATAAAAAGTATTATAATCTTTAAAAATCATATATAGATATATATTTGATGGGTTTTTTTTACCATGTTAAAATTTCAAGGTCTTAACAGAGATGATTCTTGGAAAGCTCCAAGGGCCCAGAGTAATACAACAAATTTACTCTCTCTTCTTAAAGGAAATCTTTTTTAAAAAAGATCTAATATACTTGAAATTGCATGGAAAGCCTTATCAAATAAAAATTAATATATTTTAAATGTTATGAAGGTTTTGGCCCCAAAAAGGGCAAAATGAAGTAACTAAATATTTCTTCCAGTTTGAAATTGAATTGCCATGGCCTAGAACAAAGAATATCCTTACATGATATTATTCTACAATGTCATCATAATTTTTGATATTTTACAACAGCATATACCAAACTAACTTACAAACTAATTCTTTGAATGTTTGGCAGCAATTTAAAGCACATGAAAGGATTTAATCCCTTCCACTGTGTGGAAGGCCCCCTGGGAAGGCACTTGAGCATTCTATATTGGCCTTTTTGCTCTTTTGCCAAGAGGGACCCTCTTCTCACCATCCAATTGTCCACAGCTATTGCCTGAGCTCTCTGTTCCTGCTGAGGTTGAAGCCTCATGGTGGCTGGTACCATGGATCTGTCTCTCACCCAATGGTGTGAGCTGGGCCCTCCCTGGAGAAGAAACCTGGGTTCCCCAAGATATGTGATCGATGCCAGGGCCCCGCCAGCAGGCGAGGGGATCCCAAGGCAGGTGCTGGGCATGGAGGCCATAGGGGCATAGGCTACCAAGGAGACAGAACTGAACCTCACATCACCCTGCTTGGCCCCGGAGGATGGCTGGTTAGTCAAAGACGGGTAAGATTCCTCAAGGAAGGAACAACCTAAGACAGGCACAGTCGCAGAGGGGCCATCAGGAGAGAACTTGGGGGTCAACAGAGGTGGGGCACAGATCCTCACCCCCCCAACATTGCAGGGGCTTGAACACTTGCCCCTTCTGAGGGAGGTCTCCTGCCCCATGGCTGCTTCACGCTTCCCATGCCCAGCTCAGATCGGGACCCAGGCAACAGAGACTTGGCTGACAACAGCTGCCCTATATCTAAATCCAGTCTAATACCAGGAATGCTTAGAGCCTTCTCAAGGATGCAAATAATCCTTTGCATTAATACTTACAGGGTAAACTAAGATTATTGTTAGAGTATTAAATTTGACAGTAAAATAGTCAAATTTTCAGATTAATTTAAATTGGCTAATTGAAATAAGTGAATATTCAAGAAAATTTAATTGTATTGGACAAAAAGCTGTTTCTAAAGTATTAACTAGAAATACTTTTGGTAGTTCATTTCATGGTAACATTGAATGAACCTTAAAGCAGTCATATTTTTGTGCAAAAAATTAAAATTTAAAGTGATCAAGAATGCATTATAAAAATTTTCCAAAAGCCTCCTAATAATTATATCAAAAAAGGGGGGATAGTGGAAAAATATTATGTAAGGAAAAATATCCAGAAAAAATTTTTTTTCATTTGTAATACTAAGAGCAGGACACCTATGAAAAAACACACATGGTGTCAGAATAAGCCAAAGGAAAATCGTTTGGGCTCAAATAAAAAGGATCCCAAGTAAAATTTATAGAAAAGATTCCTTTATTAACTTTTGGTCGAGAATATGTTTGTATATTTTCAGAAAACAACTCCAAGACCATGTGGATTCCTGCAACCGAGAGGAATTGACAGGAATGCTCCAGCCATAAAGACAGAAGAGAAGCAGTCCAGAGATGGAAGACACTGACGACACCTTGCCATACTAGCAGTCAGCAGCTGTGCGTCGCTGCAGGTTGCCCAGGACCAAACCAGAGGTCGGACCTGCATTACCACCATCTGTCCACCATCCAGATACCATTGCTGACATGTTCTCAAAAAACTGTTGGACATTGAAACTGGGATTCAAAAACTGTTGGCCCAGAAAGAAACTTACTGCAGACTGATTTCATTTGACTCTCAGCATAACCATTGTTGCTTGTCTCATTTTTTGTTCTTGTATGTTTATTTCTAGTCTGCATATGCAAGATTTTTTAAGGAAAGAAAACGGGGGAGATGCCGGAAACAAATCAGTTTTACTAAAAAGAGAGATGTTGACAGGAAGCCAGGAAGGCTGGTCAACAACCTTAATTGCTCTAACCACTCACCCTTTAGTTGAGACATTGTTAGCTGAAGCAGCCTCCACCTTTGTTTGTCCCATGTAAGTTTCTGTTATTTCCTGCCTAAGGGCTACATGTATATTTCCGTTTATCTTGCCTAAGATGTTTTCCCCAAAGCCTCAATAAAAGGGATGGCAGAGCCAGAGCAGTCGTGAGTTCTCCCACTAGAGGTGGACTACCGCCTGGCCCCCCATTTCGCCAAATTGAATTTCTTCAGTCTCCATTCATTTGTGTGCGGCCCTTCTCCAGAACCCGAACCCTAAACTGGAACCCTGGACCACACGGGACGTGGAAAGGGATTCCTACACACAGAAAATTTCCCAAAAAATTTATACAGCATATAATATCCAGCTATATTGCAGTTTAGCTATAAATCAATACTAGAATATCCCACTCCTGACAAGATGCTAAACAAGCAAGGCTGCTGCCCCCCCCCACCTCCCTGACCCCAAAGTCAACCCTAAGGAAACTAGAGGAAAAACAGCAAACTTTGAGAAACCTTGAGGTCACAAGGATTCTTCTGAATGTGTGGTGATTGGATGGTATCTTTGGCCAATGGACCACAAATCCTGACAAGGCTAAGGAAGGATGAAATTGAAGAAAAACTATCAGAGCTCTGTATTATTTGTCCCTTGCCCTTTCCTTTGGGCACCTGCTATGACACAGACTTCTGAACCAGCTGTCCACTGTGGTAAAATAAGGGCAGCCCAGAACTCTACATTATAAAAAACACATAGGGACCAACTAACTGAAGATACTCATCTTCCCATCCTTCCACCCCAAAATCCCCAAAGTTGGTAAATTAAAAAATAAATAAATAAATCTCCCTAACATCAGAATAATAGGAGTTCTAAAAAGAGAGACATTTTTTTCTTAATGGAGAGGAAGAAGTGGAGAGAAATTTCCCACTATTAAAAAACTATAAAAGAAAAATTTCAGATTGAAAAGGTAATAGGGAACAGAAGAGGAACAATAAGGAGACCTCCCACTAAACATATTTTACTAAATTTTAAGAATGTTAAGAACAAAGAAAAATTTCTAAAAGTTTATGCACTTTACAGCAGTTTATCTACAAAGGAACATGTGGTAGATGGACATCAGACTTTTCAATAGCAACATTGAATACCAGAAGACAGGGGAGTCACATTGTCAAAGTGTGGAAGGAAAAGTTAAACTGTCATTTGAATACAATAAAAATACACTGAAACATAGAGTGTCAGAAGCTTTTCCCACTAAGTTGCAAGTGAAAAGTCTTGGGTGAATAATTTAATAGAGGAACGATCATTCAAATAATGCTCAAGACATAGGTAAATTAAAGGTAATTTAATACCTCACTTAATTGTGTTGTTATTTTAAAACACTAATAACAGCAAAAGCTAAGACTAATATAAAAGAGAATAATATGTCCATTACAGTCACAAATTAAAATTATATACTTTAAAAGCCTAAATGTAAAACTATAAAACATTTTTGCAAGAAAATAGGAGAAACTCTTTGTGACCTAGATAGGGTTAGTTGAAGAGGTCGTGGACATAACACCAAAATCATGATCCATAAAAGTTTTATCTAATAAAAACTAAAAACTTTTGTTTTGCAAAAGACTCTGTTGAGAATTTTTCAAAAGCCATCAATTGGAGGAAAATGTCTGCAAATCACAAATTCAACAAAAAATGCATATCCAGAATACACAAAGAAATCTCTGAACTCAACCAGAAGAAAACAAACAATGCAATTAGAAAATGGGAAAATTACTTGAACAGACACTTCACCAAAAAAGATATATAGATTGCAAATAAACACATGAAAACATATTCAATATCACTAGCCATTAGGAAAATGCAAATTAAAACTTGGTGAAATATTACTGCACATTTATTAGAACAGTTAAAATTAAAAGTCATGGCAGGAAAGCAAAGAAACTGGCTCTCTCATACACAACTGGTAAAAATGTAAAATGCCATAGCTCCTTTTAAAATCAGTCTGACCATTTCTTTAGAATCAGACACAGACTTGCCATACAGCCCAGCAACCATATGCCTGGGCATTTATCCTAGAGCCGTGGTCGGCAAACTGCGGCTCGCAAGCCACATGCAGCTCTTTGGCCCCTTGAGTGTGGCTCTTCCACAAAATACCACAGCCTGGGTGAGTCTATTTTGAAGAAGTGGTGTTAGAAGAAGTTTAAGTTTAAAAAATTTGGCTCTCAAAAGAAATTTCAATCATTGTACTGTTGATATTTGGCTCTGTTGAGTAATGAGTTTGCCGACCACTGTCCTAGAGAAATGAAAACTCATGCCCACATGAAAGTCTATGCAGAAATGTGCATACCAGCTTTATCCTATATAATAAAATGTTAATATGCAAATTAACCATCACTCCACTACATAAGCCACGCCCACCAGCCAAGCCACACCCACCAGCCAATCAGGGTGAGTATGCAAATTAACCCCATCCAAGATGGCTACAGCCACAGAGAGCAAGGTTTCCCAGATAACAGAGCAAGCCAAGCTTTCCATAGCCATTGCAGGCCTAAGCCGCCACTCAAGCTACAAAGTTTCAATTATAGAAGGTAAACAAATTCAAACAAATGGCAGCAGAATGGAGCTTGAGAGAGCAGGCCAGGGTTGCCGGCGGCAACAGGGGAAGCAAAGCTTTCCGCACACCCTGGCTGGGCCCACCCGCTTAAGGCAACAAAGTTTCAATTGTAGAAGGTGAATTAACTGCCACAGAAAT